>NC_044976.1:197131131-197455187 GCF_008728515.1 Papio anubis
ACTTTGCAGTAAGAAATGTTGCCAGTTCTGGTAATTATTCTCTGACTGTGATAGAGCATTAATGTGTTATTACAGGTAGCACTATACTACAGGTTATCAAATATCAATAAGGAACATTAGTCAGACTTAGCCAAGGAGACAGGGAGAATTAAGAATGGGCACTTTAGTGCCCAGTAATGCAAGGTTTCCTACCCTGGGTAGCCCAAACTAGAAACTAATAATGATAATAGGTTGATTCTAAGCCAAGTCCTTAAGAGAAATTGGAAAATCAAGCTAAGAAGACAAAAACCACTAACACCAAGTTCAGAAAGAAAAAAGGATTTTACCTTGGAAATAGAGCCAAAAATAAACCAGGCAAAAGGAGGGTAAAGGAGGTGTTAATGGATCATTAAAAATGGGATTGCCCTTAGGGCAATAAGTGGAATCATATATGTGATACTAAATACCGTAACATTAAATAAATCTTATAAAGTTAAACTGTTTTGATTATTGAGTAATGGAAAGAATGGCTTACAAATGCCTTGTTTAAAATATAGTCTACCCTCCTTACCGGTGGGGTCCACATTTGTGGATTCAACAACAAACTGCTGGTCAAAAATATTGAAAAAAATAATAGCATCTGTACGGAACATGTACAGTTTTTTCTTTTTATATTCCCTAAACAGTACTGTATAACAAGTGTTTACTTAACATTTTCATTATATTATTATATGTAATCTAGAGATTATACAAAGTATATTGGAGGATGAACATATATTAAATGTAAATACTGCACCATTTTCTATCAGAGATTTGAGCATCTGTGGATTTTGGTATCTGTGGAAGGTCCTGGAACCAATTCCCCACAAATATCAAGGGATGACAGGAGTTTAGGCATTGAGATGCTTCAATTAGTTTTACAGAAATCTAGATGCAGCCATTGCTCTGGGTGATAGTTTATCTGGGGGCTGATATTATTTAAATTACTATTTTTCATTTAAATATTTCCTGAAATATGTACTAGCCTTTTTGGTTCATTGTTCTAATTTCTTGTAAAAGTAACAGAGCATGTGCTACCTGTGTGGCAGATTTTAGAGGCAGATTTGCCTCCATAGCAGTTATTGATTATATTAGGCAATGTTTAACTTTTCTGTGACAAAGGACAGAAGAATAGCATAACTGTGTTTGAATTTTATCATTCATCATTAACTACATGTTGATTTTGCAAAATGTCCCTTAACCATAAATATGATTTCATGCCCATTTGTGTTTTAGAAGCATGATCATTAGGGCCTGCAGTTCTTAAATGATTCAGTGTTCTCTGTAACATGCAGTGTCTTCTCTTTCCTTTATTAATAGATCTAGTGTTCTCAGCTAAATTGGAAAGAATCCAGCAAGTCTATTCATAGTTAACAGAAAAAAAAAAAATAAGTAAATTGGCGGGCTGTGGTGGCTCACACGTGTAATCCTAGCACTTTTGGAGGCCGAGGCAGGTAGATCACTTGAGGTCAGAAGTTCGAGACCAACCCCATCTCTACTAAAAAGTACAAAAATTATCTGAGTGTAGTGGTGTGCACCTGTAGTTCCAGCTACACAAGAGGCTGAGGCAGGAGAATTGCTTGAACTCTGAAGGTGGAGGTTGCAGTGAGCTGAGATCAGGCCACTGCACTCCAGCTTGGGCGATAGAGCTAGACTCTGTCTCAAAATAAATACATAAATAAAGAAAAATAAAATAAACATAAATGAATAAATAAATAAGTTATTATCTTTTTTACTCTACTTTAGTTAGAAAGTTCCAACTGAAGTTTACAGTGAGTTGCTTACATTTTAGAGCTCATAGGGATTTCAGAAATATAAATTTAATATTTAAGAATAATTATAATTTAAAAGCAAGTGATGTACTTAATGAAATATGATATTGTGGGTTGGATCTTGAAAAAAAAATAGCACATTAGTGAAGAAACTGATGAAATGAGCAAAGTCTATAATTTAGTCACTAACAATGTGCCCATGTTCATTTTTCCTAGTTTTGAGATGTTAACATTGGGGGAATCGAGTAAAGCATATCTAGGAACTCTTTGTAAAATCTTTAAAAGTTTTCTGTAAATCTAAAATTATTAAAAACTCAAAAGTTTATTTAAAAAGTCAGGCGGTCAGTCCAAACCAGAGGACAAATTGTGATGCCTGCCATCACTGTGTTTTATACTTCTTTGGCAATGTTCTTCCCCTGTATTTAAATGATTGAGTTTGTTTCTCTCATTTTCCAAAGGCAGGAATTAATGATTAAAAAAGTAGACAGTTCTGTGTGTATCAATAATATATGCACTGGAGATATTTATATTAAAGCAAAGATCAAACAAAACAAAACAAAGCAACAAACAAAAGCAACAACAGATTAGAAAAGTAAAGGTTAGCTTTCCTTCCTCCCTTCTATTTAAACCAAGTTCTCTGAAACTACAAAGACTTTGGCTCTTGAGTGGGGTGAGGATTCGTACAAACAGTTTGCCAGGATCTCTTCCGCACGTGACTGAGAATACTCTACAAGTTTTTCTCTATGTGGCAGCTGGAGACGCTGTTTGGGCACTAGGCCGCACACCCAGTTCTCTGGACAGCTCAGATCACGTGGTAAGAACAAGCCTCAGTAGAATTCTGATTTGACCCCCACCCTAAAGTCTTGGATAATGGTGGCTGCTCCATAAATATTGTTGAATGAATAAATTAGATTAAGCAGTGAGTTGGTAGTGGTAGCAGAGTCCAAAGACCTCTGCTGCCCTGGTCTGCAAATGCTCCATTCCTGACCCAGGCCTAATGCCCAAGCAATGTCCAATGCCTTCAGTGCTAAAACTCACTGTTGGATGTGGGTGTGTACTAGGAACTAAATTTGCTTTGCCCTTGAACTGCCCATGGCAAACCTTGTTCGGAGGTAATAATCATACTCTGGAATCAGAATGGAATAATTTTTCAAGGAGCTTTATTCTTGTCTTCAATTGGAGAAGGCCAGTTGACTGTTGGAAGTTTGATTTGGCATGAGCAAGACAGCTTTACGCATACGTGCATGTGATGAAGGGTAGTGACAACTTACATCATTTTCAGGAGGAAATTCTTTTGGAACATACAACTGTCAAAGAGTGTGTGGACCAGTCCTCTGACATCTTTGCAGTTAAAAAAGCTACTGAAGAAAATAATTCTGAAACAATTTATAATCATTTCTGGCACTGCCATTAGTTTCTAAACAGCTTGTACTTTGAAGTTAGTTTTCTTTTAAATGGCCAATGGCAGAATCTCTGACTATTTGTACAAGGACAAAAAGAAAAGAATCCAATGACTGAGTGTATAGAATGCATTTCAGATTCCCAGTTGAAGCAATCATCACTGGCCATTTACTAAGTATCTACACTTTTCCTCTTGGCCTTCATAGGTAATAGTTATTGCTACAATATGTTTAATAACAAGAAAAAAAGATTTCAAAGTTTTACCATTCATTGTTGGGTCTATTATCTACCCACAAATGAAGAAGGGCATCTATTGCTTGAAAAGATTTCAAAGGTATAGAACTCCCCTCTCCAATAATCTAATTCCATAATTAGAAACTCATTCCTTTTGGCCTAAAGCATTCTAGTCTGTTAAAATGCAATTGCCCCTGAGAGAAGTAGCATATTAAGCTTTAGAAGCCATTAGTGTAGATCAGTTTAACAGACCTTTCTTGGAGGGTCTGGGGAGAAGAGTAAAAGGTCTGGAGAAAGAAAATGCAAGGAAGTAGACTCTCCTACATGCATTTAACATGTTTTCACATTTAATCTTCACATGGTCTCGGCTTCCATTTTCAGATGGGGAAATAGAAACTCACCAACATTAGGCAAATTGCTCAAGAACATCCAAGTGGTAACCGAAGAATCTGGGGTTTAAATTTGGTGCAGTTGACTTCTAACCCCAGGTTCTTCCTGTTAGAGGAAGTTTAGAACACAGAGTTGCAAGTCAGGGTAGGGAAGAGCAGAGTTCTACCCAGAATGCAATGGGGAGGGACAGGTAGAAAAAAACAGGAGTGGTCATTTGTAAACTGTGTGGTTGCTAAATCCCAAAACCCTTACAAGGTTTAATCCAATAAAATATTTTCTTTATTTTTTAAAGATTTTTGCCAAACCTCTATGAAGGCAGATTAATTTAGTGGTTTCGTTCAGGAGTTCTGGAGTCAGAGAAAGATCTGGATTTCCATACGTTCTTTGCTTACTAAATGTGTGGCTTGGAAACCATATTTTTTTCCCTTGGTCCCATATTTGTAAAGTACAAATATTAATTGAACTTTCTTCATAGCATTATTGTGATTGTTATATAAAATACTGCATGTAAAATGCTTAACATTTTGATTGAGACAGAATAAAATGCCCAATGTTTGCTGTTATTATTTCTGCAGGGAAAAACAAAGAGGTGGTATCCTGGAAGACAGATCCTTCCAATCTTTCTTGGAGAAGGAAGAGCCCCAGTCTCTTGACTTTGTGACAATGAGACTTGATTTATAGTGATATTTGAAACTTCCTTTGGGGTGTGTGTGTGTGTGTGTGTGTGTGTGTGTGTGTGTGTCTGTGTGTGTGTGTGTTTTCCTTTCCATATGGGGCTTCTCATCAGCTCATTACAGTTCTGGCACCTTCATGTCTCTGAATATGGAGCAGAAAACACTTTAAATGCAGTTTTCTCTGAGAGGAGAGAGAAAGAGGGAGACAGGAAGAGAAGAGGTGTCTGAAACCGCTGAAGGATCTGGAAGCAGGTTTATGTTAACTCATATCTCTTCTTTAAGGATGGTCAAATGTTTCTGATCGCCCTTTGCTATTCCTCACTTGTGTGTCTGTTGGGGTTATGAATGGGAAGAGTCAGGAAATGAGAAACAGTAAACAGGAAGTTTTCCAAAAGGTACTAGGATCCTTATTTCCTGTGTGAAAAACTGAAGTTAAAAGGCATAGGGAAGGGGAACCCTTCCCTGTCATTCAGAAAATTCATCTGGCTACAGTGGAGCATGATATCCAGTCAGAAATATTATTCTTCTAAAAGCTGCAGTTTTATGTAGATGGAAATAAGGGAGAAGGAATAGAATCGGGCTATGGACTTGAATATTGCCACAAAAAATGGAGTGGGTTGGAGGTGGTCAGGAAGAGGAGGGGAGGGGAGAATGGGTTGAAATACAAAACAAAACAAAGCTGAAACACCCAGGAGAGTCCCAACCTCTTAGCTTGTAATAAGTCAGCTTTTATTAGCTTGGCTTTTGAGTATTAAGCACTCAGTTCATCTCCATTGATTTGTAATGAGGCTGGGAGGCTCACAAAGCCTTAATCAAGCCAGGATCCCTTTAAAATGAACTCTTCTGCGAAGAGAGCTGGCAGATAGCATCTGTGGAGCAGCTATGTTGGAGAGAGCTCACTGTCCCCATTGTGAGGCTTACACTGGGCAAGAGAATGGGGTAGGGGCTTCATTAGTCTGATAAAAACAGACAGGCCAACTTTTCATTAGAGGGATGCACAAATCCACTTTACTTGGCTTTCCTCCTTTACATTATAAAAGCATTATCA
The DNA here is from genome assembly GCF_008728515.1 of Papio anubis. Classification (NCBI taxonomy): domain Eukaryota; kingdom Metazoa; phylum Chordata; class Mammalia; order Primates; family Cercopithecidae; genus Papio; species Papio anubis. The sequence goes on from NC_044976.1 coordinate 197,136,669, forward strand.
GGCCCAAGCTTATGGGACTCATTATTCCATACAAACACCAGGCTTGGAGGTGGGGAGGTGCAATGTGTGCTGAGCCATCCATCCTGGAGTGGGATTGAGGATCTCTGCTAGTTTTTCAAAGCAAAAACACTGCATTAAACACAGGCCAAGTTTCCCATCTCCAAGAAATTAAGATCTACGAGATAATCTTCTACTATCTTTTTCTACTGTCAGACAAGAGAAAGTAGTAGAACTTTTGGCCTTTTGCAATAAGGGGCAATTTCTTCTAAAGTTTATGCATCAGGGTTCTGGGTTATAGAGAAATTCTACTGCTGATGCTTCCCATGATCTCTGCCCTACCAAAATGATTTTAAGTAAATTAAATAACTCAGACTACTGTTGTTATTTATCTTTTTTCTTGCATTATGTCTCATTGTGACATCATGCAAGATATTTATAAAATTTTACAGTAGATTTTAATTAGATTTGGGGTATGGAGGCATTGATATTGAGGCTTGGATCAAAATTCCTAATTTAACTTTTGCAGCACTTTTTCAACCTTGGCCTTTGCCTTCTGCTATCCCTAACTCTTTGTCTTACTCACTTTCTATACTCTCAAATCTTCGCCATCCACTAACCTGAAGAATTTACACCTAAATTCTAAAATATGATCTTGTCAGCAAATTAAAATTCCTGAGTCTATTTTCAACACCCTTCTTTATGTGGAACGAGGGATCATGTTTAACACTACATTTTGTCAGGTAACCCCATTGTCTATCATATGACATTACTGTTTGATATTATCTTTAGACTAATAATAGTAATGAGTAATACATGCATCAACAGTATAATATGTCCCATATTCTGCAAGATAAGTTTATTCAAAATAAAAAATACTTAAATTACCTTCATAAACTGCAAAAATGAAAGTACTTTTTAATTTGCTTTTTAAAAGTTCTATGGAAACCTTCAAGATGTCTGATCCAGCCATGGAAAACACAAATGTTGGCTGTGCTCTTGCTCCAGATGAAACAAATAACTTCCTTTCTAAACCAACATTGGTAACTTCATGAGAAAAAAAAAATAGGTTGGACCTGGAGAAAGCTGGCATCAACACAGAGAACCAGGGATTCACTGCATTCCCTGCCACACCTGAGGCAAAAGCCTGACTTGGCCTGGGACTTCCTGATGTCATTGTCCATTTGTCTATGTACTTTTGGCCAATCACTCAGTACTGATGAAGTCTGCCCAAAATGGCAAGACCCTGGACATGCTTTTGTGAATTTTAATTTTGCCACAGAACTAGGCATGAGCATTTCACCTGACATGTTGGCAGAAATGCTCTTTATCTGGTGCCTGAGGACCTGACCTACAGGGACTGGAGCTTAACACGGTGTCACGTGTTGGAGTCATGTAATCAACTCTTGTTGGCATCAATCCCAACATTAATGATGGTGATGAAGCTAGTGAAGCAACTGGACAGTCCTCTCTTTCCCTTTGTATTTTTAACTTCTGACTCAAAGATGACAGAGGCTGAAGAACTAAAATCTCAACTGTTTCTACTGGCAGAGATAAGGTGATTCAGCACGTAGGGGTACAAGTATCCAACAGGCAACTCTTTGACTTAAGGTGTTTCCCAGGGGTAGACAATGAGATCAGTCAGGCCCAGAAATACCAAATGTGAGGGGCTCTCCCGACTGTGACATGACAAGAAAGGAAATAGACATTATGCTTTTCTTCAGAAGCATCTGAGTTCACTAGACAAAGGCCTGATTTTACTTCTAAGAGTGCAGAATTTGGAGCACTGTCAGGTATATATAGATAATAGAATGGTTGATGAAAGAATTCAACTATTTTTCTAGCTTGTGTAAATATCTGTGAAAGCCTATTAGTTTCTGCTCTCTGAATCTTTACTGAGACAAGGGTTACCAATGTTTATATCCAAAGAAGAGGATAAAACCCTGACCCTTTCTTTAACTTTGTCTTAGCTGGGATTGCCACACATTATTATTGCAAATACAGAGATGCTATTCAGGCCTAAACTTGTCCTGAATCAGTGGGAATTTAGGGGGTTTGTATCATCTGCTTGAGACCACACCACAGCACAAGTCTACTGGAGACAATCTATTTAATCTGAATGTTAATTTTCTTCTGTCATTCAATTAAGGGTTAAATTCTTTCTCTTTTCTATAACTGGCACTAAAAGGCCTGAGTTATTTTGTTCCTTTTAGTGATAAATCTAATTGGGTCTCAGTCCTAAAAACAACCTCTGGTTTGGCACTTATCCCAAGAGAGATGGAGTGTGGTGTGGAGGTCAAGCAAAGGGTGATAAATTGAGGAATTATGGATCATACCTTCAGCTCTGTTACTTTAATTGCTTTTAGCATCATTGTGGAAGGAGACAAATCCAGCAGTGGTCAAGCACTTAACCAAATAAAGCAAGAACTGAGGACGTGAGGAACAGGAAGACACAAGCTCTACTGTGGGATTTTCTGAGGTCAAATAATGTGTAACTCCAGGTTTTTCAAACATCAACAATGGAATAAGTAAAAGTATTGTAGCCATAGAGAGATCAAGCCTCTCAAACAGCACTGATTCTAATATAGTGTGAATGAGCTAATTGCAACAACTAGGGGGAGGTGTGTGGGTGATAGGGGAGCCGTGTGAGTGAATAGGTGGTCTCAAAGACTGCTTTGGACTCCAGTATGAGGTTGGCAAAACAGGGCCCGCAGGGCAGTACAGAATTGGCTGAAAAGTCTGATGGTTCTGCAAGGGTCTCCCAATTTGGACAAAGAAAGTCAGAGAACATGGACCTTAGCCGTGGTGGAACTGCATGGTAAAATTGCATCAAGGGATGCAATGAGGAAAGGTTCTGATTCCTCAAGAATCTCCACATCACGTCTTTTTCCCTAATGCCATGAGCTCTGGTGAAAAGACAAGAAAATAGAGAGGAGGAGAACACAATAAACTAATTATATAATTAAACAAAATTCAATTTTAAACAAAAATAAATTTATATAAATTGGTACATTTTAATTTTCTACCATCAGAAGAAAGTTACATATCTGTACTCCAGAACCTTTTGACTGTAAGAGTTCCTATAAATGTTAGGATTATAAATCATGCTGCTATAAAGACACATGCACACGTATGTTTATTGCGGCACTATTCACAATAGCAAAGACTTGGAGTCAACCCAAATGTCCATCAGTGACAGACTGGATTAAGAAAATGTGGCACATATACACCATGGAATACTATGCAGCCATAAAAAAGGATGAGTTCCTGTCCTTTGTTGGGACATGGATGCAGCTGGAAACCATCATTCTCAACAAACTATCGCAAGAACAGAAAACCAAACACCGCATGTTCTCACTCATAGGTGGGAATTGAACAATGACATCAGTTGGACTCTGGAAGGGGAACATCACACACTGGGGCCTATTATGGGGAGGGAGGAGGGATGGCATTGGGAGTTATACCTGATGTAAATGACGAGTTGATGGGTGCTGACGAGTTGATGGGTGCAGCACAGCAACATGGCACAAGTATACATATGTAACAAACCTGCACGTTGTGCGCATGTACCCTAGAACTTAAAGTATAATTTAAAAAAAAAAGAAAAGAAAGAAAGAACAATAGTAAAGTATGAATTGAAAGGAATTATCAGAAAGATCATGGTTTCTTAAGACTTTGTTGAGAGATTTTCAATTAACCAGTAGAAACAGAGGGTAGGTTGAGGAATGAATGGGAAATGAGGACCTGCAGAGAGTAACTGCAGCTGATCCAAGAGCAGAGATGGAGAGAAAAGAAATGAGGCTGAAGAATAAATATAATAGGCCTTGGGGTCAAGTAGTGAACAGAGGTAGCTGGAACATGCTATGGTTTAAACATGTCACCACCAAAATTCAGGTGTTGCCAACATGATAGTATTAAGAGATGAAGCCATTAAGAGGTGATTAGACCATTAAGTCTCCTCCCTTGTGAATAGGTACTTATAAAAAAGGCTGCAAGCAGTGTTAAGCTAGCTTACCCTTTTGCCCTCCTTCTTTCGCCATTTGAGGACACAGCGTACCTCTCTTTAGGAGGATACAGCAACAAGGCACCATGTTGGAAACAAAGAGCATCCCTCATCAGGGAATGAACCTGCCAGGGTCTTAATCTTGCACTTTTCAGCCTCTACAGGTCTGAGAAAATAAATTTCTGTTCTTTATAAAGTACCCAGTCTCAGGTATTTTGTTATAGTAGTACAAATGAACTAAGACAGAATGCTTGTAGGTTAAAGACAAATCCAACAAAGAAATAAAAGAAGCCACAGGAAAAATAGAACATATCTTGAAAGAGAAGGGAAGTATAGGATAAAGTGATAGGTAGATTGGTTATTCTAAATAGGAAGAGATCTGCTTTATCTTCTCAGACAGGAAGAAAATAGGTTAAATGATTATACTACACTTTATATAAAGGGCAATGAGAAATTGAGAGAGGTAGTGGTTGGTCACATTTCCAGCATGGAAAAACTGCAGCATCTCAACTAGACACTGCCGCATGGTTAACCCTCTCCTTTTAGTGAACACTTTTAACTGCCCTCTCACTTCTAGCATCTGAGATTGTTGCATTTCATAAAAAGTCATTGAAACCTCTCTTGTGAATGTTTTACCCTCTGTCTGAATCTCCTTTCTCTTTCTAGTTCTCCATTGCCCTTCCGTCGACCCATACCTAATCTCCACTGCTCTGCATGCAGTCTTTAGATTGGTTGTCTGCCGTGTTTCTAACTGGGAAATTTCCTGATATGTAACCTGCAATATTACTCCAGTATCATTATAATAAATCTAGCATATAAAATACACTGTCCTGCATGCCCTAAGTTTCTAGCCTACCCATCTTGAGGCTCTACTTGTATCAGAGAGGTAGAGGCGGAAGATAAACCCTCTCTTGTTGATATTTAAAAACATACACGTATGATCTTCTTTTCCTTTATCTTCCCACATTTAAGCATAATGAAAGTTCCTACTACTAATTGCTGACCATCTTGAAACCCAGCTGGGCATACAAAACCTTTAGAAAATGATTTTTTTAAAATAAGGAATCTGAGGCTGAGCCTATGGCACTCTATTTTCCTCCCTGGACTCAGGAGATGTGGTTGTTCACTTCTCTTCTTCTGGCAGGTATTGGTCCTCCAAATAAACAGAAGTATACCAATCAATCAATAAAGAAAGCTGTATCAATAGTTATTCAAAATGGTAATGGGGAAATGGCTTCTTTTTGATAGTATTGAGACTTCAGATTCTAATAACTTTTAATTTCATAGCAAGAGAAAAGGCTTGGTTTGTATCATAGCTTAACATCTATGAGAGATTCACAGGATGTTTGTTGGTTGTGCATAAAAGAATAAAGTGAATACTTTGGGGTAACAGTTTTCTGTTAACCTAAACAATTTAGATCTTCAATAATACAAACTGAGATCTTAAGTAGTTGCTTTATTTATTTATGTACAACCAATGAATATCATGTGAAGCCTCTTGGGATCTGACCTTTTGTAAAAATGTAATACATTTAATAGGAAAGAATGTCCCTTTTAATAATGAGAAGAAAATAATATTTATATAGCTGTTCCATAGATAGAATTTTGGAGTCAAACTGAACTAACTTCCAACTCAGCAACTCACCAGCTGTGTGACCAGAGGTAAGTTATTCAGTCTCCATGAGCTTCAGTTTCTTCAGTCACCAAATGAAAATGATACTATTTAAGTTGGTTACTTCTCCTTTAGAAAGGGCTATGATCAGGATCCTGAATTCCTAAATCTCATTTCACTGTCAATAAGATATAAACTATTAAATTTATTCCAGTCTAATTATATTATTTATGGCTGTTTGGTGCTTTGCCTCAAATCCATGTATGAATAGGCTGAAATTCTGTTTCTCTGCTCCCCTAATATCCAATTTCTTCCATGCCTCCTCTCCCTGTGATCTATCCTGGTCTTATAGGGCCTTCCAAGAAGGAGCACAGTTCTAATTAGGGGGCTCCTCTGTACCTACCTCACTGAGTGTGCAGTAGGAGAATGAAGAGGAAAAAAAAAAGAATAGAAAGTGTTTGCACCAGCTCAATTCCAGTTGTAATCCCTTGTTCCCTCCACTATGATTTCTTTATCTCAGACTGCAGCTCCTGTGCTTGTTCAATGGGAAATGTGTAACACAACAGACTGGAACTTAGTAGGTACTCAATCAACACTGGCAATTTTTATGTCATTGCAATTCATATTTAATAATTTGGTCATTATTAATGAGAGTGACAATAAATAGGGCTTTCCTGGAAAAAAGCTCAACATTCCAGACCACAGGCATATCTTTTTTTATAGAAGGGGCTTAGAAGTCCCACCTGGCTTTGGTTAAACTGTCATTGATCTTCCAAAGAATATGAAGGAAGGATCTGAGTGTTACTAGAACTAGACAGTTTAAGAGGACTCTGTTCTAAGCAGCTTCCCTTTCCCCTGGATACATATAGAAACGAGAGTCTTAGGAGCCTTGAGGTTGAATATCTCTTAGTTTGTGCACAATTTTCACCATAGATTGATACTGCGTTGGATCTATAGGCCAATGTTTCTTCTCTGAGATTAATATTTGGCAAGAAATGGAACATAGAGGTGTGGAAAGTATAAGATATATTGGACTACACACAGTAGTTTGTGCCAGAGTCAGAACCCCAAGTGCCAGTCAATTAGCAGGTCACTACCAAGTCTGCAGTGTATGCCATTTGCTGGTGCACTGAACCTGACTTAGAAGAAACACTCACCTTCTTGGAGGCAGGATGGGTGGTTGGCAACATTCTCACTGACCTTCCACTGGCATTTATTTAAGGTCCAGGGGGTACCCTCCCCTAACATTGGGACAGAGAGCTTTGAACTTGCAGTGCATCCTGTGAGCAACAAGTACCAGCTACTGCCAGAGAAACCAAGCAGGATTCAATGCCAGCACTGAGGACACTCTTTCTGAGCTGCCTGGCTCCATCCCAGGCCCAGCATAGATCAACTAAGGGACTTGAGCCCACTATCTACAAAGGACAGGGAAGTCTGGGCTGGTGCAGACAGCAGTTGTGCCAGGGGGCTGCACTGAGGTCCCTACCTGGGAAAGGGGCCAGGAGAATGGTGCTTGGAATTTAAGTGTGTCGATCAGGCATTGACAAATAATAAACTAACCTGTCAGTGGAGCCAGACAGCTCCCAAGCCCTTTCACTGAATAAGGCAATAAATACATCACTGCACCACGAAATGGCCTCTAGGTGGCTTTAGAATGATTAATTATTGATTAATCTTTACTAATTAATGAATTTAAACACTACTCCTGCTAAACAGGAATATGAGAACCAGTGTTCTATGAGAATAGAGAGAAAAAGGCCTACTGTGATCCCACAGCAGGAAGACTGCTCTGGGCACGGACCACTGCCCGGGGAGTGGTCAGCCACACTTTTGTCCTGAAATGCTACCACTAGGGTTGATAGTGCCTGTGGGTATCACTGCAGTTCCAAGACTGAATGTAAAGTAAGGTAGGTGATACAATGATAGCAAAGGAGGAAGGAGACAGATAAATTGAAAGCATGGAAAACGATGGGGAAAACAGGTATGCAGTTCAACTTTTATTTACCGTCTACTATTTGCTAGGAATTGAGGTTTTACCGAATAAGAAATTGTCCTGCCTTTCAGTGATTCACAGTTTAGTAGGAGAAAGAGAAGATTTCAATTCAATGTCCAACACATGTATAAACAAAATTGTCCAGAAAGTTCTGCAAATACAGGATTGGGATCAGAGAGCAATGAAGCAATAATTTAAATCTAGCATGTACATTATTAAGTTTAAAGAGGCTCTGAGATGCAATAATAGTAATAATAAACAATAATAAATATCTTCCTTCAATGAAGGGAGAGAAAGAAGTAAATTATTCACTAATTTAATCACTTCCTTTTTTTCTAGGGCTGTGCAGGTAGCCCAGAATTTCCTCAAAGACAAGCACAGCCGGTAAATGCTGGCTTTATCACTTACTGTTTTTTGGACTTCATGCAAGCTCTTTCACCTTTATGACCTTTAATTTTCTTCTCTGTTTATTGAAAATAATGATACCCTCCTTATGGGGTTGTTATTAAAATTAGAGATGACTGTGTGGAAAGTGCAGAGATTCCTGACACATAGGAGCCATTAATAAGTAGTCTAAGAGTCATTTATAAATAGTAATTAGTTACCATTCTATTTGGCAGTGTAAATTGTAGTCCTTTTATTATGTGACATCATGCTTAAAAACCATTGATATTCATTAATGAACAAAGTAAAGAAACTATTATGCCGGGAAAATAAAGGAATTTTCACCTTCAGAGAATAACAAACTCATAGCTTGCTCAAGAGCAGGAGTCCTGTCCCCAGCTGATGTGGGCTTGAATTCAACTACTGCCATTTTCTAGCTGTGTCACCTTGGGCAAATTACTTAACTTTTCTGGCCTCACTTTTCTTATCCATTGGATGAGGAATAATGGTAACACCTATCTCAGGGTTGCCATAAGAATTAAGTATTTTATATTCTATGTAAAGCACTTAGCACAGTGCCTGGCCTTTAAAAATCCTCAAATGTTAAGTGTTAAAATAATTATTTATAATACTGCTATTAGAAGGGATCGCAACTAAGTCCCATCAATGAAAAATATTCTATTGCCTGATTAAAAAGCAGTCTCCTCTTCTGTGTTCCCACTGCCCCTAACTTTTCCTTACCCAGAACCACTCCCCACCACGCATGCAAACACTTTGTCATATTGAGTTCACCTTGAGAGCATCTAGAGGGACTTTTCTTAACCTCCAAGCTGCAGTGGTCTAGGAGGACCCTAAACCTCAGACAGTCTCAGCAGGACTTAACATCTGTGTGCATTTTTTTCATTCTGAAAGCCAAAGTATAATGAACCATTCTAGGACATGATGTCGAATGGTTTCTGTTCTTCTTGGTAGAACTCATGGGAATGAATAAGATGGCTTTCCTATCCCCAAGAAGTTTACAGTTTAGAGGGAGTAATAATGCCTCCATAAGTAACTCAAATATAAGACTTACTGTCTTAAAAGCTAGAAAAACCAGTATAAACAAAAAGCAGAGGGAACTTGAAGGAGAGAGAGATAATTCACATTTGGGTTGGATAAGGTGATCTTTAAAGGAGAAAGTGGCATCTGAATGATGTTTTGAAGGATAAGTAGAATTTCAATAAAGCAAGAAGATGAGCAAAGTTAGTCTAAACTGAAGAAACAGTGTCTAGATAAGTGTACTAGCATAAAAATAGACAGAATATTCTAGAACCTATATAATTTTTAAGCAGTGATTTTTATAAGTACATATGTTGTTTAATTTTATAGTTTCCTTGTTTGTTTAAATTTGAGTTAAAATTTCAGTAACTGAGACATACACAGAGTTCCGTATTAGAAAAGGCCATTTTTAGTTCATTTCAGTTCACAGGAGGTAAGGAGGAGTAATGACATCTTTCCCCTTTGTACCTTCATATTGTTCTCTATGGAAAGTCATTTTGTAGAAAATAATGTAGGCTAGAGTCTGGGGCTGGGCCTTGAAAAAGATATGCTGAAAAAGAAATGCTGAGAAATAATTTCCTTAGTATGTCACCTAGGTTCATTTTAATGTAATCTGGAATGTGTATGATTCAAATAGATAAAGAAAGAGATAAAACAGAGAGAGAGAGAGTGGGAGGAAGAGAAGAAGGAGGGAAGGAAGGAAGGAAGGACAAAATAAAGCAAAAAGATAAAAACAAACAAACAAACAAAATCCCAATCCCATGAAATGCTTCCTCTGACCCCATGTTAAGGCTGGAAAAGCAGCTAATGACAACAATTTGTTGAGGGGCAGGCAGAATGAGCCAGGACAGTACTATTTTCTAGGTCTTAGGTGGGCTCCCTCAGAGAAGACAAATCATCGAAATGTAGTGGCTCCCATTTCTCAACCTCCCCACCTCATGCACTATTGAATGCCTAAGGGAAAAGAAAGAAATAGCCAGGTAGAGTTCAAACCAGAAAAAAAATGGAAACCAGATTCTCTGAGGGAAAAACACAATCAGCAACACAGCAAGCAGTGAGAGAAACCTGGAAAGCAGAAATGCTAAAGCAAGTGAGCGAGGCTCTTGCAAAAGGAAATTAGATATGAGCTGCCAGGTGATATAGCAGCTGAAAGGTCAGTGCTATTTTGGGCTGAATATGAAGAGGCTTCAGGCATCTCAGGACCAAAAAAAAAAAAAAAAAAAAAAAAAAATGTACACACTAGAGAGAGTTCAGAGAAAGGCAACAGCATTGATTAAAGAAGGGCGGTTGGCTTTGTGGTGAAAGATTAAAGGCATGAGATAGGCAGGAGCAGCAAGGGAAGTTGATGCCAATTGTATATTAATAGCACTTTGCGGTGACAAAGCACTCAACACTATGTTTATTTCTTATCTCTCACATGAGTGTTCTCTCCTTGTAATGTATTCATTCATCCAATAGTCAGTTATTGACCATCTGTTTTGTGCCATTTATTGTGCTAGTAAGCTAAAGTTAAATAAGCTACAGCCTCCATCCTTGAAAAGCTCACTGGCTAAGAGAGACAATGACAAGTGGTAAGTGAAATGTCATGGGGTAAGTACTCAACAGGTAACACGAATTCAAGAAAAGGGATTATTGTTGTGTTGTAATAGGGAAGGGAAGGTTGAAAGGAAAGGCAATCTTTCAGATGAATTTTCAAGAATGGATAGGTTTTCACAAAGTAGAATGGGTGGGGTGGAGGTAACAAACAGAGGGAATAGCACAGTTAAATGAATGGATTAAGGTGTATGGCCACACAAGGCTAAAGCCTAGAGTGTATAGATAGAGCAAGGAGGGAATTTTTGAAAAACAGGTTACAAAAGGAACCAATCATTTGTTAGAGTATGTTGGAACATGATGATTGACACATGCCTTACCAACAAACATCCTTGAAGATCTACAATAAAACTGTGCTAGACATTGTAGGAAATATAAAGGTAGAGATAACAGTTGCTGGCCTCAAGGAGTTTATTAATCAATTAACAAACATTTGTTGAAGTCCTATCATATTTCAGGTACTAAGCTAGAAAGTAAGAGGATTCATCTTGAATAAGAAAAGCTCCCAGAAAGCCTTCAACTAAGATGATGCCAATGGATCAGTTATAGAAATTATTAATTATTCAAAAATACAATAGCAGTCCACAGATATTACAATGTACCAGCTACTATGGTTCCAAATGACAATAAGGTTTCCAAAGGAGAAGGGGTCACTGTGTAGAGGACTATTAGGGAGGCCACATCACTGAAGAGGTGCAGCTTAAGTTGAAAGAAATGTGAGTTCCACCTAAGGAGAGAGAAGAAAGACCTCATGGTGAAATGAACATATACTTTCAAGAGGATCTGAGTTCAAATCATGCTTCTATCACTTCAAAACCATGTACCTTTGGAGGTAATACCTCACAGGGTAGTTGAAAAGAATAGCAAAAACATATATTAAAGCCTAGATCATAGCCAGAAAAAATTAGAAAGGAATTATTATTAATCACAAAAGAGGACATTTCAAGCTGTGTAAAAATTAGACACCAGGTACTTTGAGGACCCAATGAGTGACCTCTGACATCATGTATTCAGAATGGGTCAGGGAGAGGCATCATATTTCGAGAGGCTAGATCTCACAGCTTCTGCATTTGTCACAAATTGTACTTCCTAAAATGTGTATTTGAATAAGAATCTGGCCAGACAACATCATGGTGTGATTAGAGAACAAAGAAAGACCACTTTATCTCAAAATGTCATCTTCTCTAATTTGCCCAAGGGTCTTCCACTCCATCATTAGTAGTTCATTCCTCTCAGTTAAGATATCTTATCCCCTGGGGTCTCCTATCACAATAGAAATACTCTGGAAGAGGTAATACACTCAAATATCATCAATTACTAACAATGTATTATACGCTTGAGATTACTTTTCAGCAATAATAGTCAAGATATTCTAGGCTATGCAGTAGTAAAAACATTCCCACAATCTTCATTATTTTTTAACACAACAAAACTTACTCACTCATACAAATTCCCTTGCATGTCTGGGCAACTCTCCAGGGCAGCTGTCCTCCATGTGCTGGCTCAGTACTCTAGGCTGCTCTGATCTTACGGCACCTTCATATCAACACATGTTCCCATGATCACCATGGGAGAAGAGAAGCTAGAAGACTCATACACTAGCAATTAAATGTTCCTACAAGAAAGTGACATGTATCCCTCTATTCACATTTTATTGGCTAAAGCAAGTTACCTGGCCATGCCTAGCTTCAAGGAGGTAGGAAATTATAGGTTTCTCATGTGCCCAGAAGAACCAGATATCAATTAAAAATAACATGCATAGCGCGTTCACCAAAGATAAAATTCAAAAGAAAAAGAAATTAGGCTGTAATTGAAAATATTTTTAATAGTGAAGTGGAGGGGAAGAGTTATATACAAATTAGTAGGCAGATCTAATGGGTCAACATCATTAGTTTCTGAATACATAGACACACAGGGTAGCACTCAGCTCCTAGTAGAGGAGAAGGTGTCAGAAATAGAGGTTTCTCAAAAGAAAACTAACTCAGCACCAGCTCTGACTCTTCCACTTTTAAGTATCAAGTCATTTGTCTTTAAACAGTGTTGTGATATTCATCATCATCAAAAAACCAACAGTCTAAAAGTAATCTTTTGCCAATAATTAACAATTGGAGAGGGCATTGGGGTAGATATTTCTGGCCAAAGGGTAGGTAGAATGAAATGAAGAAGCAGAAAACCAACAGTCTAAAAGGAATATGGGGGTAGATATTTCTGCCCAAAGAAGGGGTAGGATGAAATGAAGAAGCAGAAACTGGACCAGAGTTCAAAATTCAGCAAGAGACAGGCCAGTAAAAATAGAATGTCATGTCTGGGTATCAAGAGATATAGTCATGAGAAATTTAAAAAGCAAGGATAATGGAAGCTGCTTTGAACTGATTTCAGTTCAGGGCTCTGGAGTGAAAGAGGGCAGGCTGGTGCTTCCTAAGAATGATGTCTTTGGGGAGGCAGCAGCTGGAAGAGGTTAGTGGTCCAAATGGGAATCTACTAGGCTTATAATAGAAATAGCCCAAATAATAGAAATATCCCAGATATTCCAAATAGGTCATCCCGCTCGTCCCAGGACTGCTGCACAACACAGCCTCTGTGCACTTAGGCAGCTCTAAGGGCTTATCTGTGCAGCACTCACAAGATGCCTACATGATTCATCCTTTAGCCCTAACTGACTGGGGTTATATTAAGTGAATAGCCAGCTACTTTTTCTGCTTTAATTATTTTTATTTTGAAAATTTTTGACTTACCAAAAAAAAAAAATGAGGAGATAGTACAGAGAGTTCGTATATATTCCTCCTGCACACACGTTTTCTCTATTGTTTTCATCTTGCATATCTTACATTAGTATGATATGTTTGTCACAATGATTATGCCAATATTGATACATTATAATTATTGACTAACGAATGGCAACTTTAAAGAAACCAGTTCTAGGGTAGATACTGCATGATCTCACTCCTATATGGAATCTTAAAAAGTTGATCTTATAGAAGTAGAGAGTAGAATAGTGGTTACCAGAGGTTGGAGAGGGTGAGGAATAGGGGGATGATAAGAAGAGCTTATTCAATAGGTTGGAAGTTATAGTTACATAGGAGAAATATGTTCTGATGGTTTTTTGCACAGTAGGGTGACTATAGTTAACAATAATGCATTGTATAATCCAAAATAGCTAGAAGAGAAGATTTTGAATGCTCTTACCATGAATAAATGGTTAATGTTTGAAGTGATAGATATACTAATGATCCTGATTTTATAATTATACAATGTATATAAGTATTATAAACATCACACTCTACCCTGTAAGTATGTACAATTATTATGTATCAATTAAAAACAAAATACAAATTTTAAAAACCCTACTTAAGCATATACTCTAGCGACTGATAACGATCATAGTGTATACTTTTAAGTGAAGTAGAAGCAGTTATGAAAGAGTTAAACTTTACGTATAAAGAACAGAACATTTCAACAATCTGTCTTTGTGTTAAAACAGAAACAAAAAGAAACAAAACCACCAAAATCCCTTTATAACAGAAAGAATCTCTAGGGTCAATATAAGTATTATTTACCCCCTAAAGTTCGAAGTCAATGAGGCAGAATAAAACTGGCAGGACTCTCAAGAGACTGAGTTCATGATATCTTTAAAAAAGAAAGAATGAAGGAAAGGAAGGAAAAAAAGGAAGGAAGGAAGGAAGGAAGGAAGGAAGGAAGGAAGGAAGGAAGGAAGGAAGGAAGAAAGAAAGAAAACAAAAGCTTAATCACCAGAGAGGACTGTCAGGCTACCTGTGCCAACTCTCCTTAAATGTGGTTTTGGAGACTTTCAGCCTACAATTTGGCTTTCAGCCAAAGCCTGTAGACTTTGGCCTATAGTGCACTAACAATGAATTCAGTAGCTTGTTCCCACAGGTGGGACCTGGAATTACTCATGTTGCTCCAGGCTGGGTATTTGATCATCACAGGTGAATCTCTGGATAACTGTGTATCATCTAAGCTGGAGCTTTCTCCACTAATACCCCAGATGTTTGCATATCTTAAACCTTTCCATCATGATTTACTTGTTCAACCGTTCTCTGACACCCCAGCTTGCTTGAATGATGATGTAATGGGTCTTCCCACATGTTTCACCAAAGAGCCAGACTTTGTCCCTCTCTGTAGCTTCTGCTTGGGAGTACTGTTTTAGACCAGGTAGACCTTCTATAGGAGGTCAAATAGACAATTATATTGCTTTTCTGATGGAATATTACTATTCCAAAAATACCTGCTGCAGTTCTTACCTATTTATTGAGTATCCACAACAGCTGAGATGAGACCTAAGATCACTATATCCATCACTGTGATCCAAACTGCTGACTGCCTTCCTTTGTGTACAAACCTGACCATTTCTAGATGTCTGACATCACAACACAATATACAGCACTGTATGATTGACCCGAGCAGATCCAGAAACACAGGTCAGCACAAATGGCTATGTAGGAGGATTACTGCTAGAGTTCATAAGAGAGGTCAGGGGCACAAATACAGTATAATGGTTAGGGAAAGTCATTGATAAGGAGAGATTCTGTGGGTAGACAGGGTTTAGTAATAAGAGAAAAAGGAGGCCTTCCAAAAAAGAATTAGTTATCCGTGTCATTTCACAGGAGCTCCATTGAAAGGTACTGGTAGTGATTCAGCAATGGCCCTAAGTATCCAAATCACTGCTCTAAAGCATTAGAGTCACTTGTCCCTACATTTCATCTCACCTAGTTTTTGGCACAAACCATAAGATCACTCACTTTAAACATTTATCTTAAATTTTCAGTTTTTAGTCATGCTTCTATTTCATTAGTAGAAAAATATGAGAGCCCTCCAGTGGCCAAAAATAAAACCTATAAATTTATATCATCTTTAAGTGAAACCTCTTTAGCCTTGTGGGAGAAAAAAAAAAAAAAAAAAAGATTATATCTGCATTTCAAAGCCTGAGAGTTCAGTGATAGATAAGGTGGGACTTTTATTATTGTTCCGTTGACTCTCAAATAAGTTGAATCATTCTTACCATGGCTAAGGAGAAGCATAACATTGGAAAAAGAATCAGAGATAAAACATTACAACACATAGGAAAAAATCTCCTGATATATTTTCTTAAATGGAGATTTGTTTTGTAAAAATAAAGCAACAACAAAGAAGAGTTAACATTCATTACGGTCAAGTTAAAGAACTCATATAAAGAAGAACTTGGACTCTTCTCTTTGAAGATATAAATCTGTAGCCATGAGGAACTGCTCCTAAATCCTAATAGGGATTTATATAGATATATGGCTGCACTGTTTTTTTCTTCCTCCCTCTGGCTTATCTGTGCTGTACACTTTCTCTTATCCATGCTAATGGAGGGGATCAGTAGTGCAGATAATTGAAAGGTTGTGTGCCAACAAACTGCTTTGTGGTTGCTGCCAAAAACTCCCTAGTGTTGCATGGTTAATGAAAAGTCAGGCAATGGCAGGGTTCTCATCACATAGCAGCCCAGCATAATAATAATAGCTATTATTTATTGAGCCCTCACTACATACCAGATTAAGTGCTTTACATCCAATTATCTCATTACATCCTCACCTACAACCTTACGAAATTGGTATCTTTTCCTCTCTTTTATGGGTGAGGAAACTGAGGCTCAGAAAGTGACCACTCTACTCATTTCAGTGATAAAGCTATTTCCTGATCCAAGTTTTTTCTATTAGTGTAAAATTCGTACTTGCAATCATTTTGCTATGCCACCTCCAAATCCTAGGGTGCGTCAACCCATGCTTGGGGAAATTTTTCTTTAAATTTGAGATTTGGAAATATTTTCAGAGCATTGGTCCTGATCTCTATAAAGAGATATTTTCAGGCTAGACTTAGTATTCATACACCTTCTGGATTTGAGTTGCTCCTAAAATTTTCAGTTAATTTCTGGATGAAGGAAAAGGTAAAGTGTCCATATGCAGTCGATATATGTTAATCTCGATTTACTAAGTTTCTCAGCAGAATATGGGCTTAGTAAGAGCTTCCTTCTTAATATCTTCTGTATTTTATCTTTGGAATCCCATTCATCCTGATTCTTTCTTTACAACTACTTCTAATTTATTTCACGGTGGTTTCTTCCTCTACTCATGCTCTATTGGCATTTTCCTTTGCCTTCTTTTTGGCTTGAGATAACTTCAACCAGGACCCAGATGCCAATAGCTTGCCAGTCTCAACAGTTAGCCCTGATCTCACTCCATTGCCCTAGCTTCATACTTCCAACTGCCAGATAGTTACTTCCATGTAAATATCATATTGGCACCTGAAACTCACCAGTTTTGAATATATTGCTTAGATTACTAGGAATATTATAATATTACTTAACAAAGGGCCTAGCATTTAATGACTCTTTTAAGTGATATGCATTGCTATTACCATTATTACCAAACAATGGGTGAATAAATGTATGAAGTTCAAACTTCTTAGCCAAGAATGTAGTGACTGTCTTACCCTAGCTTTATATCAACCTTCATTTTCATGCCCTCAATTCTTTCCATTCTGGCGCTCTCCCATCTACCCTCAGATACTCTAAGTTCATTTATTAATGTGCCACACCTAAGTATAGACAATATTTTTATTCCATGTCTCTCGTTCTACACATTTTTTTCACTTTTCTCTTTATCTTGTAAACTATGGCTCATAATATAAATTTATTCCAAATGCTTTCTTTTTGCCCAGGTCTTCCAGGCAAAGTTAGCAGTACCACCTTTACCTGTGATCCTGTAGTACTTTGTAATATATAATTTGTATTTTAATGGCAAAACTTGATCAGAATATCTGTCTCTTCTCCTCTATGAGCCATCTGAGGTGAAGGATTGAGATGTATGCTTCTTTCTAGTTTCCGTATCAAAAATGGTTTTTTAGCACACAGTGGAGGTTTGATGAAAGAATAAATGATCCAGATTCCATATCCTTGGAGCATCCAGGCATAGACAGTGTTTAAAGTAATCAGAATTAACTAAATTAACCTCTCCCAGGTGCCTGAAGAGGAAGGAGAAGAAGCTCCACTTCTGAAATTATGTGGCATTTAGAGTAAAATGTAACAGGGAATTTCACAAGTAAACCCTAAGGAAAGAGGTAGAGGAAACTAGAGGGACGGGTGAGGAGCTAAGAAGTCAATAACTATAAATAATTAAAATTTAAATGAGATAGAAATAGCATGAAAGATCAGTATTGCATCTTTTTTCTTACTAATTCAAACCACATTCCTTTCTCTCATTCTTCATTCTGATCATTTTTTTCAGCACTCTGTCTAGATTCTGGCTCTCCAACAGGAAGACCTTCCTACTCTTTCTTCTTTTTAGTCTTCATTGATGTTATGCTCTGCTGGTTGCATCAGACACCCTAGAGTAACCCCAGGTCCAAAGGAACCCAGGGAAAGCTGAAGTAGCAGGCAGTAGGAGCAGAAAACAAGTTAGATTTGTAGGTTAGCTATTACGAAAAGTGGGAATTAGAATATAGCTGGCCCATAGGAAAACGGGACCTGGGAATCAGTTTGGATTCAGGCATCCTCATAGGCAAAAGCAGCAGGACTTCAAGAGGGTTCCCCGTGGTGTTCCACTTTGGACAAGGCTGGACTACCCTCCATGCATCTACTTCATTATTTTTGTACGAACAACTGACTTCTTGTATACTTACTGTATACTTTTTCTGCCTCCTAGCTTCTACTGGTACATATTCTATGATTTCTAAATTCACTCATAATTTTTGTCTCCCTAGTTTGACTTGTCATGCTCCTTTTGGAAGAAGTAATTCATTGCCCCTCAGTTTCTTTTTTTTCTTCTTCTTCTACAGTAGAGGTTTTTAACCTTATTTGACTAAGCACTTCATTTTACACTGAATATTTTACAAAGTTCTCTTTACTATCCTGAAATTTATAAATATACAAATACTTTGTAAATACTTTAAAATTATCTTAATGTAAAAAAGAAAAAAGTTTTATCTAAATTAATTAAGTTTAAATAATATATAATACAATACATAAATGCTCAGGCATAGCTACAGTGGAAAATGAAATAAAGTAGTAAGATGCTTAGACCTACACATGAACCAGGATGAATGTGACACAAATGTGGACTGACACAGTGCCTTATATTGGTGACTCACACACCACAGACAGCATTGCTGGAGATCATAAGTTTTGTTTTGTTTTTTGCAGAAATGGTGAACAACTCTAAGTAAAGATACAAAAATAATACATAATAGAGTATAATTTTTTTAATTAAAAAAAAGTAGGACCTGGAAGTAGGTATACTCCTAGGAAATTCTGTGTGTATTAAATGATTATATGTTTACATGGGAAATGGAGTTAAGTTCTAGGCATAGAAAATCATAAACATTTTTTCCCACCTAACTGGATGTCCTTCAGGATATTTTTTAAAATGTAGATACAAGACAACTCTTTATTGTGCTGGGTTATTCTCGACATTGTAATTCATCCAGCCTCCTTAAACGCACTAATTAAGAGACAAGGAAACCTTCCAGTCAGTCACTGTGTCAAACAAAAAAACCACCATACATTTCTAAAATTCCATCTAGAGAATAAGTTGAAAATAAATGTTCTATATAGCTAGAATCCTTGATTTTGTAACAGGTATTCAGCAACTCAGAATACACTAGACTGCATTTTCCAACCGATATGGCAACTAACTATGGTCATGTGACTAAATTCTGGCCAATGGATGTGAGCACAACTTTTTAATTTTGCTCTTAAAGATGTTCCTTCTTCTTCTTTTTCCCTTTCTGTCTGGATTAAATGAAAATGTGGTGGAAGAATTTATTTTTAACCATTACAGTGAGGGCATCACTTGCAGGATGAAAAGTAAGATGACAAAAGGATCTTAGTCCTTGACACTGTGGAACTGCCTTACTTGTGGCATCAGACACCTCTGATGCCCCACCTTGCATCTCTTTGGTCTTATCTCTGGCTTCATCTGCAGTTGCAGTGGAAAGTCTCACTAGGGCTTTAACTCACTTCATACTGAGTGTCCTGACTGTCCTGCATCAAGGGTGTATTCCACATATCTTTACCTTCTACCATTTGGCTTCTCCTGAAGTTTGAATACCAGAAGCAACTTACTCAGCTAGAACATATGGGCAGCTAAGAAGTGCAGGGGTTCTCATGCTCTTGGAGAAAACCATTAACCAATTCGGAATGGGAAACTTTGGATAAATGTTCTTGTTTTCTTTACCTCTTTTGGATGCACAATTGTGGGAGAAAATCTGAACATGTTTCATGAGATCCCTGCAAAATCTAGCCTCTGGTGCCCTTACATTTTATTAACTTCTATGGATGCTCTAAAGAAAGATAACTACTAACTCAGGTCATAGGGTTAAAGCAAGAAAGTGTCCATAGCAATGATTAAAGCGATTCTTATCTTTTGCAGCCACAGGTCAAAGAGTACTCAAAATCCTAACCATAATTTAATTGCAAAGGTGTAATTATAAGGGATACAAAGAACATGGAATGTGCAGCCATAGCAGGTTTATTTTCTTAGATAATAGGAACTGACAGGAGAACTGAAAAAACCCTGAGACCTAGGATGAAGATATTTGGATGAATGGGTCTGAAAACTGTGAGTCTTATGTTGCCTTAAAACATCTCCCCATCAAAATACCACCATCATTCTTCACAGAGATAGAAAAAACAAATCTAAAATTCATATGAAACCAAAAAAAAGAGCCTACATAACCAAAGCAAGACTAGGCAAAAAGAACAAACCTGGAGGCATCACACTACCTGATTTTAAACTATACTATAAGGCCATGATCACCAAACAGCCTGGTACTGGTATAAAAATAGGCACATAGACCAATTGAACAGAATAAGGAACCCAGAAATAAACCCAAATACTGACAGCCAACTGATCTTTGACAAAGCAAACAAAAACATAAAGTGGGGATAGGACACCGTTTTCAAGAAATGGTGCTGGGATAATTGGCTAGCCACATGTAGGAGAATGAAACTGAATCGTCATCTCTCACCTTATACAAAATGAACTCAAGATGGATTAAGGACTTAAACCTAAGACCTGAAACTATAAACATTCTAGAAGAAAACATTGGAAAAACCCTTCTAGACATTGGCTTAGGCAAGGATTTCATGACCAAAAATCCAAAAGCAAATGCAATAAAAACAAAGATAAACAGCTGAGACCTAATTAAACTAAAGAGCTTTTGCACAGCAAAAGGAACAGTCAACAGAGTAAACAGACAACTCACAGAATGGGAGAAAATCTTCACAATCTATACATCTGACAAAAGACTAATATCCAGAATCTACAATGAACTCAAACAAATCAGTAAGAAAAAAAAATCAATCCCATCAAAAAGTGGGCTAATGACATGAATAGACAATTCTCAAAAGAAGATATACAAATGGCCAACAAACATATGAAAAAATGCTCAGCATTACTAATGATCAGGGAAATGCAGCTCAAACCCACAGTGTGATACCACCTTACTCCAGTAAGAATGGCCACAATCAAAGAATTAAAAAAAAAAAAAGTAGACGTTAGCAGGGATGTGACAGTCAGGGAACACTTCTACACTGCTGGTGGGAATGTAAACTAGTGCAGCCACTATGGAAAACAGTGTGGAGATTCCTTAAAGAACCAAAAGTAGAACTACCATTTGACCCAGCAATCCCACTACTGAGTATACCCAGAGGAAAAGAAGTCATTATTTGAAAAAGGTACTTGCACATGCATGTTTATAGCAGTACAACTCACAATAGCAAAATCGTGAAGAAAACATTGGAAAAACCCTTCTAGACTAGGATCTAGACCCTTTTATGGGTGAGTACTACTCACCCATAAAAAGGAATGAATTAACAGCATTTGCAATGACCTAAGTGAGACTAGAGACTATTATTCTAAGTGACGTAACTCAGGAATGGAAAACCAAACATCGTATGTTCTCACTGATATGTGGGAGCCAAGCTATGAGGATGCAAAGGGGTAGGATGATACAATAGACTTTGGGGACTTGGGGAAAGAGTGAGGGAGGGCGGGGGATAAAAGGCAACAAATATGGTGCAGGGTATTCTGATCGGGTGATGGGTGCACCAGGATCTCACAAATCTCAATTAAAAGACTTACTCATGTAACCAGATACCACCTGTACCCCAATAATTTATGGAAAAATAAAACTAAAACAAAAAACAAAAAACATCTGGACCTACAGAAGCACCCCAGCTGTAGCTGGAAACCAGCTTCCCTTTATTGAGGAAACATGCAAATACATTAACCAAGGTGAATGCTTCAAGAAATGATGCTTATCATCTTTAAAATCTGTCCCTACATATCTTTATTGACTGAAAACTAGAATCAGAGCTTATTATAACCCAGGTAAAGAAGTATTGTCCCTGTTTCAGAAGGAAATGGCTTACTCAATCAAAATAATTTTAATACTTCGCCAACAAGTGCAAGCAGAGAGTTGATCTTAGAGGAGTTAAAGACTTGGGGAGAGGGGCAAAATATATGGCTGCATAAACCCAGTAGTTATTTCCCAAATGTGTAATTGAGATGTAGATACTTAGAGGCTAGCAAAGTAGTCACACTGGTTTTCTAACCTGTGGAATTTAGAAGCAATTATTGTAAATAGGGCTAATGGAAGCCTCTGAAACATCCCTCCATACTATCTTGCCATTATAGTAAAATACAAGTAATAATTCACCCTTGAAAGAATTGTAAAAACTGGTGTTGTACTCAAAGACTTAAAGTTCGCAAGAGTGTGGTCGCATCGTATTCCCACTTAGTCCCACTATTGCATCTCTGAAAAATCAAATGAATCATAATCAGAGGTAAATAATTGTGAATCACCATAAACTTAATCAATTAGTAGTCCCAATAGCAGCTGTTATGCTGAATGAAATATCTTTACTGAAATTGACACTTGATTGCCCCTATGTGTTCTTTTCTACTGGAAACTCTTCATGTTTACATAAAGACAACAGCTGAATATATCTATTATCTTGTCCAAGCACTAGGTTAACTCTTTTGCTCTCTGCTACACCATAATCTGTAGTGACCTGAATCATCTTGACATTCCTCAGAAACATCATGTTAGTCCACTATATCAATGCCTAATGATGATTCTAATTGGACCTAGTGAAAGAAAATAGCAAAGGCTCTGGATATCCTAATAAGACACATACATGCCAGAAGGGTGAATGATAAATTTAAGGCAGTTTCAACATTTCAAGGATTTGACACTTTAGTTAAGTGTTTAGGGATTCAATAGATCCGAATATGAATGAATATCCCCTATATGTACTTTGTACTTTAGGCTTCTTTGGATTTTGAAGGTCACACATGCCATGATTGCAAATGTTGCTTTGACCTAATTTTTGAGTGACTCATAAGGTTGTCTGTTTTGAGGAAGACATTCCACATCCACAGGGTTCTGGGCCATTTCTTATACAACCAAATATTGCTCTTGGATGAAACGGCAAACAGATAATTCAGCAACCGTAATCTAATAAGGGCAAGGCAAACTGTAGACTCAGATAACCCAGAAATGAAGATTTTGGTCACCTCACCAAGCAAACAACCTATATCAACAGAAGTTCCAGGCAACAGTAAGAGAAATCTAGAATGCATGGTGGAAGGAAGAGATTCTGAATATCAGTTAAAGCCACTGGACTAATTGCAGCTTTTTTCAGTAACCCTTGTTTATTAAATCTTTTTCAAAGTTTGCAGCCAGCTGTTGCCCTGAAGATTCATCAACAGATCAAACTTTATGTAGGAATGAACTAATTTGCACAATGTAAGGGGTAGACTGTGTCAGATATCCCTGGTGCCCCAACCAGCATCATCTTAGTATGCATGTGCTTCATGCCATGACAATAGTGGACAGTTCCATATAGGGTTCAACCAACTTTGTGCTGGCAGTGCTTCCCTTCAGGAATGTTTGCGTGGGTTTGGTTACTCCCCTAGAGCTTCCCTCACGTGTGGATCCCTGGCAGAAACTTGCTTTGGCAGAATGCATTATCTCCTAAGATGTTGGAGGGCTAATACCTCTAGAAACAATGCTCAAAGGATAAGAAATGGCCACCGGTGTATAAATTCTCCCACCTCCCATTTTTCAACTGAATCATTCTGGTAGGCATTCTGTTTTTGTTTTTTAAAAGATGCCAGTGGAATTGAGGTCCTATTGCTCGGTAATGTATCCCTATAATGGCTTTTTCTCCTTTACTATCTCACTTTCCTTGTCCCTTATGTTCTCTAAAATCATAAACAAAATAAACTACCTGAAAAATAAGTTTCCATCATGGATATGTATTTGGGAGAACACAGAGTAGACCATCAGCCTACTCAGCTCTGGATTGCTAATTCCTGGTCTGACATAACATTTAGAAACAAACATGTAACTTATTTATGCCATCATGATTTTGGCCAAAATATATCCAATGAATGTACTCCAATTCTAATATCATATTAGATATTAATGCATATTCTACTTATTTTTATCTTGGTGTATCTTTTCCACTTCAATTTCTACAATTTCTAACAGTCCTCATCTGGCATTTGTTAATTTAAATTGCAGAGAGAAAAACTTTGATTGACTTGTTATTTCACACCAGGTCAACCCATAGCCTGAGTATATAGATTGACTGACCTCATGGCCAAAGCATATTATTGAATAAATTAACTATGTCCAGAAAGGTGAGGGGCATGTAGTAATAAACACAAGACTGTTCCTTCAGTAAGTGCATGAATGAGACAGTTTCACCAGAAGCGGTTGTAAGCCTGGTCAGCTTCATGACTGACAAGAATAATACAGTCTTCCAAATCTCAGAATCTTTCTCATATATCTCTTATTTTCATTCCTTCATTATCATTTCTGCTAATACAGAACCACCCCATACTTATACTAGGTTCTGATAGGTAGCCACAAAACTCTTCTACAACAGCTATCATTCATTCAGCTTCAGCTTCATCTCATTTTCATTCAGCTTTCAGAACTCTGCCAGAGTCAGCTTTCCATTTTGATCATTATCCTTCCCTGCTCAAGTATCTGCAGGCATTTCTTGCCTATACATCAATTCTAAACCAGCAACCAGAGGTGTCCAATCTTTTGACTTCCCTGAGCCACATTGGAAGAAGAATTGTCTTGGACCACACATAAAATACACTGACACTAATGATAGTTGACAAGCTAAAAAATAAAATTGAAAAAAAAAATCTCATAATTTGTTTTTCTTTTTTTGAGACAGAGTTTCACTCTTGTTGTCCAGGTTGGAGTGCAATAGTGCAATCTCAGCTCACTGCAATCTCTACCTCCTGCCTCAGCTTCCCGAGTAGCTGGGATTACAGGCATGAGCTACCATGCCCAGCTAACTTTGTATTTATAGTAGAGACAGGGTTTCACCATGTTGGTCAGGCTGGTCTCAAACTCCTAATCTCAGGTGATTCACCCACCTCAGCCTCCTAAAGTGCTGGGATTAGAGGAGTGAGCCACCTCACCTGGCCCTCATAATGTTTTAAAACAGTTTATGAATTTGTGTTGGGCTGTATTCAAAGCCGTCCTGAGCTGCATGCAGCCTGCGGGCTGCGTGTTGTACAAGCTTGCACCAAGTTTAATATTTAAGAACACCCATAAACTACCTTCTTGGATATAAGGGTTTTCGTTAGGGAAAAGACTATATTTTCCTTTCTGGTAAATATCTCTTGGGGTCCCAGTAGAGTTCTAGGCAAACAAGAAGTGCTCAGTGGATGCATGTTGAATTTAATTTAATTGCTGCTTCTGAATCTTTCTCCTGTCATCTTCTTAGGCACTTAAGAAATTCTCCAATCTGAGAAAACAAGTATTTTTCAAATGGGAAATCAATCCAAACAAAAGAAAAGGAGTCTATTATCATTTAAAAAAAAAAAGACTTCTATCAAGTGGTATCAACAGAAACCAGAGGAGCACACAATAGATTGCATATTACCATAGGCTATATCCAGGGGGAAAAAAAGTAATCCCAGAGTTATTTTTGCATTCTTATTCAACTAAAAGACGAATGTGCATTGTTATCTGATCAATTTTGTTAATTTATTTGTAATTAATAATTAACATGAACAAAAATAAATCCACAAAAATTGGTCAACATGAAAACATAAACACAGTATTTCTGAAAACGTATCATCTAATTAAACATTATTAACTGAATTTTACTTTAATATTGTTATTTTTAAATGTCTTTAGTAATAAAAATTGTTAAAAAATTGACTTTCTCTATGTATAATTAAATTTGGCATTTTGTTATAGTTCTATATGGCTAAGGGCAAAAAAATTTAGCCATTTAACTCCTGTAATGATTATTAGCATAATCCTACTTGGAATCAAATCAGGTAGGGAAACTGGTTCCCAGTGGCCAATTGCTTCAAGGCTCCCAGTTGCCCTTTAAACTTTTTTGGGAGAGACGCCTTAAGATATCATTGAGGGGTATATAGAATCTCTCCCTAGAGGAAGAAAAATGTTTGTTTATAATATATTGCATACAATTATTGGAAGTGAGGAGGCCATAGACTCTTTGAAACCTATCCATTGATTCTTTGGAGTCTTAGATTTAACACTTACATTTTAAGTAATGTCTCCAAAGTTACATCATGCTCTTAGGGAACATGGTTGTACACTCAGTCAGCCATCCTAAGGCCTTTTATTTTTCAGACACTGCTAAGTTCTGAGTAAACAGAGAAGTAAAATATATTCCTTTTCCTAAGGGGGTTTAAAATGTAATATGGAGACACTAAAATGACCACAAGTGCAATGAATGATTCTGAATACAATGATAGAAGTACACTTTGGAAAAAATCAACTTGTGTGTAACATCAAAGGTAAAATGTGGAGTCAGACTGCCTGGGATTGCACCCCATCTTGGCTTTTTAGAATTAGTATGTTTTGTGCAGTTTCTTTTTCTGTATATTGCAGGTGATAATATATGCAACTCATAGGGTTTTGTGAGGTTAAGTGACTTGGTGTATGTAAATCGTTTAGAATAATTTGTGGTTCATACTAAGGCCTCAATAAATTAAGATTATTAAATTAAGATTATAAATTTTGATTATTGTACTCATCGGGGAAGAGTGTTTGCAGCCAGAAAAGTCCCCCTACATAACTGAAAGGGAAGGAATGGCTAACTGGGGGGCAGGAAAAGGAGCAAAGTAGGAAAGGTAAATGTAATGTGTTTTTTTTCTTGTCTTTAGTCGCTCTTCTCTGGGCTTTATAAGAGCTCAATCTTACAACATTCTCCAGAGTACTCAGATATGCGACACTTTTCTCTGTGCAACATCCTTCACTCTAATAACTATTTGCAGCAAGTGCTGTTATGCAAGCAGAGTAAATGACTTGCACAAGGTCACATAGGGGAGTGCCCACAGAAAGCCAAGGAAACTCCTTATTTTTGCTTGGTTTCTTCCCCAGCACACCAGATGGACTTCCAAATGAAAATTCATTTATTTGATTTATCCAATGAAGCACACATCCTTTTAAGATGACAATAATTATCTTGGACGGGCATTAGAGCAGAATTTTTTTTTTCTAAGGGCATAGAGCCACAATTTGCAATATAATAAGAAAGTCATCAGAATTATTACCATGACTTGATAGCAGAATGCCAACTATTTGCTGTATACTTGAATCTCTTCAATGCTATGTCAGTTTATTTTAATAAAATTAATTTGTGTCATTTAGTTATATTAATACATAAACTAATCATCTCTATAAAGTAGTATCTTTTTAAAAAAATTTTACCTAGTAGTTCTAATACAGCCTCAAATTCCTGAAGTATTTTTCAAATGTTTTCCTATATAAGCCAACTAAACGTTTTGGCCATGCTTCTTTACCCTAAATCTTGGTTTTGAGAATTAAGTGAGACAATGTATGTAAAGCATTTGTCATAGTGCCTGATTTAATAGGACTCTTATTAATCATGATATCAATAATCACAACCTAGTGTTTTCATTCTCATAATATTTTTACTATGGCGACACTAGATTTCTTTTTAATACACAAACCTGAAATATTTATAGATAAAGTAGATGAACCAGACTTGACTCACAGGCAGAGGGCACAACAGGTATGATTTCACGGCCAGTAGAAAAGATTCATTCGCTTGAAAATCCTCCCTCGCCTTTTGCTTCATTTTTGACATTCCACAATCAGAATTCAAGCTTTGATTGTATATATATCATTGGTATTCTACAACTTTCCCTAGTTTGCCACTGAAGACTAATAATTTAAGTAGTATTAATCTGTTTCACCTAAATGTGGGAAGCACCCAGAGAAGAGATTTGATCAGGGTTGCAGGCATGGAGATGGAAAACACAGCATGTCTGGTATGTTGCAAGTTAGGAATTCAGGCCATACTGATTCAAGGAGAAGGCTCAGGCTGTGCCCTTAAACACTGTCCTTCCCCAGCGTCTTGTTTCATTCCCCATTCTGTCCCTTCCTCCTGGTCATCTCATTCACGTCAAGGTTGAACTAGCTGTCTACTGGCTAAGGACCTCAAACCTTGGCTTAGGACCTCAGACCTTTTACATCAGACCATCATTCTGAGAGGCTGGCTGCTCTACTCAACTGCCATGGGCTCCCTCCACTTGAGAAAGTTTACATGAGCCTCCGAGGGAGCATCAGTAGCCCTGTATGGGCCTCATTACATTCTACCCATCTTTACCATAGCACTCGCCATAAAAAACTATAATGGTCTCTTTAATGGTCTTTCATGCTGGAATGGGAGTGCACTAGGGGCAGGGACTACACCTCTCGCTCATTCACTCACACATTATTCATTCAACAAATATGTGATTCATATTTAGATCTCAAGGAACAGAACTGTTCTTGGCCACAGAAGGTAGTCAATGAATGTTTGCTGAATGAATGAATACATAAATGTTGAAGTAAGTGAATAAAAAAATGATCAAAATAAAGTGGCTACAAACACTAAATACATGCTTTTCTACTTCACAAGTAGACCTGGGTCTGGCCTTGGTTACTGATGATCAGAAACTGCCATCAGAGGAAAACGTATGACTGTCTTTCTTCCGGAACAATGTGTAGCAAGGTTCAGGAAAAGGCTATGTGATGAGAGTGAGATTAAGCAGTTTGATAACATCAGTCTCCAATCACCATTTCTCATGGTGGACTGAATGATGAATGCTGGCCTGTCAGGCATCTGTCGAAATTCCTGGGGCACCTGTCTTCTGGCTTCCAGGGTAGTTCTATCTCTGAGCAGAAGTCAGGAAATGCATTTCCACGTTAATGTTATCTCAGCAGCTCCAGAGACTGGTTTTGTTTCTTGGAATTTCCCACTAGGAGATTGTTTTATTGTACTTCCTTTGACCTCTTGGGTAGCTGGACCTGGATTGGGTGTTATTTGACTAGATAATTAACATGTCTATAAATGGAATAAAGGGATGTATACCTTGGAGCTTTATAAAAACCAGTTTTGCAGGACAGAACAACCATTTTTCATCTGAAACCAACATCAGAAAATGAATCTGGGAAACAAAACATGGCTTAAGGTGTCTGACTCAGAATCTTTACAAAGCAAAAAGTGACGAAGAGTCCTAACGCTTCCCAAAGGATTTGCATTCAGTAGGCATCGTTGTTGATTTCAGGCATAGAATTAGAAGGTACCTTTGTATCTAATTGAACTTTCTCAGGACTCATGAAATAGAGTCCTGGAGATTTGAAGTAACTTGCTCAAGATCACTCAACTACATAATTGTAGAGCCTATAGTAGAACCAGTATAACCAAATTTGCCGATTCCTCCTTCATTCTTTCTCTGCCTTTATTTTGTTTGGTTTTGTTTTGAACTATACCACATGGTCTTTGGAAAATATACTGTGTTCTGGCGTATATAGGAATCACAGATTTGTTAAGTATTTAACACAATTTATTGACCATATACTTAAGATATACTCAACCACTATGGAACATTCAAAGATGAATTAGACACTCAGTGTTAATGAAGCATGCAGTCTACTCTATGATAAAATAACGTGAGAATTTCAAAAATAATCTGTAGTATATGACCAATGAAAGAAAAGATTTCTTGGGAATCTGAAAATCGAATATGCTATTTGGCACCATAATAGAATCTAACAGTGTGTTGCCAGCTATTATTTTGGTAACCATCCTTATAGGCATCCAGGGAATCTCCTTTCCGGATGGTAAGCAGGATGCTGATTTGTTCAACAATCTTGCATTTTCCATTCCTGAGAACTGTCATCCCATATTTCTCCAGGGGTCTCTGGCTTCATTCACCCAAGTCTCAAATTAAATCCCTTGTGATCATTACTACTAAGTGGAAGAAGCTGTCCTCCCAATGACTGGGAAGTCTCACATGTGCATTCAGCAAGGATTGAGCTACAGGGATAGTTAAGGCTTAGATCAGAAGTTGGAAATTGGTGACCTTCAGACCAAATTTGGCCTGAAAGTGTATTTTACTTAACATATCTAATGTTGATTCACACAGTGTTTTAAACTTGAACTAGTTGCCAACATCTAAATACTGAGAAATTGTACTTACTAATCTGGATTTCCAGACTTCACATATATACACAAAATGAAAATTCTCTCCACACTGGGTCTGCCTTTCCACACGGCAATGATCACTTGGAGATCAGTAGCCACTAGTTCTTTAGACAATGTATGTGTTTTCTAGTTTGCCACAGTCCCCATAACTTGATGTGACTTTTGCATAGTGGAGGTCCAGTGTCTGATGCCAGCCATCATGTACCACCTATTCGCTTTACCAGATGGCAACACCTAGCTCCACAGGTATTAGGCTTGCCACCCTGCTTTAGGTAATAATGTCAATACCTTTGATGAGTATAGAAGTTGTTTTACATTTTTTACATTAGTTTACATTTGATTAGCATGCAATATTTACCAATTGCTTTCTTATAAGTTAAATTGCTTTCTCACAACTCCATGAAATGTGTGAGATAGTTATAATTATGTCCATTTCTCAGCTGAAGGCACTGAACCTTGAATAAGTAACATAATTTGCCGAAAGTATGCACACATTCCCAAATTACCCAGCCCAAGGCCTTTTACGTAACATCTCCAGTTTACTACCATAGCAATGGATGCTATACCTCTAAGAATAAGAAATAAGTACACAATTGTCTTTTGGTTCTTGTGTTAGCCACCACACTGCAATTGAAGCAAACCTGCATTAATATACAATAGCAGCAATTTCAGCTACATTGAAATACCAATATTAGCCTTTAACCCTAATTCGGAATAAACCAAATGTTCTAATTGATAATGTTTTTTACTATAACTGTTTGGCTTTTAAATTCCACCATGAAACATTAGAACTATAAGGCACTTTGTATATAAGTTAGTTTATCCCCTTTGTTTTACAGATGATAAGACTGAAATTCAAAGAAATGAATGTCTTGTCATAGTCATCTAGACAGTGCCAGGATTGATATGAGAAGAGTGTCTCAATACTAAAGACATTCTTCCTGTTTTGCATTGTATAATATATATTCTTTGTGAAGAACTTAATTAGTTCAGAGAATATGCAAAAGGGTATGGAAGATATTAAATACATTGAAGATGATTCTTACCTGACTTTAAATACCTTTAACCTCCTCTATAAAGTACAAACTAAACTCCATTAAAGAAACCAACAGAGAACTGTATTTAATTTTGCCATATTACATAAAAGACATATCATGTATTAATGCTGTAGGTGATACTAGAAAAAGTTCTTACTAAAATTTATAGACTCAACCGCCTGGAGTTTTTATCTTTTTCTTTCTTTTGAAGTATTGTAGAGCACAGTACACAGGGATGATCACGCTATAGTCTTTTGGAAAAGGAGCAGAATCCAAAAACAGAAAGAATAGAGCTAAAGACATCAAACCATCTGTAGGGAGGAAAAGGACAGAATTTCAGGCTGAGGAGGGGTAACTAAGCTAGCAGGTAGAATATAACCATGGAGATGCAGGCAACATTTTTGCATGAAAATCAGGGAGTATGATATGAGTCCAGTCGTAAGTTCACCTGCAAGAGAAGTGTCTCCCACTGTGAGGGCCAGAGATCAACATAAAACATAACTGAGTTGATGTGTGTGTTTATTACATTTGCACATCTTTTACTCTTGAACACTGGAATGTCAGGTTGGGGGAAGTGCACTGTAGTAAGATGGGCAAGATTTAGGGTGCACGTTCTGTGGCTCTTGATGCTGTGGTATAGTAACAGGCCTCCTGATCTTAGATAGTTTGTGGGGAGAATGAGGAATCTCTCCAAGATTCCAGTGAAGGTCTGTCACAGGGATATAGTAGTTTTCCAGGGCTTTATCCAAGCAGGTAGGGCTTTATGTTCAAACTTTAGTGTGGTAGTGCAGTAGGATACAAGAGTGCTAAGTGGGGAAACCAAGGCAGAAGACAAATTGATGGTTATATTTACAAAATGAGGTTACAGATTAATTTCAGAAGGCTGAAAGTTGATGAACAAAATCTATGGATTTACTACTCATATTACAAAATCTCATCCTGTAACCATAATGCTAAGACCAGATCCCATCAGTTGAGTGATGAGGGGTGTAGACAGTTAACATACGTTCAACTCTGGTCAAGATCACCTCACAACCTAAGTTAGTCTGAAGATAACATCAATGGATGCCATCAGAAGAGTTTGAGGAGATGAGATGATAAATAGGAAACTTAATGATTTTGTATTTGGTTATATGCATTTGAAAAAATACATATTCTCAAATTAGTAGAATATTTATTATACATATTACAATAAATCCAAAGAGAATGAAAACCTAAATTAAGCATTATCTCACTTCTCTCTTAACAAGAAGTAACACATTTAAGTAATTTAATTTTTTTTCACTTGTATGATACATCTGCCACTGACATTACATTTCTATTTCTGAAAGCATTAGTAAATTATACAGGAACGTTAAACATTTCAACCACCATTCTTCATCTTTCAGAAAACAACGCTCTATATTGTTATTGAAGAAAAGAGTAATTTTTTGAAAAAATATTACTTCATCAGCTTTGAGGCTTTGCACTGTAATTTGAAACCATTAGGAAGAAAAACAGAGAATGAAAGCATGTACACTTAAATATTGAATGAGAATTCTGCTCTTCAGAAACAAACAAGCAAAACTAATTGATCTTCCACAGTTTCCATGTGCTGGATTCCACATGTTTAACAATGCAGTGGCTACTGCTTTCTGTATATGTGAAATACATGAGAAGATCATTTGATTTTAGTTTTGCTCTGGGATTCCCCTCTTTCCACAAGGCACTGAGAGAGAAACACATCTCAATCACCTGCAGAAGATTACCTACTTTTAATTTGTACATGGCAAATCTTTCAGAAGCAAGGCAAGGCTGGCTTGCTTTCAGCGCCGTAATAAAAAACAAGAAGAATGCTTGAAATCAATGTAGTTCATAATTTACGGAGTATTTTTACATCCATTTTTTTCATTTCATTGCCACAGAATTTTTGTGAGGTCAGTAGGGCAAGTAGTATCATCTCCACTTAGAGATGTATTAACTGAGGCACAGAGAGGCAGCAAAACCTGCACAAGATCACACTACTAGCACATTTTGGGGACAAGAATAGAATCCTAATTTCAGAACCCTTTGTGTGTGTGTGTGTGTAATATGCATAAATTTGTATGTGTGTCTGAACATGTACATATTTGTGTGTGTTGTGTATATGTGTCTGTATATGTATATAATTGTGTGTGTCTGTATGTGCACATATTGTGTGTGTGTGTGAGAGAGATGTGTTGTTCCACTTTACTCCTTTTATCCCAAAAAGAAATGATAGGAAAGATATCTTTTGGTTTAGCTACCCCAATTAAGTTTTATGACACAAAAGTTTTTTCTTTGTCTCATAAAAAATGGATGAACTAACCAGATACAGCATTAAAACTAAAGCCAAAGACAGCTACTTTGCTCAGGCTGAAGTGGACTGCAGGAAGAAGGGAACTAGAAGTGGACTGTGGAGAGAAGGGGAAGGAGGGTGGGGGCCCACAGAAAGGCCTTGAGCCACTGTGGAGGAATTGAGGGAAGCCATGATGGAGGATGTAGTTGGATTCTTTTATTTTCCGCTCCAGAGTGAAGCCTTCACAGTGCAGCTTTGCATTCTTGGATGGAGGTCCCTGAACATCAATTCAATCCATTTCAACATGTATTTATTGAACACAAAGCATGTGTTCAGTCATGAACAGAGCACTGTGGGGAACATAAAAAAGAACATATTACACAGTTCCCACAATATAAAGAAGCATGCAATCTTGCAGAGAGGAGGAGAGATGGCAAAAAATATATATAAGGCAGTGGAGAAAAATCTAAATACATATATAATAAAGTGCTACTCTGAAGCTTTGCAATGCATGGAACAAACAATAGATGTGCTGGGAACTCAAATAAAGGAGAAATTGTTATTTGCAGAAGTTCTGAGTGAAATATTTGTGGAGAAAATAGGGCTGAAGATAAAAAATGAGTAAGAAAATATTGAATTTTTGAGTTGGAATTAGCAACTTATGCTGACCATAGAATTAAACTTCATGCCCCAGATCAGAATGTTCTACAAATTTTTGGGTAGCCAGACATTTTGCTTCAAGGTGAACAGTTTTGGATACAGAAATTCTTGCTACTGTGAGGTATATCTTATGTCTTTTAAGACTTCCAAGACTATGTCTTAACACTATCGTGTAAACTTCTGCATGGTACTTCCCTATTTTGAGTTGAATTCTACCTTCCTGCCCCTCTCGTCATTTGACCATTATTATGCTCTCTGCTTTGGAACCAGTCAGAATGATCCAAATTTGTCTCCCACATGAGAAACTTTTAGGTGTCTGAAGAGAGCCCTTGTGTCTCCCCAAGTCTTCTTTCCAATCTTTGCACACCAAGCTTTTCTGCCAGACATCAGTCCAGAATCTTTGAAGTGAGTTGGAGGAGAGAAGGACTGAGAGGTGCAGTGTTTCTTCTGCCAGGCATTTGCTTGGAATGTACATCTGTGAGAGTAGAGGCATTAGTATGGGTTCAGGTGTGCAGAAAGATGTTTCCCAGTTTTAGCCTGCTACCTTCATCAGACTAAATGATTGTGGATTTTTTTTTTTTTTTTTTTTTTTTTTTTTTGCTTATTTGTTCCCCTCTTCCTTTCTGTGATTCTTCCATTCCCTTTCGATGGGGCAACCAAAAGGTAAAAGTGTCATCATAAGAAAATAACTTCTATGTACAACACACATCAGAATCTGGAATACATTCTTCCATTATTAAGAGCAGAAGCATTTCTAATATTGAAGCTACACTCCTTTAGACATAAGCCTTGACTCTTGGTACACAGAGTGATACTTAGTACTCACACACAGACAGAAATTGTCCAGGGTCACTGCATGCAGTGTGTGATTGAGGTCAGTATAAAACCCTAGACTTTGATAACTAAAAATTATTTAAGATATCATCTTGTCCAACTCTCATCCTTTATTTATAGATATGGAGACTTACATGTCCAGTGTTTTGTCCCAGAAACTGTAGAGAATAAAATCCATGTGAATTTATCAGTCCCTATCAATTTATCTAATTAATGTCTCCTAATGTTAGGCTCAATTCTACGGTGATCAGAATAATTTGTCCTATAAAGCCCCTGGAGATGCATTTAGAGACTGATGATATGCCACCCTGTAAACCACTTACATGAGCCAGGTGCAAGGCTTGAGGTAGTGTTTTCTAATTTGCTTTTAGGAACCCATTGTTGAGTCACTACCAGCATTGAGTCAGCAGGATGGGCGGTAGAGAGCTGGGCAGCATTTCACACCATGAAAAGGAGTTGCTGGGTCAAAACATCAGAGTGCTGGACCCCTGATCAATGTTAACCTCACTAAAAGTTAGATAACCAAACATTAGTGGCCTCCCAATGTGAGATATTACAGAGAACAAAACACCAACAATGAAGTATTCAAAAAAATAAATTTAATCCGATCAAAGTTTTAGATCTAACTTTCAGTTCGTAGGAAATATAAGAAACAGAGAAACCAGTGAAAAGATACCAGAAGTAGAGAAATACAAAAGGCAGAACATTGTGACCTAGTTTCTTCATTAAGTCAATCAGTAGGTCCATAGGAGGAAAATAGATAAATAAATAAGGGAGGGAGATGAGATAATTCTGAATTAAAGGAAATTTAAGAGATATTTACATATAATAAATACAATAGGTAGGCTTTGTTTAAATTCTGATTGAACAAATCAACTGTAAAATATCATTTTTTTAGACAAACAGGGCAATTAAGTATGGACTGGGTATTAAGAGGTATTAAGGAATTATTGTTAAATGTGTTAGGTATAGCAATGGCATTTGGATCATATAAGACAATATTATCTTTGTAATGCAAACTAAAGCATTTGAAAGTGAAATGAGGCCAAGCATTTGATTTAAACTACTCCAGAAAAAAAAAAAATGAGTAAAAAAGATGGAGGATGGGTAAGAAGCACTGATGAAACAAACAAAATAGTGATGGTTATTATAACTCTGATGGTTATTGATTGCACTCAGATTTTCTGTATGCTTGAAAATTTTTATACTAAAAAGTCTAATATCAAGTGACGAAGAAAACACGTAAGACTGAATGTTTCATATTTTAGATCAGCGACACTTAGCAAAGTGATTAAGTGGTGACGTTCCAATCATTCTGAGGGCACATTGAGAGATCTGTGATGACGTCTTTGTTTGGCTTATGAGGTGTAAAGAGAACTTGTTCCTGATTATAAATTGAGAAAATAGAAAATTTCTTTGTTAGAAGGCATGCTGAAATTTCCTGGGAGCAGGAATTCCTGTAGTGATTATAGGAGATAAATTTTATTCCAACTTCTAGCCTGACCTATCTTAATCTTAATCTCGCCTAATAAAAAGATGTAATTCATTTGCATCAGTTTAGGGATGAGAGTTTAAAAATTTAAGAAAAAAACACTAACAATGCTTAATAAGCAGTACATTAACAGGAAATTAGACCATTACCGTGAAACCATTTGTTGCTTGTGGCCTCATTTTGCCCATTATGGCCTCTCTATGCAATGTCAGATATAAGAGAAACAACCATTTAAATGGGTTGAGTGCAGGGGCATTGTTAGGGCCATAACAAATTGACTCTGTTTGCTGGGCCCCATTTCAGTGAGTGCCAATTTGAACACTTTTTTTTTTTTTTTTTTGCTCACCAGATGATCATGTCTCACAGGCATAGCCAATCCTATTCAACTGGCTCCTTTACCGACTGCCCTTTGGCTGAGGGCTGTTGGAAAAATGGGCTGTCAGCCTGGAGGCACAAATTACTTCTCACTCCTTGTCAATGGTTTGAAATACCTGTCTGCTTTATGAAAAGGTAGGAAATTCTCTATCCACTAGGTTCACAGAAATTCCCTTTGTTTCATCTAAGAAAACTGATTAAGAGATCTTTTATTTGAGATCTTTTATTTCTTTGAGCAGAAAAGTCAAAAGTGGCTAATGTGGACACAAAAATCCATCAAACACAATCGCAGAATCACTTATGAGTTTCTTGGTCATGCTATAGTTTAGGCTGAAGTCTTGACTACCCACATCAGCTGACCATTAATATTTCACTTTTTTTTTTTTTTTTTTTTTAGTTTAATGTATTTTAATAGCAAACTTACAGGAACAGCACAGAAGACAGACAACATTAAAAACATGTACTTGCATGTAGGACAACTCAGTTAGAAAAGTATAGTGAATGGATGGAATCTGCTGTATGATAAAAATGCTACAAACACCATTTAGTTGCCGTCAATAAGAAATTTACTTGTTTTAAAAAAATCCAAATGCTGGCATTGTCCAGAAAAATTTAACAGGTTTATTTATAATTATTATAAAGTTGAACCGCTGAAACTTGTTCACTGAAACATTTTAACTTGCATTAATGCTTTACGCCTCTGCATTTATATTAAAAATTCACACACAAATGAAAATGGAAAAACTGCCAATACCTGATTTCTGACCCCTATTGTTCCACTCGCAATCATATACTTAAGTACCTTTTGACCCCATGGAAAAAAAAATATCTAACGTTCAGAACTACCAATAACAGGAAGAAGAGAATTTTTTTTTTTTTTTTTGAGAATGAAATGTTTCCCATCATAGTGGATTCTTAAGCACGTTCTCCACGTATGCGGCGTGCTAGCTGGATGTCTTTTGGCATAATTGTTACACGTTTGGCATGGATAGCACACAGGTTGGTGTCTTCAAAAAGGCCAACCAGATAGGCCTCACTTGCCTCCTGCAAAGCACCAATAGCTGCGCTCTGGAAGCGCAGATCTGTTTTAAAGTCCTGAGCAATTTCTCGCACCAGACGCTGGAAAGGAAGTTTGCGAATCAGAAGTTCAGTGGACTTCTGATAACGTCTAATTTCACGGAGTGCCACAGTACCAGGCCTGTAACGATGAGGTTTCTTCACACCTCCAGTAGAGGGCGCACTCTTGCGAGCGGCTTTTGTAGCCAGTTGCTTCCTGGGTGCTTTACCACCGGTCGATTTGCGGGCAGTCTGCTTTGTACCAGCCATGGTACAGAGACCTCCTTACTTACCCCCCTTCTCCTTGGGCTGGAGCTCCGCGAGCGAGAGGCGGCGCTGGCGTTAGAGAGCGACGGCCTCACTATTGTTAAGGTAACATTCCTCATTCCGTCATTCACTATCTAATAAGAATTATTTGAGTACCAGGTGCAGGACTAGGTTCTGGGAATATGGTTGTGAAAATGACAAGCATAGACCCTATGACCATAGAACTTATAATCTAGGGTAGAGGACAGAGTTGAAATGCAATGATGGCATTTGATATTTGGCAATGACGTGAGGGAGAGCATTCTTGAGAAAGCATGTTTCAAGATGAGATTTGAAGGATAAGAAGGTGTTAGATGGAAGAGGGTGAGGAGTGGATGGGCCATTTATTGAGACTGGGAGAACTATAGATAAAGCCAGCAGTTCAGTTGGCTCCCTAAAAGAGTGTCAGTCACACCCCAGATACTATTAAATGGGTGGATTTAAATAAATGCTTTAAAGAGTTGTACATTTCTGTTTGATTTTTTCTTCAATATGTAATATGTGGATGATATATAAGATATGAAAATACCCAGAATTTTAAACTTGAGATGGAATGAATTTTATCTGCCTGACTTTTCTTGTGGGATTCGTAGATTGATGGTGATTAACCACACCTCCGCTTCCACTGATTTCTCTAACTTTCTCTTTCTGCTCTTCTCACTGTGTTTTTGCATTTGTTACACACCAGTTTGGTGATGATATTAACGTGGCCTGCTCACTTAAGTTGTCTATATCTTGTTAAGCTACTAATAACACCTTGAGAAACATCAGTGAGAGTTGGTATGCGTCAACTAGAACACCCATATAGTAGTGACATCAATGAAACAGAGGCTGATTTTTCTCTCACATAAAGTAATTCTAAAGGTAAACAATACAGAGCCGAGATGACAGCTTCAAAGTAACCAGGAACAAGAATCCTTCTATCAGTTGGTTCTACCATCCTTAACACATGTCTTTCATCCTCAAAGTCATCACATGGTTCAAGATGACTGCTATAGCTCCAGCCATACTAACAGAGATTTGAGCAACAGGACAGAAGGGCAAAAGCCCATATCTGCTAGTGGAATCAGCTGAGTCAGTTCCTTTTAAAGGCTTCATACACATCACAACCTGTGTTACAGGTTAGGAAAAAATAGGCTTGACTGATTATTCATTCATTCACTCAATCTGGGTACATTGTTGCCAATAAACAACAATTCTGTTACTCAGAATGAAAATGAGAACAGATGTTCTGTAGCAACAGTCCCCAAAGTTTTTGACACCAGGGACAGGTTTCGTGGAAGACAATTTTTCCACTGACTGGCAGGAGGTGCAAGGGTGGGGGGATGGTACTGGGATGATTCAAGCACATTATATTTATTGTGCACTTTATTTATATTATTAATACTTTGTAATATATAATGAAATTATATACATTATAATTTATATTATAGTATACAACTCGCCATAATGTAGAATCAGTGGGAGCCCTGAGCTTGTTTTCCTGCAACTAGACAGTCTCATCTGGGGGTCATGGGAGACAGTGACAGATCATCAGGCATTAGATTCTCACAAGGAGCATGCAGCTTAGATCCCTCGCATGCACAGTTCACAATAGGGTTTCCCTCCTGTGAGAATCTGATGCCACAGTTGATCTGACAGGAGCCAGAGCTCAGGTGGTAATATAAGCACTGGGAGTGGCTGTAAATACAGATGAAGCTTCATTCACTCACCTGCCGCTCACCTACTGCTGCGTGGCTTGGTTCCTAACAGGCCACAGACCAGTACTGGGCCATGGCCCTGGTTTGGGGGACCCCTGTTCTATAGAAAACAATCAGCTTCTATCACAATAGCTATTATTTGATGGGTACTCATCACATGCCAGGCACTGTCCCAGACAGTTTAACAATGTCATTTTTATTTAATTCCACAATTTTGTAAAGTAAGTATTATAATCTCATTTTGTGGATATGATAAGCTATGGGTTAGAAACAATGTACAGGCAGAGCCTGGAGCACTAGAGCAGGGCTGTGGGCAAAGACTGCTAGAGATTTTCACACAAAATCCACTTTCTTTTATGTCTTCTTAAGCCCTCTATAATCTACAAAATTCAAGATTCCTGTGTGAATGTGCCTCTTTGTTTCTCATTCCTCTGTTTTCACATGTACCTTGCATGTAGCAAATGTTCATTAAAGATTTGCTGTCTGGTGTCTGTTGAGAGCCAGGAGAGAGTTAGGCAAATCATCCTCAGAGCATCCCATTGCATGCCACAGGTGTTTCTTCCAGCCTTCTTACCAATCAGGGTTGGCCTCTCCAGGATAAGCCAATCTTTACAGGAGATTGCAGACAGGACCAAGGCATGTGTACTTATTCATTACCCGCCTGAGGGCTGGCTGCCTCCAGCTGCTCCCTGTATCCAGGCAGAGGCAACTCGGAAAGGAACAAAGGATAGTCTTTCTCTCTTTCACTATGCTGGAGGACAAAAATTGGAGAATATGGAAGGTGGGGAAAAGCACAGAGCCCAATTTATAGGCAAAGTTTCACATTATACTTATATTACAGCCAATGACTTCTAAATCCAGTAGTCCTCTAAAGAAATAAACACTAACAATGCAAAATAAATTCATTTGTAAATGACTCATACCCTGGTGTTTTCTCACTGAAGAGTCGGTCTTATGAATCAAGGTAATTGTTTACTTTGATTCT
Source organism: Papio anubis (assembly GCF_008728515.1). NCBI lineage: Eukaryota > Metazoa > Chordata > Mammalia > Primates > Cercopithecidae > Papio > Papio anubis. Next base: position 197,177,576 of record NC_044976.1, read on the forward strand.
TTTTACAAAAATGCTCTGAACAACTTTAGCTATGAATAATCGGAGACTAAGTATATTTACTCAAGGCATTATTTGTTCAGCTCCTGTATGTTACTGTGCAGAGAAAAAAAAAAAAACCCTACAAAATGCAAGGATACATACAGATGGCTTCTGCTATCAAACATTTCTTCCAATAGTATAGAAACAAACACTGGAACATGTGTCAGAAAGAAAAACAAACCTGAAAACCCCCACAATGCAAAAGTTAGAACTATCTTCAGTCTATATGGAACTTTCCAGACCTTCTTTTGCTTACCTCGATTTCTTTAATAGTGGCAGTACGTAGTTCATAGGTGTAAAATTAGCAATTTTTTTCTTTCTTTCTCTCTTCCCATTTCAGCCCATTTCTGCCTACCCTTTGTGGCATGTCTAATGCTAGCTATGTCATTTATTGTCCAACTCTTAGGATGGTTGTCAAGTCTTAAATGAGATAGACCATATAAACTACTCAGTATCGATACATCACTCTTTTGAAAATAGCTACTTGTAAAAAAAAAAAAATAGAACATTACTTTAGAAAGCTAATACTTTATTGAAAGCGCTACAGCTGCTTTCTTCAAACTATGTCTATTGGGTCCCAGATTTTTTGAAGAGGTACCACAGGGGCAGCCTGGGGGGTTAGCGTGGAGCGACAGAGATGTGTTATGCATATAGACTTCTCTTTAAGATGCCATTTTAAGGAGAAAAAAGAAACACTACACTGAAAAATTTGCTACTCTATTTCAAGCTTTATGACTGTAACTGTTCATCTGTTTCAGTCACCTTAGACTCCCCAAATGCCTCTAGATCAGTGCTTATCACATAGCAGGGGCTCAGGTAATACATGTTGAATGAGGGACTGGAAAGCGCCCAATGTGAAATCTTTGGGATATAGTACAGCACTCTTTTTAATTTCCTCTAGTGTAAAACAATTTTACTGGGATTTAAAAATCATGATCTACCCATTTCTCCACATTCTCATGTCTGTAGGAACAAGTGAGCCATTCATTGATTTTTCAATTTCTTGAAGACATTTAATGAACTACTCTGAATTCCACTACTAGGCACTGGGAATTTGGAGATCACCCAATCCCTGCTGTCAAATTACTCTTAGCCAAAAAGAAAAAAAAAAGAAAGATACAAAAATGCCACTATTAAGATAAGGAGATCCATGTTATAATTAAAGAGTCAATACTAAAGCTAATATCTTGCTGTTTACAGCAAAGAGTCAATCCACCTATGTGGTCTCAGAAAAGGTTTCCTAAAGGACACAATTTTTAATATAGGTTGTGAAGAATAAAGAGGATTTCACCAATTACTATGCCCTCAGAGCAAATGATTTAAGCCACAGTAAAAATAAGTCTGCAGCATAAAGTCCTTATAATGGGGTTTGTCATATGGAAAAGAAAATGGGAAGTGAGATCTAGACAATTGTGCCAGACTCATAGAACTCGGGGATTCTACATTCATCTGCCAGTGATGTTTAATCCTTGCAGATAAGGTATAGTTGTTAGACTGCTAGAAAGCAGTAGACTAATTGTAGTAATAATTAGGATCTGGCCAGGCATTATTTCTTTAAAGCAATCAATGACTGCCTGAGAATGCTGAACCTGTGGAAGTTTGAAATGAAAGAAGATCTATTAAATCAACTTGGCTGTTCCCCCTGGAGGCCAAATTCAGATCAGATTGTGTCGCAGTATCTGCCTTTACCCTAGATCTATACTCAGGTTAGTTCAGGGGGAGAGAGAGAAAAGTGATCCAGACAGTGGTTACCTGATTCATCAGAGTTTCACACAGAAAATTTCCTACAACACTGGTTAGCAGAGTTCTGTCCCTTGACTCTGAAGCAACCACTGCTCAGTTTATTATAAACAAAAAACAATTTAGATAGTTATACAAAGATATACACAATTTTAAATGGTGCTTTTCCTGGTCTATTATCTTCACAGTAAGGGAGTCTCAGTGTAGAATCATCTTTTAAGATACGGGGTTGCAAAAATGTTTACAAATACTATGTAAAATTTATAACATACTGATCATTCTTGCATTTATTGTCTTGTCTTATCTTAACACAATCCCCTGACCCTTTACTGCCTAACCAAGAACTACTCTTGCTATCCTAAATCACTCACTCCAGCCACGGAATAAAATTTGATTCTTGCCTGACTTAAAGGGGATCTCTTCATTCGGTTCACTGATAGTCATTTATAGACTTCTTAGGATTCTTGGGTATGTTTCTAATAAAACACACACACAGACACACGCACACATACACACACACATCATGCTCATCATCATCATCATCATCATCATCATCATCTCATTGGCTTGTAGTGTGGCCACATTTTTCTCCTCTCCCCAACACCTTCCATATAATTACAATGGTTTCTACAGGTAAATTGGAGTCCTGCCTAATCTAAAATTATATAAAATATATCAATAACAGAAGCTGTGTGGAAAACCTAAGAGAACATTCTAGTTTATTTGGCAAAGCCTAAGAAGTTCTCTCTATAAGAAAAGCTAAGAACCCTTTATTCAATCATTCATTCAACAAATACTACGGAGTACCCTGTCTTTTCACTGAGAGCTGTCTTCAGGCTGGCTTGCCAGCTTGTGGGATTTTCACCAACAATCAGAGGGCCCATTCAGAAGAAAAAGTGCCGACACCCTCTTGGCTTACCTTATTTACAGAGTTGTTTTATTTTGTTCACTTAAATTGTTTTAATGGAATCTGTTTCTAACATGGTAGGCTTAGACCATTTCATATCAACAAGAACATTTGTATTTTTAGAAACCTCCAGAAATATGGCAACAATGACTGCAGCCTCATATTGCCTGCCTCTGTGAGATGGGTTCTGTGCTCTTCACTGTACCACAGTGACTTGAACCACTCTCCCACCCCACCCCAAGAAGCTGGCTTAGGCACTTGAGTTTATGACCCTTGCTTACCATAAACACTTATCTAGAAAGTAGATCATTATCTAGAAAACTACTAGCTATGAGGAAGATGTAGAAAGTTTATGGCATCCCTAGGGAATGAAAACACTAAAGGAAGAGAGTGAGAGAAGTATGGAACCAGGGAGCAATATGGAATCAGACTTCACCCAGTTCACTGTTGTATGAGGTTTATCACCTCCAACAAATACTAATCAAGGAGCTATCTTTTCCTAAAGACTATTTAGAGATCCATAGTTGTCAATTAGGACCAGGAAAAATCAATTCCATCATCTTACTATCAGACAAATCATTGGCAGGAGTAACAAGTTTCCTGTAAAATGCATGATCCAGGTAAAACTGTAACATATATTAAGTTTGACTATTATGTCAGTGGCAGACAGAACTTAGGATGACTCCCAGTGATTCTCACTTCCTGGTGTTTACAGCTCTGTGTAATCCCTTCCTTTTGAGTGTAGGAGATATCTATGGCTTGCTTCTCACAAATAGTATATGGCAAAGGTATTGTGATGCCAGCCCCATGATTACATTATGCCATAAGTACTGTACCAGGAATAAGAAGACTCAGTATTAGCAGACTAGAGATGCTGGAGAACCTCCCTGCCGGCCTGATGAATTAAGTCATTGTGTTGAGGAGGCACACAGACCAAGGAACTCTGGAGTAGCCTCTAGCACCTGAGGGTAGTCACCAGCTAACAGCCAGCAAAACAAGGGGGGAGGTCTTTAGTCACATAGTCACAAGAAAATAAATCCTGCCAACAACCTAAATGAACATGAAAGTGAATTCTTCCCCAGTTGAGCCTCCAGATGAGAACAGCCTCACTAAAACTTTGACTGAAGCTTTGTGAGACTATGAACACAGCATTCAGCTAAGCTGTTTTGTCTCCTGACCTACAGAAACTGTGAGATGATAAATATGTTGTTCAGGAGGCTGAAGTGGGAGGTTCACCTGAGCCCAGGAAGTCAAAGCTTCAGTGAGCTGTGATTGCATCACTGCACTCTGGCATGGGTGACGGAATGAGACCCTGTCTGAATAAAATAACATAAAATAAAAAATAAGTGTGTTGTTTTAAGCCACTCAGTCAGTGGTAATTTTATCATATACCAACAAAACATGAATACAGTGTTTTTCAGTCTCCCTTTTGTGTATTCCCTCCTTCCCCCTTGGTGCATCCGTTTAATACTGCCATGAGTTATCCATCTGCCCAATAACTCCCTTATTCTTATTTCTCACAACGCCACTGTACAATGTATTACTCAACAGTAATTTATTTTCTGAAGTGCTTACCCCAGTCCTTCCCATTTAATCCTTACTTGCTTATACACTTACCAGAACAGACAAGTGCCCAGTTCTCTGTGTAACCGTTTCCACTGCTGCTATAATAAATTACCACAAATTTACTGCCTTAAAGCAACATAAATTTATTATCTTACAGTTCTGTAACCCAGGATGGGTTGCACTGAGCCAAAACCAAGATCTTGATAGGGTTATATTGTCTTCTAGGGGCTCTAGAAGGGAATCTGTTTTCTTGCCCTTTCCAGCTTCTATAAGGTGACCACATTCTTTGGTTTATGGCACCTTCCTCCAGCGATGTTGTAATGAGTCCTCTCACACTAATATCTCTGTACTTCTCTTTCTCTTCTGCCTCCCTTGTCTACGTATAAGGGCTCTTTTGATTACATTGAGTCCACTGGGTAATCCAGGATAATCTCCCTATCTTAATTCAATCTTAAATTTAAATCTTAAAATTAAACTAAATTAAATCTTAAAACAATCTTAATTCCATCTATAGCCTTAATTTCCCTTTGTTGTGTAACCATGTAACATTTGAGGATTAGAATGTGGACATCTCTGGGGAGCTATCTTTCTGCCTACCACAGTTTGTAAAAGCTGTAATTTTAAAAAGCAATCTACGGGACTCATTGAAGCCCTGGTGCTAATAGTCCATGGTGGTTTATAGGGTTAGCCCTCCCAGAAGAGCTTGTATCCTAAAGAGGCCTCTCCAAAATACATAAAACTTTCATATCTAAGGAATTCCCCTTAAACTGGGGGATGTTCTGGCACTGGTGTAAGCCTGGGAGAGAGATATATATTAAGCAAGGATGCGTTTAACGGTTCACAGGTCACATCATAAAAATGACTGTTTGCTCTGCTCACTTGTAGAGATAGTTCCCACTTTCTTCTTCATGGTGCATACCAGTATTATTCAACAGTCATAATCTAAATAGGTTGTGGTTATAGGCTTCAGTGATGAGGTAGTTAGGTTAAGAAAACTAGGAGGCTCCCCACAGAGCTGATACAATGACTGCACCAACCTAGGGAAGGAGCAGAAGCAGTGAACCATTTCAGTCGTCACAACACCCAAGCAACAGTCAAATTCAGGGGCTTAGTTCTGTGACTCCCCAGCTCCTCAGTGTGTATGAATTATCTCAGTGGGAGTTCCAAATTTTCTAATATGCCTCCAAACAGAATCAATTTGAATGACTTTAATTAGCTTTAATTGTATTATTATTATTATTATTATCATCATTATCATTATGCTTCCTTTGTGAGGTTGATGAGAAATACTTTTGGAGAAACAAACCAACAAGCAAATGATAGATACAAGAAAAAAATTGTAAATTATTTGCCCATATGTCTTCTTATTTATATTTCTGAGACTGAAAACAGGTCAATTGTCAATTACAAATGGTTGTGGCATATACACGTATTCTGAGACAAGGTCAAGAAACATAGACTCTGAGTCATTTCTCTTCAAAATGGCTGTTTTCTCCACAACAGGCACAAGAAAACACTCTCTCTCTCTCTCTCTCTCTCTCTCTCTCTCTCTATATATATATATATATATATATATATAAATATATATATAAAATCTGTGTTTTCCTGGTCCTCTAAATCATAGTTCTGAGAACTGTCCTGTAGGTCACTGTTTCAACTCCCCCATTTTTTATTAATCTGGCCATGGTTGTCAAGAGGAAATTAATCTCTTGCAGCCAAATGAAATTTGGGCTTCCCAGCACTAGCCACTAATGAAAAATGCATTAATGGCAAGCATCAGAAAAACCCCTGGCTCTCAGTACCAGAGGGTACATTTAAATGATTCTATGAATATAGATCAATAAAACTAATTTACTTATAGCCTTTGTGTGCAGTATTCAGATCTGAATAAAAGTCATTTGTATTACAATGTTTTGTATTAATTTGAGGTATCTATTGTTTTACATATTAAATTAATCTTGGTCTTTAGACAGAACTTCATATACAGTATTAAAATATGAGGCCTGGGATTTGATATTAGTAATGCTATGATTTCATAATTCAGCCTGGTTTGCCTGGATGTCATTTGAAATGCTTGGAGGGTCCCAGGGGGCCAACTCCGAGAAGCCAGGGTTAAATTGGAGAGAGAGCAGAGGACTTTAATATTCAAGTATGCAGCATATCGGCAGCAGTACTGAAGGGCCCACCTGCAGTTTGAGGGTTTAGAATGGGAGGCTGCTGAGTAGGGATGTGAGAATGGCGTTCACATGCACCTCAGTGTTTAGAGCATGAAGTGATGGCTACTCAGTGTGAATATCCTGACGTGAATACTGGGATGAAGAGATTACTTCCTGTTTCAATGAAGATAATTATTCATTCATCAAGTGTTTACTTAGCACCTTCTTGTTATTAGGTGTGTAGACATGAAGGTTAAGATTTTAGGAGCTTAAAATTGACACAGGCGAATCACCAGGCATTGTGATTTAACATGATAAGTACTGTACCAGGCATAAGTACAGGGTGCTTCTGGAGCCCAACGATACACCTCAGCAGCTCCATGTCTCCTGAACTTACTTGGCCATGGAATCCTTTTTATTTAAAAAAATACTATTAATAGTCCCTTAAACTCTATTCTAATACATCACTGTGGATGTAAAGCAATGATATAGTTAACCAAGAAGAAATTGCAAAAGTTAAAAATTCAACCCAGCTCTATCCATTTCCAGAAAGACAAAGCAAAATCTCTTCACCTACTCTTACCCCTTCAGCACCTCCGCCACAGGACTCTTCCTAAGTATCCTGAGATACTTTGTCCTTCAGCTAGATGCTGCAGGAGCTACCTACATGGTAGTTGTGTCATGTCCTGTAGCTCAAAACAGATAAGAGTGTCCTGAGGACCAATGGCAGTTCTGACATTTTTGATGTTTTCAGTTATCTGTTTGAAATGATGTAGGGACTGTTATTAGTAGTTAATCCAGGAAAGTAGAATCTTCCACATCAATAACATTTCTTCAATACCTGTCTCTTAGTTTCAGTCATGATGATAACTGGATGTGCAATGACCTTTATAAAATGCAGAGTTTTAAATATATTTAAAGCATTATTACTAGTAGTATTAGTATTATTGCCAAGAAAGCTTCAAAAAAAGAGCAGAAACTACTTATCTCATCCTACTATACTTCCAGAATTCTGGGACAGCAGGGATTATGAAAAGATTGCACCTCCATGCCTTCACTCACTTCCTATCCCCCAGGTGAGAATTAAGGTGGTTTAGAGAATGGAATTAGAAGGGGTGACAACGATTCTCTGTGCTATCTCTTAATTGTAGAATGACCCAAACAATATCACCCAGCAACTGTAAACCTTAGTTTGCTTATATATAACATGAGAAAATTAGTGATTGCTATTCCTACCTTAATCAAAAGGACTAAGAGTGGAAATGAGATGATATGTGGGCGGGCAAATGCTGTGTGGACCACAAAGTTCTAGATATTATTTTATCCTTTCACATAACCTCTGTACTAATTAAGACACTAAGCTTGCTGCTAGGATACCTCAATGTGCAAGAAAGGTGCAGCCCCTGTCTCCATGGAGCTTCCAGTCTAGTGAGCGAGGCAGGAATCCCGGACCTGGGACCTGTGTGGTTGCACAGGGCCCTGTACTTAGAAGGGTTCTACTTTGTCTTAATGCTCTGCTGTTATTGTCTTGAAGTTGTTAATAATTTTGAATAAGGTATCCTGCATTTTTATTTTGTACTTGACTTCACAAAATATGTAGTCTCCCCTTCTGGTGGGTATAAGAAGTGAATGTTGAAAGTAAAAAATAAAGGGCTGCCCATGTTGAGCCATACTTAAAGCAGAAAAGAAGAAGATAGAGGGGAAACACTCAAAACAGAAAGTGTTCTGACGTCCTAGTGTATGCTTTAGATGGATGAGGGGGAGAGACCAAAGATAGAGAGATGACAAAGGAAGTCTGGATGCTTTCCAACAGACCTAAGTAGAAAAATCTCCTTTAGCAACATAAATAGGTTTAGAAAAGAGAAGCAGATGAGAAGACAAGATAAAAATGAAGAGGGGCAGTGGAAAAATCACACCTAAAACTTAACTGTGGCCATATTGCTATAAGAACCTGAGAGGAGAGCGCAGTTAATGCGGGTGTGAAGAAAGGGATAAAATCTAGGATTGCGAAGGGTAACAGCCAAATGACCAGGATGAGCTGCATCACCTTGGTATAGCCAAATTCCTTCAGCCTAGCTGTGCCTGGACCAACAGGCATTTGGAATGGAGGTAGAATTCTTTATGGATGGTCCCTCCCATAGGGCAAGGGCTCTTGCTTTATAGTTTCATGAAAAGATCTGCTTGGAACATCTGCTACTGAACAAATATCTAAGCTTTCCCTGCCCCTCCAGAGGCCCTGAATCTGGACAGCTATGTATCCCATGTGTTTTGAATCCCTCTTCTTTCCAGATTACCATGAACAAAAGCTTGGTTTATATATTTTATTAATTTTTTCAGTCATTTTCCATATGACTGCATTACTGAAAAATGGTAAATTCACACTAATCATAACAATTATATGACTTAAGCTGGATAGTTCTGATCTCTACTCCTGTGCATATGACCTTATAGTCTACTAAGAAAGAAATATAGGAAAATAATCAACATATCGTGCAGCATGTACATTGACAGAGGCGTGTACGCTATGGTGACCAAAGGGAGGAGACAATTATCTTCAATATTATCAGGAAGCTATCTCAAGAATGCCACCCACTCTGCCTTAAGAAGGGTCTTGAGGAATATACAGGAGTTTGCCAGTAGAAGCGTGGATTAAGTACACCATGAGCGATATGAGAAAATCTTCATCACTTAAGGAAACACAGAAAGTTAATACAAGGAATTAAAATAAAGTGTATATACAAAACCTACTCTTCATCATAAACTCTAAACTTGTTTTGTAATCTGCACATATCTCAGAAGTAAGTACCTATGCTGAGTGAATAACATGAGTTAGAGTTATCATTTTTCTTCTTCCCATGAGTTCTAATATTATAATATTTTAAAACAAACCACCAAGTTGGTAGCAAAATATATAATGCCATTTTTCTTATAAAATCTTCTCTTAAAAAAACTAGAATTCTCTGCATTGGCAATTTGAAAACTGGAATATATATACCCCTATAGATTATGAATATACAGTGTCAACTTCAGACTATGAATATACGAGGTCAGCTTTCGAGGGCAGAAGCCATTCACAAATATATATTGCATAAACCTGCACCTTGTTATCCTCATTATTACTTTAATTTTATTAATTTCATATTATAATAAATAGCAATAATATTACCTGACATGTGTAAAGGGCTTGCTACATTGTAAATGATTTTCATAGCTATGATCTGACTTGGGTTAATACTCAAAAACTCTGTAAGATTGAAAGAAAAATCCTATATAGATGAAGATGCTACAGATCAAAAGGTTAGAAGAATTACTGAAGGCACAGAACAAATTACTACATGGGAAAACTCTAGAACCTAGCACCTTACTTTCCAGTTCAGGGTTCTTTGGCACTTACGACATCTTTGAATAATTAAATATGTCTATGTAGGACATCGCATGTAGGACTGATAAGCTAGTTACAAAATTTTCTTTTAGAGGATTTACTGTAGTTAAAAGGGAAACATCTCTAGTTTCTGTAATATGCTAAGGAAACAACACAGGGAATTGCTTTCTTAGCACCATTCGAGTCTATACCACTCTATAAACCAAAGACTCCCCTTTAATTTTTAAAGACAGAGAATCATCAAAGGATGCATATCAGGAAAACCCCCCTAATTATCTCCTAACTATTCACACGGATGTGGACTCAAGTGCATACTCTAGTACCAGTCACATGACACTAGATTATTTATTTCTGATGACTTTATTTTTACTAGAGAATACATGAAATGAATTCAAAAGTCCAAAAGAACGAACTCAGTGCAAACAGTTTCACTCCCGCTCTTGTCTGGAGCAAAGAACTCTTTTTTAACAGCTTTATTAAGATATAACTTACACATTATGCGATTCACCTATGTAATGTTTACAATTCAAGGTTTTTAGTATATTTGCAGAGTTGCCATAATCTAATTATAGAGTATTTTCATCACTTGAAAAAGATACCTCATACACATTCGCGGTCCTTCTCCACTTGCCCTCTCCCCTAGGCCCCAGACAACAGACATCTACATTGTGTCTCTGTGGATTTGCTGACTCTGGGCATTTCGTATAAATGGAATACCACTATATGTGGTCTTTTGAAAATAGTTTCATTCACTTACAGTAAGTATTCAAAGTTCATCCATGTTGTAGCATGTGTCAGTAATTCATTCCTTGTTATGGCATAATAAGATTTTATTAGATGAATATACCACATTTTATTTATTCATTTGTTAGTTGATGAACGTTTGGGTTGTTTCCACTTGGGGTTCTTTAAATAATGCTGCTATAAACACTTGTGTACGGGCTTTTGTGTAAATGAATGTTTTCATTTATCTTGAGTATATATCTAGGAGTAGGTTTTCTGGGACATACGATGATGTTTAATTTTTTGAGGAACTGCTGAAATGTTTTTCAAAGAAGTCGCATCATTTTACATTCCCGCCATCCATGTATGAGGATACTAATTTTTTGAGCTTCTCAACAACACAAACATTATTGTCTGGTGGGGTTTCTTGTTTGTTTTATTATGTTTTGATATTTTTGGGGGGGTTATATAATTCCTAGCAGGTGAAAAGGGGTATCTTATTGGGCTTTGATTTGCCTTCCCCCAATAACTAACGAGGCTGGGTATCTTTTCTGATGCTTTTTGTATGCATTCTTCCGAGAAATGTCTGTTCCGGTCTGTTGCCTATTTTTTAATTGGGTTGTTTATCTCTTTATTATCGAGTTGTAAGAATTTTTTGTATGTTCTGCATATGAGCCTCTTATCAGATGTATAGTTTGTAAATGTTTTCTCCCAGTTGTGGGTTGTTTTTTTACTTCCTTGGTGGTATTTTTCATAAGACAAGCTTCTTAATTTATACTGTATTTTTACTTCCTTGATGGTATTTTTCGTAAGACAAAGTTCTTAATTTATATCAAGTCCAAATTATCTATTCTTTCTTTTATCATTTGTATTTTTATGCCATATCTAAGAAATCTTTGTTGAAATGAAACTAACAAAGATTTATACCTATTTTGTCTTCTAAATCTCATAATTTTAGCTCTTATATTTAAGTCTGTGATCTATTTCGGCTTAATTTTTGGCACATGATATTTGATTTTGGATATCCAATGATTCTAGGAATATTCGTTGAAAAGACCATTCTTTCCCTCATTTAATTTTTTTTTGGCAATCTTGTTGAAAATAAATTGTCCATAAAGGAAGTTTATTTTTGAACTTACAATTCTGTTATGTCAACCTATATGTCTTCATGTGCTAATACCAAACTGCTTTGATTACTGTAGCTTTGGAATACGTCTTCAAATTTGAAAGTGTGACTTCTCCAACTTTCTTCTTCTTTACCTAGGTTGTCTTGGCTATTCAGGATTCATATTCAGATTTAATATCTGAAAAAAAAGTAGCTGAGATTTTAATAGAAATTAAGTTAAATATGTAGATTAATTTGAAAATATCACCATCTTAACAAATTAAGGCTTATGATCCATGACTATGAGATGTTTTTCCACTTATTTATATTTTCATTAATTTTAGGATTCAACTGAGAATTTAATTTAAAACGTTATAATTTTCTAAATTTCCTAAAAATTTCTGATTCTTTTAGGAGTGTTTTGTAGTTTGAGTATAAGTTTTGCACATCCTTTCTTAAATTTAGAAAACATTGTTTATTAACTCCTTCCATTAAATATATTCCTAAGTAATTCATTCTTTTGAGTGACTGTAAATGAAATTGTTTTACAAATTATAATTTCAGATTATTTACTACTAGGGTAAAGAAGTACGACATACTTTCATATGTTGATATTATATTTGCAAACTTCCTGAGCTAGTTTATTAACTAGTGGCGTCAACACGGTGAAACCCCGTCTCTACTAAAAAAAAAATACAAAAAACTAGCCGGGCGAGGTGGCGGGCGCCTGTAGTCCCAGCTACTCGGGAGGCTGAGGCAGGAGAATGGCGTAAACCCGGGAGGCAGAGCTTGCAGTGAGCCGAGATCCGGCCACTGCACTCCAGCCTGGGGGACAGAGCAAGACTCTGTCTCAAAAAAAAAAAAAAAGATTTCCTACATATATAGAATCATATCATCTGCAAATGATCATAATAGAGTGATATTAGCTGTTAAGTTTTTATAGCTGCCTTTTATCAGGTTAAAGAAGCTTCCATTTATTCCAGGTGTCTTTTTTTATCATGATAGGATTTTGGAGTTAATAAAAAAAAGAAAACAAAAACAATTCTGCATTTAATGAGTTGACTGTGTGGTTTTTGCTCTTTTCTTTGTTAGTATGGTGCATTACGTTACTGAAACAGCTAGATTTGGTCTACCAGTTGACTGTTTCTGTTTTCCATAAATTTTGTGGTTTTGTTTTTTTATTATATGTTCCTTACTTCTTTCTTTGGTTAAATATTTTTAAATGTAACATCTCAATTTCTTCAATAATTTTTGAATTACATCTTTTAGTTATTTTCTTAGGGGGTCAATCTAGGGTTTATCTTATATATCTTAATTTATAAGAATCTTCTAAGGAATCTAATTCCAATTAATGTAAAAATACTACTTCTTTATTACTCTGTTCCCTTTTCCTCATTTTTCATGGTGTTATTGTTCTACATATCACATCTATATATGTTACAAACCCAACAATACATTGTTATAATTATTAATTCAGGTAATTTTATATCTTTTAAGTAAGCTGAGTGAAGAAAAATGAGCATGTCAAAGAATTGGCTATATAATCTTCTCATTTTACATTGCTGGCTCTCTTTATTTCTTCCTGAATATTTGAGTTACCATTTGGTGTCATTTCCTTTCTCAAATTTAGCTTTGCTCCCATATGCCTTCCTTGTGCTGTTATTGCCAAACCTATTCAATTTCTATATGTTTTGAGTCCAACAGTTATACACATATTGTTTTATGTATTTGTTTTTAAAATAAGGTAAAAGAAAAAATATATAATTGTACTGTCTTTTATTATCACCTACATAATTACCTTTACTGGAACTCTGATTTTTTGCGTGAATTCACATTCCTGTCTGGTGTTAGTTGCTTTCAGCTCAAAAATTTTCTTTAGTATGTCTTGTAAGGTGGATCTGTTAGCAATGAATTATTCCAGTTTTTGTTTATCAGGGAATGTTTTTATTTCACCTTCATTTAAAAAAACTATTTAAATAGGCTTATTTTCTAAGTAGTTTCAGTTTACAAAAAAAAAAAGAAAATCAGTGAAAAGTATTCATATGCTAGTCACCTCCATCAATTTCTCCTGTTTTTAGCTTCTCGTGTTAGTGTGTTACATTATTATACTTGATAAATCAATTTTGATACATTATTATTAACTTCAGTTCCTGGTTTACACTAGCATTTACTCTGTGTTGTACATTCTGTGGGTTTTGACAAATGTGTAACATGTATTCACTGTTACATTAACATACAGAATAATAGTTTCACTGTCCTAGAAATCTCTTTTGCTGAGTATTCTCTTTCTCTCTCCTCTCAAACCTCTGGCTACCATTGATATTTTTACTGCCTACATACTTTCGCCTTTTTCAGAATATCATAATGTTGGAATCATACAGTATGCAGTCTGTTCCAATTAGCTTGTTTCACCTAGCAATATGCATTTAAGGCTCCTCCATGTCTGTTTATGGCTTATTAGTTTATTTTTATTGCTAAATAATATTTTATTGTATGGATGTACCATAGTTTGTATGTCAATCACCCTATTGGAGGACATCTTAGTTCTTTCTAACTTTTGGCATATAAATAAAGCTGCTATAAGCATTTGTATGCAGGTTTTTGTGTGGGTGTAAGTTTTCAACACATTTGGGTAAATACCCAGCAGCGCAATTGCTGGATCATACGGTAAAAGTATGTTTAGTTTTGCAAGAAACCATCACTCTTCCAAAGTGACTGTAACACTTTGCATTTCCACAAATAATAAAAGAGAGTTTCTGGTGCTCCACATCCTTGCCAGGATTTTGTGTTGTATTTTGGATTTTGGCCACTCTAATAGGTGTGTAGTAGTATCTCATTGTTGTTTTAATGTGAAATTCCCTAATAATGTAGGATGCTGAATATCTTGTTCTATGCTTATTTGCCATCTGTATATTTTCTTTAATGAGGTCACATTTTTGTAAAATATTTTTTTTTGGATATACGTTTTTTGACTTTTTCTCCTTTCTTTCAGCACTTTGAATATGTCATCCTATTGTTCATGGCCTCCATTTTTCTGATAAGTCAAATGTTAATCTTATTTGGGTTATTTTTCTCTTTCTGCTTTCAAGGTTTTATCTTTATTTTTCTCTTTTGATATTTTGAATGTGATGTGTCTGGTGTAAATATATTTGTACTTTTATCCTACTTGCCTATTGTACAATGCAAGAAATAAAAAATAAGGTTAAAAGGAAATAAAATAAAGGAGCCAGGAATTTTTGGTTTTAAAAATTCCCAGTGATTCCAGATGGCAAATATTTCTGTAATTAACAAGTAGCTTCTAAGCTAAATAGAAATTTGGGTAATTATAAATGTAGCTTCTGTGAACACCTGAAATGGAAGTCTCTGCATATATATATCTCTCATTTCACTTGAGAAAACACTTAGGAGTGTTTGTTGGGTGATAAGGTAAGTTTATGTATGTTAAACTTTATAAGAAATTGGATAATTGTTTTTCCAATGATATTACAAAGGAGCATGTAGAAACTTTGGGGAATAGTGGAAATATTCAACTTATTAACTATGATGATGGTTTCACAAGTGTCTATATATAACAGATTCATCCATTAGTATATTTTGAGTATGTGGAGGGTTTGTGTGTGTGTGTGTCAATTAACCCCAGTAAGTTGCTAAACAATTTTTTAAATACATTCTAATTTTCTTTGTGTTTCCTTCCTTTGCATATGTATTATTTTAAATTGGGTGCTTAATTTTCAAAATTTTTGAATTTTTCAGATGTCTTTCCAATTTTTATTTTATTTTAATTTTCTTGTCAGAGAACATACTATGTATGGTTTAAATCCCTTAAAATTCTGAAAAACTGTCATCACCCAGAACTCTGTCCTATCTTGGTAAACCTCCTATATGCATTTGAAAATAATATACATTCTCCTGTAGTTGAGTGTAGCGTCTACAAATGTCAATCAGGTCAGGTTAATTGACAGTGTTGTTCAAGTCTTCCATGTCATATATATGCGTATATATTCATATTCTGCCTGTTCTATCAATTACCAAGAGAATATTGTCCATTTATTAACATGAAATGCCCCTCTTTATCTCTGGCAACATTCCTTGTTACGAAGTCTACTCGTCTGATACTAATATATCAACTCTAGCTTTCTTTTGGTTAGTGTTTACACTAATTTTTCATCCTTTTACTATTAATCTGTTTGTGTCTGTATATATTTACATTTTGTTTCAAATAGACAACATTTACCTAGATGTTATTTTTTAAATCCAATCTGACATTTTCTTTATAACTGAAGTGTTTAGGTCACTTACGTTTGATGTAGTTGTCAATAAAAGTGGTTTAGACCCTCCATTTTGTTTTCTTTTTTTACTAAATCCAAAATCCTATCATGATTAAAAAAAGGCACCAGGAATAAATGGAAGCTTCTTTAACCTTATAAAAGGCAGCTGTAAAAAACTAACAACTAATATCATGCTATTATGATCATTTGCAGATGATATGATTTTATATATGTAGGAAATCTTAAAGAAGCCACTAGTTAATATTTAGTTAATTATTTAGAAAATAATAAAAGATTATTTTTCTAATCTTTTATTTGTTCCTCTTTTCTTTTGTTCCTGTCTTTTTAAGAAGGATTGAATACATTTTATAAATTTTTTCTCCAGTTTTGGCTAGCTAGTTATAGCTTTCATTTTATTTTTGAGTGTGGCTGTCCTCAGGTTTACAATATACATCTTGAACTTATTGTAGTCTACCTTCAAATTATATAACACCATTTTACATGTAGTCTAAGACCATTATATTTTAATTTGCCCTCTTCTCATTCCTCACTTGAATAGATTTTACTTTGACACAAGTTATGAAACTCCAAATGTATTATAATTTTTACTTTAAAAATGTAGTTATCTTTTAAAGTGATTAAGACGTTGACTATTTCTTCCATATTTTACTCACACATTTACCACATCCAGTGCTATTTATTTTTGTGTATAGATATGAATTACAGCTTGTATTATTTTCCTTCTGCCTGAAGAATTCCTTTAACATTTGTTAAGGTGCATATTTGTTGGTGATGGATTCTCTCACCTCTTTTTTTTTAATAACATCTTTATTTTGCTTTCTTTATTGAGAGATAATTTTGTTCAGGAAAGAATTCTAGATTTTTTTAACCTTACAATTTTTTAAATTTGAACTCATTGTCTGTTGGCTTGCATAATTTCAGAATTCCTCTCACTGTTACTCTGTACTACTTTGTGCATACGTATATTTTTATCTGATTTCTATGAATATTATTTTAATGTGTAAATTAGTATTTTATTTTTCTCTTCATCCTGGGTTTTTAACTACTTGGTGGTTTCATGCGAATTTTTAAAATTTAATACTGTTTATGGTTTATTGAGGTTTTGGATGCATATATTTATAGTTCTCACCGAATTTGTAGAATTTTGGCCATTAAAATTTCACAGTTATTTCTTTTCCTCATCTCCTCCCATCTACTTCTAAGATACCAACTGCATCTGTTGTAGAATGCTTGATATCATTACACAGTAGTAATAAGGGTCTGTTCATTTTTTTTAAGTCTCTGGCCTTGACTTTAGAGAGTTTCTTTTGCTATGCATTTACCTTAACTTATCTTTTCTTCTGCATTACTGTGATGATTATCCATTATATCTAGTATATTTTTTAATTTCAATATTGTATTTTTTATTCCCTAAGATTTTTATTTGGGTCTCTTTTATATATTTTCATTTTCTTCTTATGTTCATATTTTAAGTTACCCCTCTAGACATATTTATAATAGCTATTTTAATATCTTTTAGTGCTAATTTTATTATCTCATTTCTGAGTCTGTTTCTCTTTATTAACCAACTCTTGGTATGAGCATATTTTCCTGCTTGTATGCATGCCTGGTAATTCTTGTTTGAATGCCAGACATTTTAAATTTTATGTTGCTCATGCTGGATTTTTTGTTATGGTTGTCATTCCTTCAAACAAAGTTTTAGACTTTGTCCTATAAGGCAGTTAAGTTACTTATTATTAGTTTGATCCTTTTGAGTCTTGCTTCTATGCTTTGTTAGGGCAAACCAAGGGCAATCTTTAGCTTAGAGCTAATTTATTCCCCCTAACAAGGCAATACCTTTGTGAGCACTCTGCCAAATGACCCATGTTTTACAAGGTCTTTCCATTCTGGCTCTAAGAAATATAAATGATTCCCAGTTCTCTATGAGCTCTAAGAATTCCTCAGCATACTATTTTCCAGAGCTCTTTTTTCCTGTACACATTACATTATTTTTTATTTGTCCATAGATTGCTACTCAATCAATGACCCAAAGGGACTCTCTGAAAATTTCCAGAATTTTCTCTATGAAATTCCTTCTTCTCTCAAACTCTGTTCCAATAATTCTAGCCACTTTAGCTTCCCTGTACATCAATCTTTATTTCTTCAATTAAGCAAGAACAACAGGCTCTTTTGGGGTTCTCCCACTCTATCGTATGGCCCAGAAACTCCAGGTAGTAAACTGAGACAACATAGGGCTTCTTTCATTTGCTCTTTATTCCTTAGGGAACACAGTACTGCATTGTCTATTGTCCAATGACTGAAAGTTGTTGTTTCATATATTTTGTCTGGCTTTCTCCTTTTTAATCTGGAAAGGTAAACATGAGTTCTATTACTATATTATGGCTGAATGTGAAATTCCACATAATTTTTCTGATAGCTATCTGACAGCTATTTTTTCTTTTTTCCAAAGTTATTAATCTCTGTGAGCCTCAGTTTTCTCTTTAATAAATTGAGAATAATAATAATCTATATTTCATGGGATTATTGTAATAAAAGTGTATAGCATCTAACTACGTCTGTAGTAGGCACCAGGTAGGCATTTCTTTCCATTTACTTTGATAATCAAGAGACACTACATCGCTCTGCTTACCAAATCACTTCCTATCCTGACAAAAGTCAATTGAAGCATATTTTTTTCCTTAACAATGTCCTTGCCAGGCCCAGCCGAAAGGGATCTCTCCTTTCTCTGAATTCTTTTAGCAATTATTGCCTGTAAAATTTGTTCAGTAATTAATCATAGGTACCCTTTGATAGCATAGCTACTGTTGTCTAGAAATGCTATTTAAATCCTCTATTAGCATATCTCAAAATGCTATTTAAAGCCATTATTGTTGGGTATTATCTATTGTTTGTACGTCTCTCTATCCAACAAGACACAAGCTTTTCTGACGGTGGGTTACTCATCATAAATGTGTTACTACCTCTATAGTTCCTGAATCAGTGCCCAGCATATAATAGGAGCAAAATTATTAATTTAGTTTTAATTATATGTGTTCAAAGGAGCTATTTATTCCTTCATATTTTCCGCTAACTTTTATCTTTTTCTAATCCCGTTTGGGGACTTAAAATTCTATCCGAGAAATGGCATCACCTTAATAACATGGAATTTATACATTGCTCATGGTATAGAATCCCTCTGCCCTCTTCAATCATCTTTAAATGATCAGCCTCTGATCTTGCGTCTCTAAGCCCCATTCTTTGGCATTATTAAAAGAAAAGAATGTGTGAGGAGAGGACCATAAAACCCAGGAGAATAATATATGGGATAGCAGATACCACTTCGAGGCCTGGCAGGTCCTCATGGCTGAAGAGCCACATCCAGTTTGACTCTGTTCCTTGTGTGGAGCATGGGGCCTGGCCATCTCTGTCCATCCAATCTAAGACTCTGATCAAAGGGTCATAACATGAGGCAAATAAATCTCTGTGTTTGTGATTTCTTGGTTATGATCAAAGATAAATCATGTGCTCTGTGTGAGTTGTAGGATTTATTGTTCTGTTAATATTCAAGAGGGGTATCACCTGCCACCAAAAAGAAAAAAACTGTTGTTGTCCCATGAACTTGAAATCTTAATGATAAGCCAAACACATGAAAGTCATTTACAGGACTCCTTGGAGGGGCAATTGGTATCTGATTTTGCTTTCTCTACCCTATGACCATGCATCATTTTCCCTTGAACTGGAAATTTCCAAGGAGAAATGACACTTTAATGAATGATGGTGTGGATTTAGAAACCTATTTCATCTCAGTGACTTCCACAGAAATTGGATGTTTGCTAGTCACATGACGACTGGTATGACTGAAAACCCCTGCAAACCTGCTAGAATCGGAAAAGTCCTCTGCATTCTTAAGGCCTGACACAAAATTCAGGTACTCATGATTATAACCTGATTCCAGTTCTATAGCAGGTTAATGAAGTTTAAATAATTAGAATCTATTGTCCTAAACTATTAAAGCTGGTTCTGGTCACTTCCTTTGAGGTGAATAATAGTGACAGGGCTATTCTTTCATACCTCCTGGGAGCCTGAGGCATGATACAGAGAAGAACCTCACATATCATGCATCATCAGAGGATTAGAATGAACTCAGGAAATATTTGCTCTTGTCACATTGTCTTCACCGGAGCTAGAGACTTTTTACTAGGAAAAACTACGAAGTAAGCTGAATATCTCTAATTTCACCTGGTCCGTACAGGATGCCCTTTCTTCTGCCTCAGACACTCGATACTTTCATGTTTTTTTCCCCTCTCTCCCACACCTTACGGTTCTAAATCAGGAAAAGTCTTAAAAAGTAATTAATTCACAAATTACTCAGCTCTTCTCCTTATCCTTTCCTTAACATGGACAAACCTTAATCAAAAAGAGTGAATCTTTAATGAGATATTTTCAGCATTAGCAAATAAAAATTTAGGGTCACAGAGGCTTTCTCATGGCTCATAATCCCAAACCACTACAACTACTCTTAGGCCACCAATATCCTCAGAGTGATCGCACAGGGATGCTCAATGAGTGTTAGCCACTGCCGAGTTCTCTTCCAACAGGCACAAAAAAGCCAAGAAAAAAAATAGTCCGTTTCATATCAGCACAGCGAGCAGGGAACCCACTATTTGATATCCTTCATTCAGAGTAGCACAGTTCCCATGCTTATGAGCAAATCCTTGTTCTCTCAAGCCTCTCCTGGTCTTCTCCTTAAGTTCTTCCGTTTGCACGACGGCTGCTTTGTCCTTTCTTTGACCTCTTTTCTGGGATAAATGAAGCAACACCGGGATAGCTGCTTCCTGTATGAGTCTGTCGGCTTCACAGGAGGAAGGGGAAAAGGCAGAGTGGTCTCTGGTTTCATCCTTCTTAACCTCTATTTTTCACTTCCATTGACTCCCCAGCTCCCTCTGACTCCCGTGGGTGAGCCCTGATTTCCCCCACTGTCAATGCCTGAATCCAGCCTCCCTCTCCCCAGCCCCTTGACTTCCCCATTAATACACTGAACCCCTCATGTTTCAGGAAGTTTGCGAGGGCAGTTGGCGAGGTGAATTGTGCTTCCTGACAAGTATGCAAAGCATTCTGTGATATAGTGGATCTGGAAGCCCCTATTATAGGAGATTTACTATTCTGTTCTAAGGTTGCACTCCAGGTTGAAATTGGCTGACAAGGTCTTAGCTTGGGTAGGATTTATTCCCCATATATTAAATTATTTTTTTAATTAGTTCAATGCCCAGGTCATTTCTAAAGCGAAGAAATGTGAAATAAATAAGTTTCTGAAGTAAAAAAGAAACAGGCCATCATTTGAGTGAGTTGTTAAGTTTAGACAAAAATGTTTGTAGCCCCCAAGCCATTAGATATTTACTTCTACACATTGGCTTAAGCACCAAGGAGCCACATACAACCTACAACCTAGACCTTCACAAATTAATTCCTATTGCTACTGGTCTCCTTGGCCTCTGCTTATAGAGCAACTTATTTTTCTTTCTTTTTTTTTTTTTTTCTAAGGGAGGCATAAAGTACGTGTAAAATCTTTGGCAGGAAAGCAGAAATTGGGCCTTTTCAGTAAATCTGAAATCTTTTCCGCATCCCTGGTTCAGTGAGTATATAAGCGTGGGAGAGGTGGAAGGAGGGTGTCTGTGCCTGGCAGATTGTGGGGAGGAGGTATTATTGCCTGCGCGCGTGCACACACAGACACACACAAACCCCAGATGGTAACTAGATGAGGGAGAGAAGCCAACAACACCAGGAGTTATTTTAGGAACAAAACTAGGAATCTGCATATGGCTAGATTTTTCATCTCAAATGTTATTCTTACATATGACAAGTTTCTCGGTAGGGTCGAAGCCAGTCCATTGATCAATTCAAACTATTTTCCTAGATCCTAATGCTTTGGTGGTAGGAAGAAAGGGTGAGTGGTCCTTTTAGCAGACCTGAGATATTGCAGATCTTCTAGTAAAGGCCCTGTCATTTTCCCAGAACCCTCTTCTCTCAGGTTATATACACAAGGACCAGTAATGGCAGAGAATAGTTCAAAGTTATAAGATTGCAGGAATTTAGCAGTTTCTTTATGTCTCTGATGGCTGATTAACTGTGTTGGTTATGGGATACTGCTGGTGAGAAAAAAAATGTGTTTGTTCTACTTTGAAATTCGCTTTGCAAATGTTCCACACTTATGAACTGTACCTCAAACAATGGTCAGTGGATTCACAATTTCATACTGTTGGGGAAAAGACAATAAAAAGAAAGAGTATGAATGGCATAACACCCATTCTTTACTACTCCTATTACCACTAAACAATCTCAAACACAACACTGTATAAATGGCAATTTATTAATATCATCCATATATATATCAATAATATTATGCATGTGTAAAATGCATAAAAGACTACCATTTCCTTCCTTTTCTTTAGTTCTTTTTAATTAATCAATCAACCCATTAATCGATATCTCTTGATGGCCACTACGGGAGGAGTGCTTTGAGTTTCAGGAGTAATCTTAGTTTTCAACAGTATTTATCTGAAATGCAACGGAAAGCTTTTTTTCTTTATTTCACACTGTTGCTTGAAAGACTTGATGCTTCTGTGACTTGGAGAGAGAGTTGTAAACCAAGAATTTTTTCTCTCTTCCAGCATGAGGTAAAATGCCACTGAAATAACGTGCCAAGCTCTGTGCCAAGCTCTGGGTATACAAAAGCAATGAAGACACATTCACCAATCTCAAAGAGCGCACAGTCTAGAGATGAACACAGCACATAAATGGTAATTACAAGGTGTTGTATTAAGTGGTTTATCAGATGCATATATTATATTTCATTTTATAAGAGCACAAGAGAGTGAGTCATGAATGAGAGTGAGGAATATGGTAATGATTCCTGCCCGATTTTATGTTCTCAGAGGTAGGGTGAGCTTGGTGCTTGCATAATTAAATTCTCATTGCCCTTATAGAAAATTTGGGGATGGCATGGTATGCACAAGGCTTTGAAGAGCTTTTATAACAGATGGTGTAGCATGCATCTGTTGCTTTGTTCAGTAGGTGGACCTCCTTTCTTCTGAGAATAGCAGCCCCTTTAGGGAGAGAAATATTGTTCTCCTCTTCTTCAAATATGTGCTTATATTAGGGATAGTCAATCACAATGCCCTACCTACCACGTCCCAGAGTTCTTTAATTGGAACTATGGGCAAATAGTCCCTCTTGAGTGGAAAGATGTTAATGCATGCCTGTGTCTGCCAAAAGATATGTTTCCAGCTCTTGAAGGAAGTCCATCTAACAGAAAGAAGTAAAGGCACAAAGACAAACAGAAATGAAAGAAAAAGACAGAGAGGTCGGTCTCTAACTGAGTTCACAGTCCCGGTTCTGGTCATACCGCAGGCCCAGCTGTGCCAGTACACTCCCTACCATTTGATTGCAGAGCCAAAATATTTCACTTTCTGCCTCAGTTACTTTAAATAGGTGTTTGCCTCTTCTATCCAAGTCCCAGCTAATTTAGATGACTGGCAGAGTCAACACTAGAATTTCTCCAAAATCCAGAATCTATTCAGACTTAGTATGGTATCAATCCGCTAATCTACAAGTGAGATCTGTTTCTGCACACTTCTGTTACCTGGTGCTAATGACTCCTCTGCCAGAGTGTTCCTACTGTTCCTAGCAGGATCTTATTCTAGGCTGCATTAAGCTGCAGGAGGCTACAGTGGAGTACTGGGTTAGGAATGGTTTCCAGTATGGAAGGAATAGACAGGAATGTACTGTCTCGTGAATCCCAAGCACACACCCTCTTCTGAAATGTGGGATGGAGACTGAGTGTTAACACCGTGCTCCAAAAATGTGGCTCTACTACAGCAGTGGAAACTTCTGTCAAGCAATGTCTGCAGATTGGCAACCGAGGCAGCTATTTGGAAGCAGGTTGGGAAAACAGAACAGTTCTTATTCACCAGAACTTCAAATTGAATCTGTCTAGAGCTAAGCTTACCATTCGCCCTCCCCAATCTGCTTCTCTTCCATTATTCTTGATTTTAGTTGCTAGTACCACAATATAACCAGTTACACAACTAATACATGATGACTTTCTCATTGACGGAGTTTTCTTCCTCAAGTCCCTCAGCCACAGCATCTAACCATGCACCATTTTAGTCAATTTTAACCCTTAAGGATATAAGTACATAAATACACATTTCATTGCGTCTATTCATCTCTACTACTAATTACCTGGCTAAGACACTCATTGTATTTTACCAAGTCTAGTTTAATGTCCTTTTAACCGGTCTCCTTGGCTCCATTCTTCTCCTCCTGTATTCCATATTTCACACAGCTATCAGAGTGATTTGTCTGAAATGCAAATACAATCCAGTTGCTTTCCTATTAATACTCATGCAAGAGTGTCTCATCACTACAGGAGCCTTAGTATGACAGACCAGCTCTGTCTTGCACTTGTGGGTCCTGCCTGCTTTTCCACTTTCATGGCCGGCCACTCCCCATCGCTAAGTTTTCACTTCAGCTGTTCTATTGTTCTTGCAGTTCCCTGTTTATACTCTTCTTTTACTAGTATGCTTTTTTATTAAGCCAGAATTAAGGCACTCAGAGGCCCTAAGCTTGGAAAAAAATAGGGTTATCCATGTAAAATTCAGAATATAATACTAAACTATAAAAACAAGTCCAAGATTGTGCTGATTTGCCCTTAATGACTGCTTTCCCCCTCACCCCCACCCTCTGCCCTTATATCAAATATCCAAAGGAAGTTTTATAACATCTGGGCTGTATTATGGTATGGGTTAAATGATGGAATAAGAATCCTTGGTGGAGTTGCAATCATCAAGTTGATGGGACCTGTGAACTCACAACTTGCAAATTGTTCATGCCTTGCCCTTTCTCCTGGTAATAGACTCACACATCTTCCCCTGAAAATACCTTTCAACTCATCAGAGAAAGGAAGGGAGAAGCAGCCCATGTGTGGAGCCGTTCTCGATAACGCTACTGCCTGCCTAGAAGGATAGCTTGATTTTTTTTCCCCCAAGCAATTACTTAAATGGTGTTTTAGCCCCTTTTTCTCTGAAACAGGACATAACCTTTATTGACATTGTGGCTGCTGCCACATCTGTTAAGCTGACAGAGAGAAGGAGCTGGCCTGATCCTTATGATGGATTTGGCATTGTCAAACCTTCAGCACAATTTGTCACGGGGCAAAAGGGAGCCTGTTGCCTGTGGAAGGTTCCCCAACCCCAGCAACACTGCAGGAGGAAGAGGTCCCCACCCTTCCTTCTCCTATCACTAGAGTTTTACTGTCAGCTCTGAAGTGAACCAGAGAGAGGTTCAAACCTCCTTTTAGGAAGGATCTCTCGCTTTTTCCAGTTGTTGATCGTAGGAACTGGACGCAGCTCACAATGCACTGAGAAGGAAATGTTCCCATGTACCTGTGTGGAAGTCTCTTATCAATCAAACTCGCAGAGACAAATAAAAGCAAGAAGAAAATGAGAATGAAAGTACCTAGCTAGGCAAGATCTACTGAACAGAGCGAACCATGGATGGAGATCCATGTCAGTTACTGAATACTATGTTGCAGAGTCTGCATGAGATGTGTATTTTGTAGAATAAGCTCTGTCCGTACCCACAGTCTAAGACATCTCTATGCCATTACAGAGTACTTTATGTCTTAGCAGTCTTAACTGGACTTGCATTCAAAAGAGAGGCTGTAGTTACAGACCCCACTGAACTGAGGTCCTCTGGAGGCAATAAAACACTGAGGAGATGCTATCTCGTGGATTTGGAGTATGTCATTCACTTGAAAGTCAAGGAGACAGCTGATTTAAAGTTTCCAGCTAGGTCACAGAAAAGTCAGTAGCGGCTGCTTCCAGCGGAGTTCAGAGTCTGAATATTTATGGTGTCAATCTGAAATCCAGATAACCACAAATAATATAAATCCATTAACTCCCCCTCTACAAGAAAAGCTTTTTGGCTGCTAATGCCTTGATTGCTAGGTTACTGTAGGACTGGTGCATGGATTTGTTGCTCTGGGGCTTTCTCTTTTTTTTTTTTTTTTCTTCTCGCTCTCTTCCTCTCTCTTCCCTATCCACACCTCTTCTAGTAACTGTGTACACTTGTGCCAAGCTGACTGAGTCAACTTCCCAGGAAAATGAGGCCGAGCAGCAATGCTGGAAATGTCTGGCCTTTTTAATTCTTTCTTGATAAAATGCTGTGGTTTTGCTAGTCCATTTGAGATCCACACTGCTGGATTATTCAGAGTTTCCACCATTTACATAGAGAACGTAGACTACCCAGGTCACCAGATTATTGCTCTTGAAGTCTCTTGGCTTATTTATTTTCTCCCTAGCAAATAGCTTGTCTCATGGCTTATTTATTTTCTCCCTAGCAAATAGCTTGCCCGTCAGATAAGAATCTTATCTTGGGAGCTCAGGGTGGGAACGGTAAGACCGTGCAGAAAGGCTGCCGGCTATAGGTGATGCTGCTGCCCTTCCACCAGCCAGCTCTTGGAGGTGGCTCATCCCTCCTGAACTTCTGTTTGGCTCCCTGGCCTGTGCAGCTTTTGGTATCTTATGGTGTCTCTGAGAGCCGAACAGGCCAAAGTAGTCCTGGACAAGGTGGTCCTGACTGAGATGATCCAAACTTTCTCATCCCAGGAGAAGTCTAAGCACATGGATGGGGCTTGGGACAATGTGCAGAATGAATAACCTGGGCAAGATGCTTCAATTCATGTTGCTATGCAGATGAAGCAGGAGGTTAGCAGATCCTGTGCCTTCAGCTGTGATGGGAAGGTGTTAAGTTGTTCTGCTTGATCAAGTCCTATGAAGAAGACCAGGATCCCAAGATTACCAGCCTGTTAAACAAGCTGATGGTGCTGTTCCTGCCACCCATGACACTGCCCTCAAGGCCTGCTTCTGGGGGTAGCGCAGCACCTCCTGAGGGTTTCCCATCCTGGGTGCCACTGCCCAGGGAGAGAAGACCTTGGGCTTTCAGATGATAATAAATGGACCTGTGACTAATGGGCAAAACCTCACAAAGAAAATCTCCGATGGTGTGATTGGAGTGGTCAGGGATCACTGTATAGCACTCCTCTGAGTTGAACCACTTCTGATTCTGCCTTCTTCAAATATATTATCACGATCTGGAAGACAGACGGTAAAATTCAACAATCATTTTTTTTCACCCCTGCCTCCCTCACCGTTGTAATTTTACTATGTTGGTCCTATGTTAGATACTTGATGTGAATGGCAACAGAGGGACACACTAGCATCAGGAAAATTATGGCCTTAAAGAAAATAAAGTTGTCTTACTTAAAGACTTCTAAATAATGAATGAATGATGAAACTCTGATAGGATCAAACATACTCACAAACAGCTTGACATATGACATACGAAGCCCTTCTAAAGCACTGGTTCTCAAGCTTGAGCTTAGATCAGTGGCTCTCAATATTTTCTGTGCATCATCATCACATACTAAAGCTTTTAAAAAACACAGATTTCTGGGCCCCACCCCCAGACATCTGAATTCAATTTGCTTGAGATAACAATCTGGGCAGCGGAATTTTTTAAAGCATCCCAGATGATTTGAATATGCAACCAGGATTGGGAACCAATAATTTAGAGATTCTGAGTTCATGAATTCAAGAGTTTAGCCTCTTCAAAAGATTTTTATGCTCGCTAATAAGTAATACTTCCATGGCACATATTTTGTCAGGCATTGTTTTAGGTAGTTTACAAACATAAATTCTCATTCCTCTCAACAACTCTTTGAGAAAAGTACTTTTATTATTCCCATTTTGCAGACAAGGAAACCGAAACAGGAAATCATTAAGCTTCTTGTCCTGAGCCACAGGGCTGCTTAGTGGCAAAACTGGTATTTGAACTCATCAGGATACCAGAGATTTGCTGTGTCATTCTACCATAACGCCTCCCAGAGGTCTGAGGACCACTCACATAGACATTGAAATATCAGAGCCTGCTAAGGAGCATGAGGGAATCAGGATCTCAAATCTGTTTCCATTCAGAGGATATTTCTATTAACTTGGATGCAATAGGGATCAGTAAAAATCATCAGCGTAGACTCCCCTTAGTCTCAGTCTAAATCTCAGGGAATAGCTTTTTAAACTTTGGAATCTAGTTATGCAGCATCTGTGTCTTTTCTTTCTCTCCATCTCTTTCTTTCTTTCTTTCTTTCTTTCTTTCTTTCTTTCTTTCTTTCTTTTCCTTCTTTCTTTCTTTCTTTCTTTCTTTCTTTCTTTCTTTCTTTCTTTCCCTTCTTTCTTTTCTTTCTTTCTTTCTTTTCTCTATTTAATTAATTAATTTATTTTCTTCTTTCTTTCTTTCCTCTTTTTTATTTTACAAAAAGCAAACATAAAGAATTAAAGTGGGCTTGTTTTGGTGGATGTGTCATTTCCTGCTCTTAAGACCAGAAGACCTTTTAAAAGCCTATTTTAAATCTCAAGTTGCTTCTTAAGCAGTTAATATGTCTTACAAAGTCACATTTAGATGAGTTCAGACTAAATGAATCAAGAAAGTATCAATTACATAACCTTCAAAAGAATGCTGCCATAAGACTGGAAAGGAACAGTCTCTGGAGTTTGCCTTGTTTTGCAAGACTTCTGTGTCTGAAAAGGTGTCTGAAATATTTTTCAAACTCTAAATGGTTTCATACTCCTATTCACTAATAACCATAATGAATGACTATAAAAATCAAAGTCATCTTTTCTCTTTTTTCCTATAAGAAAATGTCACTCAAAAAAGTGCATACCACCCCCCTCTTTGTATGTGAGAGTTAGAGCAAGAAAACAGTTTTATAACAGGATCAATGCAATTGACAATCACCAAAGATGTATTTGGCGGAAATTGTAAAATTGTATTTATTGTGTTTACTGGCCAAACTCTGTGGGGTTACCCATAAGACACAGTTCCTTCTGATATGATATGCTGGATAACTCACTTCCCACTTCTAGATGGAGCTCCATTCCAGCCTCAGGGAGCAATTTGACCCATGGCAAGTTCACATAAAGGCTACTAGATCCATGGTGCTGTGTCAATCTAGTTGGCTTCACTATTTGCTATTCCAAATTCAACTCAAATAATTCCTGAGCATCTATTCTGTACTAGACAAAGGTACGCATTGTTTTGACAGGGCTTCAATGACAGTGATGTTATCATCAGAAAAGTATTTACTTACCAAGTAATGTGCACTGGACATTTCCACTGCAACCTGGAGTTTCATGCTACTCTTCACTCCATCCCACACCATTCCTCCCAAGGCCCCACCTCCAAATAGGTGACCAACTCATCCAGGTTTTATTATTGGAAGTACTATGCCTCCTGGGATTGTTCAGGTTTTCCTGTCCCAGGAAACCCCTCAATACTGGACAAACAAGAATACTTGGTCACCCTACCCCCAATACATCTTTGATCATCGGCTTGTTTAGAAGTCCACACAGGTGAAGTGTTGTAGCTCAGATGTTTCACAGAGGCGCTTCGTTTCTCAGTCACCAGCAAAGAACTTAGGGAAAGACCGAGCAAACATATTTTGGCTTTTGTGGTTTTGGTTTGTGGACAAGGGGTGCTATGCTGTTCCTGCCAGAGCAGCATTACCCTGCACAGGAAGCATGGGTTGGGGGTTACACAAAGAGTCTATCCTTGTTGAAGGAACGGAAGGCCATTTCTGCATTTTTGTGTCTCATAAATCACTAACTTCCATACTTGAAAACCCAAAGTCAAAATGCTCAGCCAGAATTGAGAGATGGTCACTCTGCCTTTGGCAGCACGATGCCAGCGTCATTTACAGAGCAGGTACCAGCAGCCCTGCTGACTGCGTGTCATGTCATCCATCATGTGAAACTAAACCAACAAGGCGTGAAGAGATGGTGTGGGAACTCTCGTCAGAGGGGTCAGACTACTTCATCAAGGAGGCAGGGCAACGTTTAGGATAGCAGGCTAATGGGAAGGGTTTTTCAGGGCAGAGTTTTAAAGGGTGCTTCTCCATACTCTGAAAAGCTCAGGAGGCAGAAGCTCACATTTATTTGGGGGGCACCAAATTACATTTGAGAAGGTACTCTCATGACTGAAAATAACTACTAACTCATTATTCTTTGTTCCTGCTTGTCCTTTATATTTTTTTTCCTGTTGTCAAATCTGAAGTGACCACCTTGAGAATTGGCGCTACTTTAGAATACTATTCACATTTTATGAAAGATAGATATTTTGAAATAGGCTTGCCCACTGACATGGTTTGGATCTGTGTCCCTACTAAATCTCATATTGAATTGCAGTCCCCAGTGTTGGAGGTGGGGCCTGGTGGCAGGTGTTGGATCATGGGGGTGGATTTCTCATGAATGGTTTAGCACCATCCCATTGGTGCTGTTCTCATGACAGTGGATGAGTCCTTGCAATATGTGGTTGTTTAAAAGTATGTGGCATCCACTTCACTCTCTCTCTCTTGCTCCTACTCTAGCTATGTGAAGTGTGTGCTCCCCCTTTGCCTTCCATCATGATTGTAAGTTTCCTGAGGCCTCCCTAGAAACCGAGCAGATGCCAGCCTGTGAAACTGTGAGCCAATTAAACCTCTTTTCTTTATAAATGACCACATCTCAGGTATTTCCTTATGACAATGTGAGAACACACTAATACAATCACTGAGCCAGTCTATGATACAATGGCCCCACAATATGCAACATTTCATGTCAGATCCTCTAGACAGATACAAGGAAACAGAGATGGACATTGCTTATATACCACTGGGATTTTAAAATTGGAAAGAACTTGGAAACTATCCAGTTCAACTCCTATTTTCCTCTCTGACTTTATTGAAGAGAAATATGAGGGTCAGAAAGGAAGAGTGACGTGTGCTCAAATGACTTGGTGAATTAGTATAAGGACAAAACTAGAACAACAACCCTGTGCACTTTAGCAACACCATCTTTGGTTCCAATGAAGCCAAAATGA
The DNA here is from genome assembly GCF_008728515.1 of Papio anubis. NCBI lineage: Eukaryota > Metazoa > Chordata > Mammalia > Primates > Cercopithecidae > Papio > Papio anubis. Next base: position 197,208,432 of record NC_044976.1, read on the forward strand.
ATACATTAAATATGAATACATTAAACTTCAAAATACAGAGATTCATGTGTGTATATATATATATACACACACACACACACTCAACACACATTGGGCTTTATGTAGAATCCATGCCTGGCACATATTTAGAAATTCAAAAATTATTTGTTGAATAAGATGAGAAAATAAATTCAGAAAAAACTGACATAAAACTACTGCAATTATAATATTCTGCTAACAAAAAAACTGGTCTTTAATAGCTAACATTCACTGGGAACTCAAAGTATGCCAAAACTGTTCAAACGCTTTACATATATTAACTCGTTTAGTTATCACTATAACTCAGTACATTTTAATCTCCATTTTACAGGTGAGGAAACTTAATGTTAAAATATTGAGGTAATATGTCCAGTACCATGAAATTAGTAAGTATGATACAGTCGCCTTACTTCTAGAGCCCAAGAAGTTAAGCATTAATCTATACCATATTCACTATACTCTGCTGTTAATTGTGATAATAATGTTTTAATCTAGTTTCTTTTACAAAGTACCAACTAAACTATGTAAAGCAAGCTGTGTCTTAATTCAGTTGTGTTTGTAATCTATATGACATAATTTATCCTACCTCCTGATTGGTTGGCATGAATTCTAGAAAATCAGGAGATTATGAATAGACATTTAATCCAAAGCTGTGGAAGAGAGTGAGTTCTCATGTAGATGATTTAATATCAGCAAACAAAAATAGTTAAAATGAGGAATAATTTCATCTGGTTTTTGCTGAAAATATTCCGTAAGAATAACGGTCCAAACGTTCTTTTTAAAAATTTTTTTTATTTTTTTTACGTTAAGTTCCAGGATACACGTGCAGAATGTGCAGGTTTGTTACATAGGTATACGTGTGGCCATGGTGGTTTGCTGCACGTATCAACCCATCACCTAGGTTTTAAGCCCCTTGTGCATTAGCTATTTGTCCTAATGCTCTCTTTCCCCTCATCCTCATCCCAACAGGCCCCAGTGTGTTTTGTTCCCCTCCCTGAGTCCATGTATTCTCATTGTTCAATTCCCACTTATGAGTGAGAACATCCAGTGTCTGGCTTTCTGTTTCTGTGTTAGTTTGCTGAGGAGGATGGCTTGCAGCTTCATCCATGTCCCTGCAAAAACACGGTCTCATTCTTTTTTATGGCTGCATGGTGTTCCATGGTATATATGTACCACATTTTATTTATCCAGTCTGTCATTAATGGGCACTGGAGTTGGTTCCATGTCTTTGTTATTGTGAATAGTGCTGCAATAAACATACATGTGCATGTATTTTTATAATAGAATGATTTTTATTCTGTTGCATATATACTCAGTAACGGGATTGCTGGATCAAATGGTATTTCTGGTTCTAGATCCTTGACAAATTGCCACACTGTCTTTCACAATGGTTGAACTAATTTACATTCCTACCAACAGTGTAAAAGTGTTCCTATTTCTCCACAGCCTCACCAGCATCTGTTGTTTCTTGACTTTTTCATAATTGCCATTCTGACCAGTGTGAGATGGTATCTCATTGTGGTTTTATTTGCATTTCTCCAATGATCAGTGATGTTGAACTTTTTTTATAGTTTGTCAGCCACATAAGAGTCTTCTTTGAAGAATGAATGAACTCCCTCTGTTCATATCCCATGCCCACTTTTTGATGGGGTTGTTTTTTACTTGTAAATTTGTTTAAGTTCCTTGTAAATTCTGGATATAAGACCTTTGACAGATAGGTAGTTTGCAAAAATTTTCTCCTATTCTATAGGTTGCCTCTTTGCTATCATGATAGTTTATTTCACCATGCAGAAACTCTTTAGTTTAATTAGATCCCATTTGTCAATTATAGCTTTTGTTGCAATTGCTTTTGCAAATTTCATCATAAAATCTTTGCCCATGCCTATGTCCTGAATGGTATTGCCTAGATTTTCTTCTAGGGTTTTTATGGTTTGGGGTTTTACATTTAAGTCTTTAATCCATCTTGAGTTAATTTTTGTATAAGGTGTAAGGAAGGGGACCAGTTTCAGTTTTCTGCATATGGTTAGCCAGTTTACCCAGCACCATTTATTAAATAGGGAATGCTTTCCCCATTGTTTTTGACCAGTTTGTCAAAGATCAGATTGCTGTAAATGTGTGGTCTTATTTCTGAGATATCTATTCTGTTCCATTGGTCTATATGCCTGTTTTGGTACTAGTACCACGCTGTTTTGTTTACTGTACCTTGTACTATAGTTTGAAGTCAGGTAGCGTAATTCCTCTAGCTTTGTTCTTTTTGCTTAGGACTGTCTTGGCTATACGGGTTTTTTTGTTTTTTGTTTTTTGTTTTTTTTTGGTTCCATAAAATTTTAAAGTAGTTTCTTCGAATTCTGTGAAGAATGTCAATGGTAGTTTCATGGGAATAACATTGAATCTATAAATTACTTTGGGCAGTATGGCCACTTTCATAACTGATTCTTCCTATCTCTGAGGATGGAATGTTTTTTCATTTGTTTGTGTCCTCTCTTATTTCCTTGAGCAGTGGTTTGTAGTTAACCTTAAAGAGATCCTTTAAGTCCTTTGTTAGCTATATTTCTAGGTATTTTATTCTCCTTATAGCAATTGTGAAATGGGAGTTCATTCATGATTTGGCTCTCTGCTTGTCTATTGTTGGTATATAGGAATGCTTGTAATTTTTACACATTGATTTTGGATCCTGAGATGACTCTGCTGAAGTTGCTTATCAGCTTAAGGAGTTTGGGGGCTGAGAAAATGGGGTTTTCTAAATAAACAATCATGTTGTCTGCAAACAGACAATTTGGCTTTCTCTCTTTCTATCTGAATAGGAATAGTTTATATTTCTATTTGAAGTTTATATTTCTTTCTCTTGCCTAATCTCCCTGGTCAGAACTTCCAATACTATGTTGCATAGGAGTGGTGAGAGAGGGCATCCTTGTCTTGTGCTGGTTTTCAAAGGGAATGCTTCCAGCTTTTGCCCATTCAATATGACACTGGCTGTGGGTTTGTCATAAACAGCTCTAATTATTTTGAGATATGTTCCATCAATACCTAGTTTATTGAGAGTTTTTAACATGAAGGGATATTGAATTTTATTGAAGGTGTTTTCTGTATCTATTGAGATAATCATGTGGTTTTTATCATTGGTTCTGTGTGTGTGATGGATTATGTTTACTGATTTGCGTATGTTGAACCAGCCTTATATCCTAGAGATGAAGCTGATTCGATTATGGTGGATAAGTTTTTTGATGTGTTGCTGGATTCCGTTTGCCAGTATTTTATGGAGGATTTTTGCATTGATGTTCATCAGGGATACTGGCCTGAAGTGTTTTTTTGTTGTTGTGTCTCTGCCGGGTTTTGGTATCAGGATGATGCTAGCCTCATAAAATGAGTTAGCAAGGAGTCACTCCTTTTCAATTGTTTGGGACAGTTTCTGAAGTGATGGTACCAGCTCCTCTTTGTACCTCTGGTAGAATTTGGCTGTGAACCTGCCTGGTCCTGGGCTTCTTTTGGTTGCTAGGCTCTTTATTACTGCCTCAATTTCAGAACTTTTTATTGATCTATTCAGGGATTCGACTTCTTCATGGTTTAGTCTTAGGAGGGTGTATTTATCCAGGAGTTTATCCATTTCTTCTAGATTTTCTAGTTTATTTGCATAGAGCTGTTTATAGTATTATTTGATGGTAGTTTGTATTTCTGTGGGGTCAGTAGTGATATCCTCTTTATCACTTTTTTTTTGTGTCTATTTGATTCTTCTCTCTTTTCTTCTTTGTCTAGCCAGTGGGCTATGTATTTTGTTAATTAAAAAAAAAAAAAAAAACAGCTCCTGGATTCATTGATTTCTTTGAAGGGTTTTTCATGTCTCCATCTTCTTCAGTTCCACTCTGATCTTAGTTATTTCTTGTCTTCTGCTAGTTTTTGGCTTTGTTTGCTCTTGCTTCTCTAGTACTTTTGTGATGTTAGGGTGTCAATTTGAGATCTGTCTAACTTTCTGATGTGGGCATTTAATGCTATAAATTTCCCTCTTAACACTGCTTTAGCTGCACCCCAGAGATTATGGAATGTTGTCTCTTTGTTTTCATTGGTTTCAAAGAACTTCTTGACTTCTACCTTAATTTCATTATTTACCCAGGAGTCGTTCAGGAGCAGGTCGTTCAATTTCCATGTAGCTGTGTGGTTTTGAGTGGGTTTCTTAATCCTGAGTTCTAATTTGATTGCACTGTGGTCTGAGAGACTGTTTGTTATGATTTCAGTTCTTTTGCATTTGCTGAAGAGTGTTTAACTTCCAATTAAGTGGTCGATTTTATAATAAGTGCCATGTGACACTAACAATGTATATTCTGTTGATTTGGCATGGAGAGTTCTGTAGATATCTATTAGTTCCACTTGATCCATTGTTGAGTTCAAGTCCTGAATATCCTAGTTAATTTTCCGTCTCATTGATCTATCTAATATTGACAGTGAGGTGTTAATGTCTCCTACTATTGTTATATTGGAGTCTAAGTCTCCCTCTTTTTTTTTTTTTTTTTTTTGAGATAGAGTCTTGCTCTGTCGCCCAGGCTGGAGTGCAATGGCACAATCTGCAAGCTCCACTTCCCAGGTTCACACCATTCTCCTGCCTCAGCCTCCCAAGTAGCTGGGACTACAGGCACACACTACCATGCCCGGCTAATTTTTTTTTGTATTTTTAGTAGAGACAGGGTTTCACCGTGTTAGCCAGGACAGTCTCGATCTCCTGACCTTGTGATCCGCCCGCCTCAGCCTCCCAGAGTGCGGGGATCACAGGTGTGAGCCACCGCCCTAAGTCTCTTTTTGGGTCTCTAAGAACTTGTTTTATGAATCTGGGTGCTCCTGTATTGGGTGCACATATATTTAGGCTAGTTAGCTCTTCTTGTTGAATTGATCCCTTTACCATTATGTAATGCCCTTCTTTGTCTTTTTTGATCTTTGTTGGTTTAAAGTCTGTTTTGTCAGAGACTAGGATTGCAACCCATGCTTTTTTCTGCTTTCCATTTGCTTGGAAAATTTTCCTCCATCCCTTTATTTTGAGCCTATGTGTGTCTTTGCACATGATGTGAGTCTCTTGAATATGGCACACAGATGGGTCTTGACTCTTTATCAAATTTGCCAGTCTATGTCTTTTAATTGGGGCATTTAGCCCATTTACATTTAAGGGTAATATGTGTGAATCTGATCCTATCATCATGATGCTAGCTGGTTATTCTGCACACTAGTTGATGCCTTTTCTTCGTAGTGTCATTGGTCTTTATATTTTCGTGTGTTTTGCAGAGTCTTTCTCTCTGGCTGCCCTTAACATTTTTAACATATTTCCCTGCATTTCAACCTTGGAGAATCTGATGATTATGTGTGTTCGGGTGGGTCTTCTCGTGGAGTATCTTAGTGGCATTCTCTGTATTTCCTCAATTTGAATGTTGTCCTGTCTTGCTAGGTTGGGGAAGTTCTCCTGGATAATATCCTGAAGTGTGTTGATTCCGTTCTCCCTGACTCTTTCAAGTACTCCAATCAGTTGTAGGTTCAGTATTTTTACATAACTCCATATTTCTTGGAGGCTTTGTTCATTCTTTTTTATTCTTTTTTCTCTAACTTTGTCTGCCTGCCTTATTTCAGCAAGATAGTCTTCCATCTATGATATTCTTTCTTCTGCTTGATCGATTGGTTATTGATATTTGTGTATACTTCATGAAGTTCCCATGCTGCATTTTTTCAGCTCCATCGGGTCATTTATGTTCCTCTCTAAACCGTATATTCTAGTTAGCAGCTCCTCTAACCTTTCATCATGGTTCCAGCTTCTTTGCATTGAGTTAGAACATGCTCCTTTACCTCAGCAAAATGTGTTATTATCCATGTTCTGAGGCCTACTTCTGTCAATTCATTCATCTCATTTTCCGCCCAGTTCTGTGCCCTTGCTGGAGAGGCGTTGCGATCATTTTGAGGAGGAGAGGCACTCTGGCCTTTTGGGTTTTCAGCATTTTTTCATTGATTCTTTCTCATCTTCATGCATTTGTCCAGTTTCAATCTTTGAGGCTGCTGACCCTTGGATGAGGTTTTTGTGGGGACTTTTTGTTTTTGTTGATGCTGTCGTTTGTTGATTTCTGTTGTTTGTTTTTCTTTCAATAGTCAGGTCCCTCTTCTCTAGGGCTGCTGCGGTTTGCTGGGGGTTCACTTCAAGGCCTATTCATCTGGTTAGCTCCCATGCCTGGAGATGTCACTCAAGGAGGCTGGAGAACAGCAAAGCTGGGTGCCCACTCCTTCCTCTGGGATCTCTGACCTTGAGGGGTACCAACTTGATGCCAGTAGGAACATTCCTGTAAGCATATCTGACAATCTCTGTTGTGGGGGGTCTCACCCAGTTGGGTGGCATGGGAAGCAGGACCTGTTTAATGAAGCACTTTGGTGTCCCTTGGTGGAGAGGGTGTGCTGCAGTGGGGTGAAACCCACTTGTCTGGGCTGCCCAGGAGCTCAGGCCCAGGGGGATCAGAGTTCTGTCCCTGAGCCCCTGAATGGAACTGTAGTTCCTGCAGGGAGGCCCTGCAGCCACAGTGTTGGCTACTGCCCCTCCTCCAAGGAGCTCAGTACTATTAGACAGCAGGCAGCTGCAGCAGTAGTGATGACCGCCCCTCCCCCAGAGAATTTGGCAAACTTAGGCCAATTCTAGCAAAGTAGCTGTTGTGATTCTTTGCAGCTCCATGGTTGGGACCCAAGGCCCTGGTGGCATGGGCTCACAAGTAGGATATTCCAATGGGTTGCACAGTTTCGTGGAAAAGGCATGGTTTCCCAGTCTGGGTGATATGCTCACTCACCACCTCCCTTGGCTGGGGGTGGGGCTCCCCTGCCACCTGATAGTTACATGTGGCACTGCTCTTCCTTCCTCTCCATGGGTAATGCCAGCTGTCTAGTCAGTCCTAATGACAGTACCTGGACACCTCTGTTGCCAGTGCAGAGTTCACATGCTGTTTTGGATCTTTTTGATGGGAGCTTCCAATCACCACTGCTTCTAGTTGGCCATCTTGGCCCATAGGAGACCAAATGTTCTTAAACTTTGATCACCATAAACTTATCTGCCTCTACTTTGATATCCTAGTTAGATTCTTTCACCAGAAGGGAACTCCCAAAGAAAATAACCAATCCAGTTAACCCAGTACATCCATTAATGGTCATAGAGATTTTTACCTTTAAATATGTAAATATCAAAATAATGGAAGCTAAGTTTCTCACTACAAGAGAAGGGAGCTACAATTATGGAAAGGAAGAAAACTGGAATTAATTCCCGTGGTACCAAATTAGAATTGGAGGTAAATTCTTGAGGAGCATGCATAGAGATAGATAGATGATAGATAGATAGATAGATAGATAGATAGATAGATAGATAGATAGAATATCATATATATTACAAATAAATATAGATATAATTGTGGCTATAAATAGATACATACACAAACATATAGATACATATTGTGTTATTTTCCTAGGGCCGCTGTACAAATTACCCATATTTGGTGGTTTATAACAACAGAAATGTATTCTCTCACTGTTTGAAGTCCAGAAACCCAAAATTAAGACGTTGGCAGGGTTGATTCCTTCCCTGAGGGAGAAGATCCCATGCCTCTCTTCAAGTCTCTAGTGGTAGATAGCACTCCTTTACCCTCTTTGGTGATCTTTGGTTTGTAGCTGCATCCCTTCCATCTTTGCCTCTATCATCACATGGCCTTCTTCTCAATGAGTGTCTGTGGCTCTGTGTCTCCATGTCTTCTTCTGTTTTCCCTTATCAAGATGCCAGTCATTGGATGTGGGGCCCACTCTAATCAAATATGACCTCATCTTCATTGGTTATGTTTGCAAAGGCTCTCTTTCCAAGTAAAGGCACATTCTGCATTATGGGTAGATATTAAGCTTTGTGGCTACACTATTCAACCCATTACATATATATTTCCTAACATCACCCACTAACAGGGCTTGACTGTAGTGACACACCAAAAACAATGAGCATACCTAGCACCAAGTGCTTGGTTTCTAAATACTACGTTTAAAAGAACTAGAGATTTTCTTTTATGTGTGTGAGGAGTGGGAATGACTAATTTCAGGACTGGGTCCAGAAAAGAATTAGGTGAGAATTGAATATCTTGTGTGAAAAAGCAAGATAGTGATCAAAGAATGATTGGGGAAAAGTGAAAAAGACCCAAAGTCAGTATGAAAGAAAGTCTAGTAGCCAAATTTGGAACAATTTGAGCATGAAAATAAATAATAACTCAGATTATAACCTCATAATGAAAACCATCAGTCAATACTTTATATATCTAGATTCATACATAATATACATACTAATTGAAAATAGAGATTTTTTCATTCTTTTTCCAGCAAATATTATTCATCATATAGATATATGGTAGTTCATATAATTGTTTTATTATGAATTCAAATTGTTTCCCATTCTTAGCTATTTTAATAGTATTGTAATGAATATTTTTATAGTCTCCTGTTTTTAAAGGAGCACTAACAAGCTGGAACACAGTTTGTACAGTAGGTGATCTGTGCAGCCAATCACCATGGCACATATTTAACTATGTAACAAACCTGCACATCCTGCACATTTACCCCTGAGTTTAAAAGTTGGAAATTTAAAAAAAAAAGTGGCAGGAGGTGTAGAAACCACACTATATTGTTAAAGAGCTGAGGTTATTTAACCTGGGGAAAAGATGATTGGGCGGTAAGTTGCCAAATGGAAATTTTCATCTTTAAAGGGACTCTACAGGAATTATATAGCTTGTTATATCTCAGACACTATTCTCAGTGCTATATACATATATGTGTGTGTGTGATTGAGCATTTGTCACTTCCTCTGTCACTAATTATTTGTGTGAATGCTCACAGAATAGTTAGGTTTCAAGGCTCTAATCTTTACAAAGTGATGTGTGTGTGTGTGTGTGTGTGTGTGTTCTTAATCCTAACCATAATCCTATAAAGTAGTTACTTTTATCATCCTAATTAGATGAAGAAACTGAGGCACAAAAGGGATATATTATTGTCCAATATTAAATGGAATAAAAATAATAATAAGTGACTAGTATTACCCACTATGTTTCATGCAAAAAGCAATATGGTTTAATGGACATAATCCCGATTAGTCAAAAGCAAGGGTACAAATATAGACTCATCCACTTATTCACTATTGACCTATTTGACTTTGTTGTGGTCACATGACTTTCTATGCCTCAGACATTTTTAAAAGGTTTAAAGGTGATCAGTTTAGTTATTTACATAAGAAACATGTATTTATTGAATGTAGTAGGTACTGTTTCAAATTCTGGTGCTTCAGTTCTCCTGCAAGTTGCAATCTGGAAGAAGAAACAAACTGACAGATAAATAAACATGTGGATAAAATAGGTTCATGTTAGATGCAATGAAAAAAAAAAGAAAAATAATCACATGAACAGTAGCTATTCTAGATAGGAGGGTCAGGGAAGGCCTTTTGTAGGAGATTTCATTTGCACAGAGTCCTGAATGAGAAGAAGCCAGCCAGAGGAAGATCTAGTAATAAGAGGATTCTAGATCGAACCAACTCTATTGACGATCCCTGAGGCAGGACATGCTAGGAGGAGTTGATGAGGAGCCAGAAAGCCAGTTTGGTTGGAGTTTCAGTATTGAATATTGGGTAGATGGAATGAGGTTGAAGAAACAGGAGTTCCCTCTGATTTTGCACAGAACAATGTGAAGAACTACAAAAATAAAGGATATTTCTAAACATCATAAACCGCATGTGCTTCTCATCTTAGTATTGGCGTCATTGCTGTTGCCAAGGCAGGGCACTGCACCTGGCCACAGGAATATTTTCAAGTAGCAGTGCCAAGTTCACCACAGGCAGCTGTTATCATCTCTCATTCCCAGTTTTCCTAGCACCAGAAAAAAATGCCTTGGATAGGCTGGGGGAAAATGTCTGAATATTCATCTCCTTTATCAAATGCATCTTCGATTGACAGAATCCATGGCTATGTTGTTAATATGCCCATATAAACAATCACCCTCATTCAAGACATTAAGTGACCACTCCATCACTTCCTGATGTGTATACATCAATGTCATTGTACTTAAAGCAACAGGATAGCTAAGGGCCAGTCAATTAAAATGATCATACAGGTTTATTTAAAAAGTAGGCAGATAGCAATCAGCTTGTTACGATGATGATGAAGGCATGTTTATAAAATACAAATGGAACTCTGATATGGGTCAAGTATAGTGCAATGAAAATAATATTGTTTTTGTAATCATTCTTAAAGTTGACTTTTCCAAAAGGCTAGTACTATTTTGCCTTATTTAACCATAAAGTGTTCTCAAGAGATCAAATACATCTTCCACACATGTCTACAATCTAAGCCAAAATTTTGTATCTACATCTACTTGCATGGGAAACACAGTGAGAAAAGAAGAGCTTTCTCAGGACTCTTTCTTCAATGGAACATACCTTGTTTATAGCAAAGCCTTAAGTATTAGTTTCCAGAGCCTTGCCTCTGAATAAGAGGCCAGATAAACTGGAAGCTAAGTAGTCAGGTGCCACCGACCAATGAAGAGTCCAACAAGAAGGACCCAGGTGGGAGCAGGGAGTAGAGCTTCTACTACAGTGCCAAACTTGAGCATTTGTCACCTTCTTTGTCACTAATTATTTGTGTGAATGTGTACAGAATAGTTAGGTTTCAAGGCTCTAATCTTTACAGTGTGGTTAGAGTAAATTGGCTCTTTGTAAGAAGATCATAATCTCTTGAGCTCCCTTTCAGCTTTGGGTCTATGGATTTATAAAGCACATTAGAAATGGAGGTAAACACCCCGCCCTCCCCCGCAAGAATACTGTGATAGAAGAAGCTCTCAGCGCAACTGAATATTGGTAACTACTGGGTGGTCTTTGAGAAAGTCACTTCACATTTTTCTTCTTCAGTTTTTTTTTTTTTTTTAATTTTTTCATAGGAAAGGAGTATATTAAATCAATGGTCTTCTAGCTAAAAATAATCTTTATTCTCCCAAACTTTTATACCAAGTTCAAACACTTAACATTTTAAAAGTAAAGCTGGCCCGGTGAAAGTAGAGACTAAAAACTTAAACCCTTTAACTCTACTGTTCTTGATGGAGCTGTTAATGCTAAGGGATGGCCGCCTATAATTTCACCAGCATCAAACTGATTTGCCTGCAGTTTTGGGCAGCCGTATTTTATTATGTAAAATGACACACACCTGTATTCGGCTCTGGTGTCCTGAAAAACGTTTTCACAAGTCAAACCTTGATGCCCTTTCCAAACCCAACTGAGAAATTTCTAAAATACCACATGATAAACTCTAGGACACTTCTACTTTCTACCTTGGGAGTGCCTAAGGGCACTCTGAGACCTCTTCATGACCCAGCTCTGTTCTCTCTCTGGAAGAGGAAGAGAGGAATCTCCCTCTCCTGGATAAACTTTCTTTCACAGGATTTATGACCACCCACTCTTGGGCCTGCAGGTCAAGGCACAAATAAAAAAGAAGTCCCCTAAGGGAATTGCTATCAATGTAATGAGACTATCAGGGTTTTGGCCCATGAGGTTAAATGTCTTTGAAGATGCAAGGAAACATTTCAGAGGAAATGTGTCTAGCTGTGGCTATGACTATCACTCTTACAACAACCTAAATACAAATCTCCTTTTTCCTAATGAATGGCATAACAGGTCTTGGCAATCTTTTTTTCCCCTCTTTGGAGCCGTGGCTTTCCCACATTTGAAGGGGATTGGCTCCATACAGGTTGCCCTCAAGGATTCTAGAGATTAAGAAGATAAATGTCAGCAACATGCAAGTTCCTTAATAAAGGGCTGTTACAGGAATATCAAGTCCTATCATGATTCACAGAAGAATTTGCCACCCAAAAAGGTTCTTGGGGATTAGTTAAGGCTCAGTCGTGTATACCGAAGAAAGGGCAAAGGCTGAACCTCCTTGTTGATCTGTCTGGCTTCACTGTTACCAAGCCAGCATTGTATAGAATAAAGGTGCAGGCAGCCTTCATGGAATTAATGACTCAGTTGTTCATTCAATACTGACATAGTGAGAGTGGAATGTTAAGTGCTTTTTAACAGTCATTAAGCACATTAGAGCTTTTATATCTTGGTCCCTTTGTCTATTACCAAGTTCCTAGGAAATAAAAATGCTATCAAAGTGAGGTGAAAAGCACTATGGAACTCAAACTTTTCTTCTCCACCTAGGAGTGCTAGAACTAAACTGCAAAATAATTGATTATTTGGGAAAGAAAGATGAGTTGAAAGTGAATAGAGCCCTGTTGTATCAATTGCCTATGTGCCTGGCTTTTTCAGAGCTGCTTTGCTGGAACTGCATTCCCTAAAGGACTCACAATTCCATAGCCCCTCTGACCCAATATTATCTGTAAAAATTGATTATCAAGACAGCCCCTGGTAAGGCATATCAATCAGTTAGTGCTGAAGTCTGCATCTTTGTTAAGTAAGAAAAATTTTAGCAAGAGATAGACACCTATACCCACACTCACTAAGAACTATATGTCTTAAGATAAATAATTCATATATCATGTAAATAAGTTTGCAGATAAGTTCAATGTGAGCCAGACTCCTAGAGAATTTTCCCTCTTTTATATTTTCTACAGTCTTCTCACATCTTCTAGTGGGATAGAATTAATAAGATCTGATAGAAACATACCTGCATTTCCTAAACGATAGAGTTGTGGAAAGACTATTAGCCTGCACTTTATTGGCTTAGGCTCCCCTTTAACCCACATTTCTACACACTGCAGTAATAACAGACGTTCACAGCCACACATCTGTAGTATAGTGATATCTTGAAGAGTCTTCTGAATTTCTAGTTTTGAATTCACTTTTGGTTCTACATGCATTTATGGTCTATAGAGGGTGAGCAGACCATGGCTCATGATTTGGCCTGCCTTCTGTCTTTGTAAATAATGTTTCACTGAAACACATCTACACCCATTCACTTATCTATTTATTTATGACTGATTTTGCACTACAATGACAGAGCTGAATAGTTGAGACAGAAATTACGTGGCATGCAAAACCTAAAGTATTGATGATCAGGACCTTCTCAGAAACAGGTTGTCAATCTGTGGTCTATATTAATTTGGAAAATAGAATTCTGAGCATAAGCTGTGTTGTAAACAATGGCATGCCAGAGTCTGTTCAGCTCATCAGTGCTGATTGTTCACATCTCATCTTACCTACATATCTAGTGATATCATGTTGGTAGCCAGAAATGAGCCAAGGGGAGAGTATTTATATCACAGCAGTTGTGAAGCACTACCAATCTGATTTCTCTCCTGCAAGGAGCCATTTGATAAATATTTACCAGCACACCACTGGTAGTAACCCTCTAGTAGTTAAAACTCCTACTTATGCAAGATAACAGACATGCTGGCACCTGTGAAGAGGGTAGGAAAAAACAGTCTCGAATTGCTGACACCACCCCTTCCCCATACCCATGGTAGCAGCCACAAGGAGAAAAAGAGAATTGTGCACTTGAGGGAGGGAGGCCATACCAACTGGAAGACTTAGCATTGGACTCAATGCTGCCCAGTCACAGTGACAGCAAAGCTATGCTAGGCTCAGTCAGTGCCCACCCATGGAGGGAGCATTTGGACCAGCCCTAGCCAGAAGGGAATCACTCATCCCAGTGGTTGGAATTTCTGTTTCTTAGCAAGCCTCCCCACCATGGACTAAAGTGCTCTGGGGTTCTAGGGAAACTTGAAAGGCAGTCTGGAACACAAGGACTGCAATTCTTAGGAAACTCCTACTGCTGGCCTGGGCTTAGAGCCAGTGGACAAGGGTGGCATGGGACCTAGTGAAACACCAACTGAGGCAGCCAAAGGAGTGCTTGCGTGACCCCTTCCTGAACCCCAGCCAGCATAGTTCACAGCAACAAAAGTGACTCTTTCCTTCTGCTTGAGGAGAGGAGAGCAAAGAGTAAAGATAACATTTTCTTTAATCTTGGAGACCAGCCCAGCCACAAGAGGATGGGGCATTGGGCAGATTCATGAGGCCCCATTCCAGGCCCTAGCTCTCAGATGACATTTCTAGATATACCCTGGTCCGGAAGGGAAACTACTGCCTTGAAGGGGAGGATACAGTTTTGACAGGATTAGTCACATGCTGACTAAAGAGCCTATGGGCCCTAAATAACCAACAACATTACCTAGGTAATACACTGTAAGTGCATTAAAATAACAAATAACATTACTAGGTAGCAAATAAATTACTAGGTAGCATTACCTAGGTAATACTAGCCTTGGGTGAGACTTGGAGATGTGCAGGTATCAGGTGAGACCCAGCACATTTCCAGCTATAGTGGCTACAGCGAAAGATTCCTTCTGCTTGAAAAAAGCAGAGGGGGAAAAAAGGGAGGAATTTGTCTTGCACCCTAGGTACCAGCTCAGCTACAACGGGGCAGAACACCAAGCAGGTTCCTAGGGTCACTGAGTCCAGGCTTCAACTATTGGACAGCATTTACAGACTGTCCCTGGGTGACAGAGGATCCCACCGCCCTGAAGGGTGAGTCCCAGGCCTGGCAGAATTCACTGAGCTGACTGAAGAGCCCTTGGGCTTTCAGTGAACATTAATGGTGGCCTGGCAGAAATCCCTGTGGGCTTTCTGTGAACAATAATGGTGGTTGTGGCAGCCACAGGGAGAGGCTCCTCTGCCTATAAAAAGAGAGAAAAGTGAGAAGGATTTTGGTCTGAGGTTTGAGGGCCAGCTTAGCCACAGTAGAATACAACACACAAGGTAAATGTCTATGGTTGTTGACTCCAATACCTGGCTCCCAGACAGCATCTCCGTACCTGCCCAGGGTCTGAGGGAACTCAATGTCCTGAAGGAAAGGCACGAACCTTTCTTGTTTCCCCACCAGCTGATCGTAGAGTCCTAAGCTCTTGAGTGATCGTAGGCAGTAGCCAGGTTGTGGTTACAGTGGGCCCTGTGTGAGACCCAGTGCTGTGCTGGCTTCAGATCTGACTCAACACAGTCTCAAGGGTGGTGGCTACAAGGGTGCTTGCATCACCCCAAAATCAGGCAGCTCAGCACAGAAGGAGTGACTTCATTTGTTTGGGAGAAGGTGCAGGAACAGAACAAGGGATTTTACCTGGTAAACCTGAGAATTCTCCTATATCGAATCCAAGACCACCAAGGTGGTAACTCTATGAGTCAGCATAAACCACAGAATTATTGGACTTGGGGCATGAGTTCCTTAGAATACTTGGAAAGCTTTCCCAAAAAAGATGAGCACAGACTGCAAAGCCTACAATAAATGCCTAACTCAACAATGCCCAGACACTGATGAATGTCCACAAGCATCAAGACCATCTAGGAAAACATGACCTCACTAAAAAAACCAAATAAGACACCAAGGACTAATCCTGGAGGAACAGAAATATGTGACCTTTCAGGCAGAGAATTCAAAATAGTCATGTTGAGGCCACTAAAGGAAATTCAAGATAACGAGAGGAGGAATTCAGAATTCTATCAGATACATGTAGTAAGAGATTGAAATAAATTAAAAGAATCAAGCAGAAATTCCAGAGTTGAAAAATTCAACTGACATACTAAAGAATGCATCAGAGTCTTGTAATAGCAGAATTGATAAAGCAGAAGAAAGAATTAGGGAAGCTCAAAGAGAGATTATTTGAAAATACATAGTCAGAAGAGATAAAAGAAAAAAGAATAAAAAAGAACAAAGCATGCCTACAAGATCTAGAAAATAGCCTTAAAAGGGAAGGGGCAATTCTAATATTATTGGCCCTAAAGAGTAGATAGGGACAGAGATGGGGCAGAAACTTTATGCAAAGGGATAATATTAGAAAACTTCCTAAACCTAAAGAAATGTATCCACATTCAAGTACAAGAAGGTTATAGAATGGCAAGCATATTTAACCCAACGAAGGACTACCTCAAGGCATATAATAATCAAACTCTCAAAGGTCAAGAATAAAGAAATAATGCTAACAGCAGCAAGAGAAAAGACATAAATAACATACAATGGAGCTCCAATATGTCTGGCAGCAGATTTTCCAGTGGAAACCTTACAGGTCAGGACAGAGGGACATAACATATTTAAAGTGCTGAAGGAGAAAAACTTTTACCTCAGAATCATGTATCTGGTGAAAATATCCTTCAAACAGGAAGAGGAAATAAAGATTTGCCCAAACAAAACCTGAAGGATTTTATCAACACCAGACCTGTCATGCAAGAAATGCTAAAAAGAGTTCTTCAATCTGAAAGAAAAGGACATTAGTGAGCATTAAGAAATTATCTGAAGGGACAAAACTCATTGACCATAACAAGCACACAGAAAAACACAATATTATAACACTGTAATTGTGGTGTGTAAACTACTCTTAAGTAGAAAAGCTAAATGAACCAATCAAAAATAATAACTAAAACAACTTTTCAAGACATAGACAGTACAATAAGAAATAAAGAGTAAAAACAAAAAGTTAACAAGTGGGAATACAAAGTTAAAGAGTAGAATTTTCATTAGTTTTCTCTTTGCTTGTTTACGCAATTAACGTTAAGTTGTCATCAGTTTAAAATAATGGGTTATACGATAGTATTTGCAAGCCTCATGGTAACCTCAAATTGAAAAACATACAACAGATATACAAAAAATAAAAAGCAAGAAATTAAGTCATACCACCCGAAAAAACAAGTCACGTTCACTAAGTGGAAGACAGGAAGGAAGACAGGAAGAGAAAACCACAAAACAAAATAAAATGACAGGAGTTAATCTTTACTTATCAATAATAACATTGAATGTAAATGGACTAAACTCTCCAATCAAAAGATATAGAAAGGTTGAATGGAAAACAAAAACAAAAACAAGATCTAGTGATCTCTTGCCTATAAGAAACAGACTTCAACTTTAAAGGTACACATAGACTGAAAATAAGGGTATAAAAAAGATATTCTATGTGAACAGAAACCAAAAAGAGAGTAGGACAAGGTTACTTATGTCAGACAAAATAGATCTCAAGACAAAAACTGTAACAAGAGACAAAGAAGGTCATTATATAATGATAAATGGGTCAATTCAACAAGAGGATATAACAAATGTAAGTATACATGCACCCCATACTGGAGCACAAATAACATACAATGATATATAAAGCAAATATTATTAATGACAAAGAGAGAGATAGACTTCAATACAATCTAGAGACCTTAACATCCACATTCCACACTGGACAAATCTAGGCAAAAACTCAACAAGGAAACATTGGACTTAATCTGCACTACAGACCAAATGTACTTAACAGATATTTACAGAATATTTTATCCAGCTGCAGAATACCCATTCTTCTCCTTAGCACATGAGTTATTCTCAAGGATAGACAATATGCTAGGTCACAAAACAAGTCTTAAAACATTCAGAAAAATGGAAAAAGTATACGGAAACTTCTCTGGCCAAAAATGCAATAAAAGTAGAAATTAATAACGAGGAATTTTGAAAACTATATAAACAAATGGAAATTAAACAATATGTACTTGAATGACCAGTGGATCAACAAATGAAGAAATTAAGAAGAAAAACAAAAAATGTCTTGAAACAAATGATAATGGAAAGACAACATACCAAAACCTATGTTATACAGTGGAAGCAGTACCAAGAGGGAAGTTTATAGCTGTAAGTGCCTACATCAAAAAGAAGAAAAACTTCAAACAAGTAACCTAATGATGCATCCTAAAGAACTAGAAAAGGAGCAAACCAAATCCAAACTTAGCAAAAGAAAAGAAATAATAAAGATCAGAACAGACACAAATGAAATTGTAATGAAGAAAACAATAAAAAGATAAAATGAAAAGATAAAATTTAAAAAACCTTTAGCACAACTAAATAAAAAGAGAGAAGACTCAGATTAATAAAATCAGAGATGGAAAAGGAGACATTACAACCCACACTGCAGAAATTCAAAGGATCATTAGGTGCTACTGTGAGCAACTACATGCCAATGAATTGAAAAACCTAGAAGAAATCGATAAATTCCTAGACACATACAACCTGCTAAGATAGAGCCATGAAGAAAGCCAAAACCTGAACAAGTAGTGAGGTTGAAGCCATAATAAATGTGTCCCAGCAAAGGAAAGCCCAGGACCTGATGATTTCACTGCTGAATTCTACCAAACATTTCAAGAAGAACTAATACCAATCCTACTCAAACTATTCTGAAAACCAGAGGAGGAGGGAATACTTCCAAGACATGTATGAGACCAGTATTTCCCTGATACCAAAACCAGACAAAGATACATTAAAAAAAAAAGAAAAGAAAAGAAATATTCAGGCCAATACCCCTGGTGAACACTGATGCAAAAATGCTAAACAATATACTGGCAAACTGAATTCAACACCACATTATAAAGATCAGTCATCATGACTAAGTGAGATTTATCCCATGGATGCAAGTATGGTATAACATATGCAAATCAATCACTGTGATACACCGTATCAACAGAATGAAGGACAAAAATCATATAATCAATTCAATTAATGCTGAAAATGCATTTGATAAAATTCAACATCCCTTCATGATAAAAACCCTCAAAAGACTAGGTATAGAAGGAACACACCTCAACATAACAAAAGACATATCTGAAAGACCCACAGCTAGTATCATACTGAATGGAGAAAAAGTGAAAGCCCTCACTCTAAGACCCAGAGTATAACAAGAATGTCCACTTTGACCACTATTATTCAACATAGTACTGGAAGTCCTTGCAAGAGCAATTACACACGTGAAAGAAATAAAGGGTATCCAAATTGGAAAGGAAAAAATCAGATTATCCTTGTTTGCAGATGATATAATCTTATATTTGGAAAAACCTAAAGGCTCACTGATAAGCAAATTCAGTAAAGTTGCAGAATATAAGATTAACATACAAAAATCAGTAGCATTTCTATATGTAAATGGTAGACAATCTGAAAAACAGTAATTCCATCTACAATAGCCACAAATAAAATTAAATATCTAGGACTTATCCAAATAAGTGAAAATCTTTACATTGAAAACTATAAAACACTAATTTAATAAATTGAAGATGACACACACAAAAAAATGGAAAGATATTTTATGTTCATGGATTGAAAGAATCAATATTGTTAAAATGTCCATACTGCTCACTGCAACCTACAGATCCAATGCAATCCCTATCAAAATGCTGATGACACAGAAATAGAAAAAAGTATCTTAAAATTTATATGGAACCACAAAACACCCAGAATAGCCTAAGGTATCCTGAGCAAAAATAACAAAACTGGAGGAATCACATTACCTGACTTCAAATTATACTACAGAGCTATAGTAACCAAAGCAGCACGATATTGGCATAAAAACAGACACATAAACCAATGGAACAGAATGGGGAACCCAGAAACAAATCTATACATCTACAGTGAACTCATTTTTGATGAAGGGACCAAGAACAGACATTGGGGGAAAGGACACTCTCTTCAATAAATGATACTAGGAAAACTGATATTCATATGCAGAAGAATAAAACTAGACCCTTATCTCTTGCCTTATATAAAAATTAAATCAAAATGGACTAAAGACTTCAATCTGAGACCCAAAACTATGAAACTACTACAAGAAAACATAGGGGAAACTCTTCAGGACATTGATCTGGGAAAAAATTTCTTGAGTAATATCCCACAAGAAAGAGCAACCAAAGCAAAAATTGACATCAAGTCAAAAAGTTTCTGTACAGAAAAGGAAACAATCAATAAAATGAAGATAATATACACAGAATGGGAGAAAATAGTATCAAACTATCCATCTGACAAGGAATTAATAATCAGAATATATAAGGAGCTCAAACAATTCTATAGGAAAAAAACTGATAATCTTATTTTAAATGGGCAAAAGATCTGAATAGGCATTTTACAAAAGAAGATATACAAATGGCAAACAGGCATATATGAAAATGTGTTGAACATAATTGATGATTAGAGAAATGCAAATTCAAACTACAATGAACTATCCTTCTACTTCAGTTAAAATGGCTATATCCAAAAGACAGGCAATAACAAATGCTGGCAAGGATGTGGAGGAAAGGGAACCCTAGTACATTGTTGGTAGGAATGTAAATTAGTACAACTGCTATGGAGAACAGTTTGGATGTTCCTCGAAAAACTAAATGTAGAGCTACTGCTGCTGGTAAATAAGGTTTGGCTCTGTGTCCCCACCCATATCTCATCTCCAACTGTAATCCCCACATGTTGAGGGAGGGACCTGGTGGGAAGTGATTGAATCATAGGGGTGGGCTTCACCGTTGTTGTTCTCTTGATAGTGAGTCAGTCCTCAAGAGATCTGGTTGTTTGAAAGTGTGTGGCACTTCCCCCTTCACTATCTAACGCACTGCCAGGTAAAGATGTGCCTGCTTCCCCTTCACCTTCTGCCATGATTGTAAGTTTTCTGAGGCTTCCCAGCCATGCTTCCTGTACAGCCTACAGAACTGTGGGTCAATTAAACCTCTCTCTCTCCCTCTTTTTTTTTTTTTTTTTTTTTTAAATAAATTGCCGAGACCAGCTTGGTCAGGGAGACCCTAACCCAGTGGCGCTAGAGGAATTAAAGACACACACAGAAATATAGAGGTGTGAAGTGGGGGAATCAGGGGTCTCACAGCCTTCAGAGCTGAGAGCCCCAAACAGAGATTTACCCACATATTTATTAATAGCAAACCAGTCATTAGCATTGTTTCTATAGATACTCAATTAACTAAAAGTATCCCTTATGGGAAACGAAGGGACTGGCGGAATTAATTGCAGCAGGAACATGACCTTAAGAGGCAGATAGCTCATGCTTTTGTTTGTGGCTTAAGAATGCCTTTAAGCGGTTTTCCGCTGGGGGCGGGCCAGGTGTTCCTTGCCCTCATTCCCGTAAACCCACAGCCTTCCAGCTTGGGTGTTAGGGCCATTAAGGACATGTCATAGTGCTGCAGAGATTTTATTTATGGCCAGTTTTGGGACCAGTTTATGGCCAGATTTTGGGGGGCTCGCTCCCAACAATAAATTACCCAGTCTTAGGCAGTTCTTTACAGCAGTGTGAAAATGGACTAATACAGCTGGGTACATACCCAAAAGAAAGGAAATCAATATATTGAAGGGATATCTGCACTCCCATGTTTATTGTAGCACTGCTCATAACAGCCAAGATTTGGAAGCAACTTAAGTGTCCATCGACAGGTAAACAGACAAAGAAAATGTGGTACATATACATAATTGAGTACTATTCAGCCATAAAAAAAGAATTAGATCCTGTCATTTGCAACAACAGGGATAGAACTGAAGGTCATTATGTTAAGTGAAATAAGTCAGGCACAGAAAGACAAATTTTGCATGTTCTCACTTATTTGTGGGAGACAAAAATTAAACCAATTGAACTCTTGGAGATAGACAAGAATAGTTATCAGAGGTTGAGAATGATAGTAGGGGGTATAGAAGGAGGAGTAGGGATGCTTAAGGAGGTCAAATGTAGTTAGAAAAAATGAATTAGGGCCAGGAGCAGTGGCTTACGCCTATAATCCCAGCACTTTGGGAGACTGAGGTGGGTGGATCACCTGAAGCCAGGAGTTCAAGAGCAGCCTGGCCAACATGGTGAAACCCCATCTCTACTAAAAATACAAAAATTAGCCAGGCATGGTGGCACATACCTGTAGTACCAGATACTCAGGAGGCTGAGGCAGGAGCATCACTTGAACCCAGGAGATCGAGGGTGCAGTGAGCCAAGATTGCACCACTGCCCTCCAGCCTGAATGACAGAGCAAGACTCCGACTCAAAAACTAAAAAAAAAAAAGAATTAGACCTAGTATTTGATAGCACAATAGCATGAGTATAGTCTATAATTTTATTGTATACTTTAAAAATAACTAAAAGAGTATAACTGGATTGTTTGTAACACAAAGTATAAATGCTTAAGATGACAGATTTACATTTACCATATGATTAATATATATTGCATGCCTGTATCAAAATATCTCATGTATCCCATAAATATATATACCTACTATATACTCTTAACATTAAAAAAATCATTCTGTATTATTAAAAATCTTGGTTGTAATCAAATCCAGAGTAAACCATCTTACACTAAAAGGGAAATATATTACGAGGAGAAAAGTGTTATCTCCAAGAAAATCCAATTTTAGAAATATAGCTAAACATCAAAGAAAATAATATAGCCAGGGACTTCAACTTTCTCAAAACACATTTTCTAATCCATCAAAAATGAGGGGGTAGGTTCTAAATACAGCTGTGTGCAGACCCTAATTTCACAGGGAAAACAAACCTATAAACTCTGACAAAAATAAATAAAACAGCAATTTGGCGATCCTGGGGAGAGAAAAAAAGCAAACAGATTCTGAGGATAAAACACATTTTTGAAGAGAAACCAGTGTAGAGTGATTTTCCTGTTGTTATAGGTTTTATAATGTGGGATGGCCAAAGACAGTGCTGCAATTGGCCGCTAAAACACCTATGGACAATCACAGTCTTTCTGACCTGAAGAATCAGAGGCCAGAGTTTTGGCTAAGAACTGAGAAGTGAGGGGGCAATTCAGAAAAGAGAGAGCCAGAGGAAAAAATCCTAAATTTGGTATACAATCTCTTCCTAAATCTCTGGCTGTCCTCTGAACCATACATGCAGGAAGTTGATTCAAAGCAACTCAGATAAAAGCAAATGATCTGAACTAAGATTAGGATAGCTATCCCGAACACAAAAATTTGAATTTGAATTCAACCAATTTAATTGCCTGCTAAAGCAAAAACATCAACACTTTTTAAAGTCTATAACACAAACCAGAGTTTATACAAGATAATATGTATAATGGTTGGAATGCAATTCAAATTGAGATGCACAGAACTAGGAAAATGTGACTCAGTCTCAAGTGAAAATACAGATGACTGGGACTAACCATTTAATGATTCATAATTTGAATTAGGAAATAGAATGTTAAAGTAGCTACTGCAACTCTCTTCTGGCCATCTGCTTCATTCTCTGTCTTCTCTTTTTCTTGACTTCTCGGACTACAGGTAAAAAATATATTACCTTTTTAATATTATCCCATAGGTCACTGAGACTGTTTTCCCCTCCAATACCATAAATCTTTTTCTTCTTAGATTAAATAATTTCTGTACTCCTTTTATTTTCACCAACTTGTTTTTATTTAATCTCCATTATGCTTATAAGTCCTTCTGGTGATTTATTTTTTTACTTTAGATATTCTTTTAATTCTGGGATTTCCATTCAGTTTTTAAAAAATGTTTCTTTTCCTTTCTTGAGATTTTCTATCACACAATTCATTGCCAAGGTATTTTTTCTTTAAAGTGCAAAAAAAAAAAAAAAAAACCAAAAAACCTGTTTACTTAAGCTCTATATCTAACAAAAATACAATTTAAGAATTTATTTGAAATAAAGGCATTTTCAGATAATTAAGGAGAAAATTTGTTGTAAGCATAGCTACTTTACAAGGAAAGGAAAAAAACATTCTTCAGACTCAAGGGAAATAATAGGAACAAATTTAAAACTAATATCTATGTAAATATAAAAGACTACTTTTTCTTATAATTGTATTAAATTATTATATATATTTTTCATAATATTTTACTAAACAGCTTTGCCTTCTAAGGATTATGAAGTATATAGATTTCATACCTGCAACAAATATAGAACTAAAAATTGAGGAATGATAAATAGGCTGCTATAGTTATAAGGTTTCTACATTTTACAGAAAATCGTACAGTATAAACTTTAATTAGACCATGAAAACTGAAATATGTATGTTATAATGCCAACAGGAAGCACTAAGAGGAAATAAAGGTTGAATATCCCTTGTCCAAAATGCCTGGGACTGAAAGTGTTTTAGATTTCTTTTTTTTTCTTCAGATTTTGAAATATTTGCATTATACTTACTAGTTGAGCATTCCAAGTCGATGAATCTGAAATCTGAAGTGCTTCAATGACCATTTCCTTTGAGGGTCCAGTCAGTGTCCAAAAATTTTGGGTTTTGGAGCTTTTGAGATTTGGGATGCTCAACCTGTGGTTAAAAATGTAGAGAGGATTTCTGTTTTTAGTGATGAGTAAGATACTAATGAACCCATTCATCCTCATTTAATACTATAAACTTTGGACATACATTAATACAAAAAAGAGACTATCTGAAAGCACTGAAAGTGAACAGAAATAGCTTCTGGTGGGGTGTCCATACTTAGAGGAAGGCAGTTGTGACTACTTAATATGAAGGCAGGCACAGTCAAAATGGTATAGGTGTTAGAGGTAACAATAAAAAGTAATTACAGGTTTTCTCGCTTGGGTAACCAGAGGACCAAGGCTGAAAAACTGGCTACTGAAGTGAGAGTGGGGACACAGAATCCCTTGAAGGAAAGAATAGGGAGGAGATTTCCAAATTCTGCCTGACAATCTTTGGCTTACCTCTGAATGATGCATGGATGGAGCACATACTAAGAAGCTCAGATAAGGCCAGTTGTGGTGCCTCTTGCCTATAGTCCCAGCACTTTGGAAGGCTGAGGCAGGTGAATTGTGTGATCCAAGGAGTTCAAGACCAGCCCGGGCTACATGATGAAACTCCATCTCTACAAAATAAATAAATAAATATAAGTAAATAAAAAGAAGCCCAGATAAAGACAGAATATTTGAATTAAAATGGAAAATATCTGGGCCAGGCGCAGTGGCCCTTGCCTGTAATCCCAGCACTTTGGGAGGCCGAGGAGTGCAGATCACTGGAGGTCAGGAGTTCAAGACTAGTCTGGCCTATAAGGCGAAACCTCGTTTCTTCTAAAAATACAAAAATTAGCATGTCTGTAATCCCAGCTACTTGTGAGGGTGAGGCACGAGAATCATCTGAACCCAGGAGGTGGATGTTGCAGTTAGCCAAGATTGCATCACTGCACTCCAGCCTGGGTGACAGAGTGAAACTCTGTCTCAAATAAAAAGAAAAAAGAAAAAGAAAATATCACCTGAAAAACAGCAGTTTATGTCCAACCAGCTTAAGTGCTTGCTAAAATTTCAAAAAACAAAAACAAAAAACACTTTTTGTAAAAAAAAAAAAATAGAATTCCAAATTGCAGCAACTTAGTGTTCACAAAGTTCAGATGTAATTCAAAATTACCTTACATTACTTAGTCTCAAGAGAAAAGATAAATTGAGATCAATTCTAAAATTACAGAATTGTTGGAATGGGCAGGAAAGCTTTCACAAGTAGTTAATAAAATTATTTTCAATGAAATTAAATAAAATAGGGTTGCAATACATGAAAAATATAGGGAATATTGGCAGATAAATAGATAGAATAAAACAGTACTAGGTGCATTGGCTCATTTGTAATTCCAGCACTTTGGGAGGCTAAGACAAGAGGATTGCTTGAGCCCACGAGTTCAAGACCAATCCTGGCAACATAGTGAGACCTCATCTATACAAAAAAAAAATTAAAAACATAGCCTGGCATGGTAGCCTGTGCCTATAGTCCCAGCTACTAGGGAGGCTAAGGTAGGAGGGTCGCTTGAACCTAGGAAGTAGAGGCTGCAGTGAGCCATGGTTGTGCCATTGCACTCTAGCCTGCGTGCTAGAGCAACACTCTGTCTCAAAAAGAAAAAAAAATGAAAATTCTGGGACTGAGAAATAACATATTAGAATTTCTTTTGAAAACAGGTTAATGAAGATGACAGTGGAAATGTTTAGTTAATGTTAGCTATTAGGTTGGTGCAAAAGTAATTGTGGTTGGTGCAAAAGTAATGGCAAAAACAGCAATTACTTTTGCACCAACCTAATATATTAATAGAAATTGCACAATTCAAACAGCATTGAGAATGAGTATATATACATAAGTATAAAATGTCAAGGACCTATTAGATAATGTCAGACTGACATATATGCAATCAGAGTCCCAAGGGAAAGGAGATATAGGAAGAAACAAGAAAAATATTCGGAAAGTAATGGCTGAACATGTCCCAAATTCGACTTAAGTCTCTAATTTGCTAATTCTAGATATGCAATGACCCTTTAGCAAAATACACATGAAAACGGTCATGCCTTGGTACGTCGGGTCAAAAATTAATAAAAAAGATGAAGAGCAAATACTGACAGCATCAAAAGAAAAACTAAAAATTACACGAAGGGGAACAACAAAACAATTAATGACTAACTTTTGATTAGAAATTATGGCGGCCAGAGATAATAAAATACAGCTTTAAAATGCTGATATCAAAAAACTGTCAACCCAGAATTTTATATGTAGCAAAAATATTGCTTGAGAATTAAAGAAAATGAAAATATTTTGGATAAAAGAAAGCTAAAACCTATCCTACAAGAAATAACAAAGTTATTCAGGCTGAAGAGAAGTGATGATCCAAATAACAGTATTAATTACCTTTTTGATATTCATAGAACCTTAAAAAAATCTTACAACTACAGAATGTACATTCTTTTCAAGTGCACATGATGATTCAGAAAGATAGACTTTATACTGGACCATAAAACAAATCTCTTTAATTAAAAAAATTTGAAATCATTTAGAGAATGTTTTCTAACCACAACAAAATTCAGCTGGAAATCAATAAAATAAATATATGTGTAAAATCCTTGAGCATTTGGAAATTAAACAATACACTTCCAAATAATTCATGGCCAAAGAAGTAAAACAAAGCATTGTAAACATCAACTGAATGATAATACAAATGCAATACATCAAATACACAAACTACAAAATGCGATATATGGAAGCAAGCATATTGTTCACACAAAAAAATTTTGAAAAAGAACAGTTATTTACTACCTGATTTTAATATTTCTACAAAGCCAAAATAATCATTATAGTGTGATGCTGGCATACAGTTTGGAAAATAAGTGAATGTAAAAGAGTTAACACAGAAATAGAGTTATATGACATTTGATTTTTTGATAATGCACTAGAATAATGAGGAACAAAAGTCTTTTTAACAAATGATGCTAAAATAACTCGATATCTATATGGAAGAAAATGAACTTTGCTATATACACAAAAGTTAATTTGCAATAGATTATAGACTTAAATATAAATGCCAAAACCTTGGAGCTTTTATAGGTGAAACTTAGGTTTAGACAAAGGAGTATTAGACAGATCCTCGTGACCTAATTCATAAATTAGGCTTCATAATTCAAACTTTCTCTCATCCCAAGATACCATTAAGAAAAAGAGCAGGCAACAGCAAACTTGGGGAAAATGTTCACAATACATACATCTCACAAAGAATTGTATTCAGATTATATAAACACTCACACGCACCTGAACATCTAAAATAAAAAAGAATGACAATGCCAAACGTGGACAAAGATGTAGAGCAACTGCAACTCCATAGACTGTTGGTGGGAACATAAAATAGTTCAAATACTTTGAAAAAATTTCTGACAATTTTTCTTAAAACTAAACACAAGCCAACTGTATGATCTAGCAATTCTACTCCTAGGTACTTTTCCATAAAAAATGAAAGCATATGATGACAAAAGTCTTGTAAAAGAATGATCACCACAGTTTTATTTGTAACAGTTGAACAGTGAGAAACAACTTAGATGCTTAAAAATAGGAGCATTGGTCGGGTGCAGTGGCTCATGCCTGTAATCTCAGCACTTTGGGAGGCCGAGGCGTGCAGATCACCTGAGGTCGGGAGTTCGAGACCAGCCTGGCCAACGTAGAGAAATCCCATCTCTACTAAAGATACAAAATTAACCAGGCATGGTGGTGCATGCCGGTAATCCTAGCTACTTGGGAGGCTGAAGCAGGAGAATCGTTTGAACCCGGGAGGCAGAGGTTGCGGTGAGGTGGTGAGCTGAGATCTTGCCATTGCACTCCAGGCTGGGCAACAAGAGTGAAACTCCATCTCAAAAAAAAAAAAAAAAAAGGAGCGTTAATAAATATCTGAAATATTGATACTGCGAAATACTACTGACTAATAAAGAAATATTTGCTATACAAAATTGTATTAGATTTCTATTGATGCCATAACAAATTACTACAAATTTCACAGCTTGAAACAGTTCAAATTTATTACTATACAGTTATTTAGGTCAGAAGTCCCAAACAGGTTATTTTATCTAACTATAGGCTTGTGGTGAGGCTCAAATGAAGTAAATAATTATATAATGTGGTATTTAAACAAAATTCATCATCCTATTCCTATTCTTTATAGCTTTTTGTTTTCACATGAAGTATTTGTTGAATAAAAAGTTGATTAAGTGGATTACAAGTAAAAATTTATAATTCCAATTTTGACTTCTTCAATCTCATTCTTTTTCAATTCCCCTCAATACAATCTGTGTCTTAACCATGGTAATCTTTTAGTCTTTGAAAACCTGAACTCTCTCAACTATTAGGCAGTTCTATTTACTGTGCCTAGAATACGCTTCTTTCACTTCCTTTGCTTTCCAAATCCGGCCCCTACCTCTCTACCATTTCATTCCTACAGTTCAAAAATCCATATTTATCCTTCACATTATTGAACTTTACTTTTGAGTACACTTTCTCCAAAACTCTAAGTGACTACAAGTCTCCTTACTGTAAATGTCATATTTGTTCAATGGATACATGAGTTATTGATTTTCTCTATCCACATACTTTATTCTAAACATCCTCTCTAGTTCTTTCTTTTCCATGCTACATTCTAAAGCCTATGACTGAAGTAATGTTTTCCGTCTTGTTTACCACTGTATATACAGTACTTATTGGGGAGCCTACCAACAGTGGGTGCCTGATTAATAGTTGTAAAATGGCTGACTGAATGAATAAATCAATGAGGACAGTTAGCATTATCAGTGTTGTGGCCTCCTGCAGCTAATGTGGTTCTTAAAAATTTTCTGATATGCTGAATCAATCTTTCCTGAGAGGTACTTAGTTTACCTTTTCTGCCTTCGACACTTCTGAAAATGTTTCCTCTGGATCAGAAACCTGTTTTGTGACTGATGCATTCATTCCTGCCTCATTTTAACCTCTTACTTGATCAATGTAAGACATCTCTCAGAACCATCTTGCATAGCCAGATTTTCTTGTTCTGGACCCTTCTAATCAGCCAAGCCAATTGCTTCACACCTCACTCTCAATCTTCCCAGAATAACTTTTTAAAATAACAACAAGCGAAAGCAAGACTTATGCATTTATGTTTTGCCATCTAGTTATAGGATATCTTTATCAGAATTCTTATTTATTGGTAACTTTTCCCTTTGGCATTTCAACTCTCTCACATTACATACTATTATTGTCCACTGAATAAATAAGAAAATCACAGAATTTTCCCTAATATAAACACCATGAATATGTGTTGAAGTTGGATGTAAGCTCTGGCTATGCAGCTGCAGCTCACACAGAACAACATGGAGTGGAAAGATGCCAGGAAGATCCAGTTTTAGGAAGTGACTGACAAAACCAAAAATAATCATTGCAGGGTAATCATGGATCAGGGGCTGCTCTATACAATTGTTGCTGTGGCTGTCTATGAAGATGTTATTATAGGACACAAAGTCCGTGCAGCTGTCTTCACAATAAAGTGGAATTTTTTGCAGAAAACTGATGAACTACTGCCAGCTTTTAGGTCCAAGGTAAACAAGAACAGAAAGAATAGATTTACTTTCCATTTAGACTCACATGTAAGCAGACTAACCGCTTTGCTATTGCTGAGGCTAAAAAAGGGAGTAGACAGTTTGGATAGAGTTTCAGACTTCTGGTTCTCATGTGCCCTGAAACTCAAATATGCCCAATGGGGAAATGCTGTGGCTTCCATCTGGAAGTTGTGAGTGAAGAATCCCTCAGTTTTAGTGCACCTGATCTTGTCACCAAACCTCACCAACTTCACCTTGGACTAGGATTACTCTGGAATCTAATATCAGTCTATGAGATTACCAAGGATATATATAAAGGGAAGGGGGAACTTGACTTTGGAAGAATAGTTACCTCATAAGTAGTCTTAAAGCCATTTAGCATTTAGACAATGGTTTGTTTTTCTTTTTTTTTTTTTTCTTGAAGGGGGCCACAAATATTGAGGATATTCTTCCTCCAAGTGTGGTACATGGCTCAATTGCATCAGAATTGATCAATTATTCCTGAAGTGGTTGCGTTCAGTTTCCTATTCTACATCCAATGTACTGTTCTTTCTGGTTGTAGAGCATGTGATTCTACATTTTCATAAGCACTCTGAAGTGCTTTCATAACACACTAAAATTGGAAAAATCTGGTTGAATAAAGTCCATGGGACCCTCAAAGCCCCTAAATTGTAGATAAAATTCAACGCAGTTGCCAAAGAAAAGTTGCATAGTTTTCACACATATTCTAAATGTTCTTGTTCCCCTAAAAGGTTTTAAACAATCAGATTACACCATCTTCTGAACAGTGGTTTGGCTTTTGTTGACTCATACTCATGCTAATTATAACTTTTTTTTTAAGTATTGACAAATAACTATAAACCAATTCCCAGATAATCTAGGTCTAAAACTCTTGGTAGGTATGAAAGCCACACGGAAAAATCCTTTAGTCTTTGCCTTAATCCTGTCTTTCCCTTATATCCCTAATTTAGATTTCCTGTAGTTAAATAGGTAAATGTTTTCAGACTCAACCTCATTTGCAAGCTTGAGCCATCCTGACAAGAGTATAGAATATATAAGAAGTCCTACAATGTTATCTACCCATTTGGAATAAGTTTTGTGGCCAATAGATCTATAATCTCAGGAACTAGATTTCAGTGCTACATAATTCTGTAAAATAAAGTTACAATACTTCCTACCTGCCTTTTTTCCCCTTCTTCTGGATTTCTCACAGATATCATTCTATAGCACAAAACTAGCAAGCAATACATTTTCACCTGTTTCATTTTTTTTTTAATTCAATCTGGGCTCTAAACTCCCAGATTCCTTGGTGGACAGAAATCTAATGTCTGCCATTACTGAATTCTTTAAAATATCCATGATGATACAAAAGTCCTAAAATACCTTACCCAGAAGAATATATTAGGCAAAGGACCTTCAGTCATTAGGCCAAACTGATTACCATTTGAGATATCTATTGACCCACCCTGTATGGGTCATACTGAGTTCAGCATTGGTGTTCCTTCCATGCCTTATTTTGAAGACAGAAAATTTTTCTGGAGCTAAGAACCCTAGTGTCTTAGATCCAGCATCTTCATGTGAATCATATGAAGCCTCTGGAATAATGGGCAGGCATTCTTAGGTTCCTAAACACAAAGTTTCTTTCCTGTTACAGAATTCATGGCACATGCAGGTGACACATGGACCTCTTTGCATTGCTCTTGGGAACTAAGCATCAGGGAGCCTAGCACAAATGTTGATGCTCTGGCTACTGCTATTGGTGTGAGCCTCTAATCCATGACTCAGGTGTACCATGTCTTCTGCTAACATCCTTAAAACTGTAGCAGTCTAACTTGTTAGCAAGTAGGATATTGATATGGTTTGGCTGTGTCCCCACCCAAATCTCATCTTTAATTCCCACATGTTGTGGGAAGGACCTGGTAAGAGGTGATTGAATCAAAGGGGCAGGTTTCTCCTGTGCTGCTTTCATGATAGTCGATAAGTCTCATGAGATCTGATGGCTTTATAATGTGGAGTTTCCTTGCAAAAGCTCTCTTTTTTGTTTGCTGCCATCTGTGTAAGATGTGACTTTGCTCCTTGTTGCCTTCCGCCATGATTGTAAGGCTTCTCCAGTTACGTGGAACTGTAAGTCCATTAAACCCTTTTCCCTGTATGAATGACCTAGTCTTGGGTGTGTCTTTATCAAAAATGTGTAAAAAGACTAATACAGGTATAATCTCAGTGCCTGTGTAATTCTTGGCACTTCTTTGTCCTGCCTGCTGGGTGGGACACCTCCCAACTCCAATAGCAAGATTTACCCCAAACAAATTTGAGTTTGCCAGATTTCTTCCACACTCTGTATGGGATCTGCCAACAGTTTCTTTAGGGGTCAAGGCCATGCTCCCATAGGTCCTTATCCCAAAGCTTTGTGGTGTCTACTCCCAAGTCCTTCCTGTCCTCTCCAGACCTTGATGCTGAGGTTCCACCATGCAATATACCTGAGCCAATCTACATTTTACAAAAACTCTCAACTGGGACGAAGTGTATAAATAGTGCTTATTTATTTCTATATTTTTCAGAGTACCTACTGAGTGCCATAGAGGTATAGGCTTTGTTATAAAATAAATATCTATTTATTAATCTTTAGGAGCAGGTAATTGTACATTATGATGAAAAGATTAAAGAAGCATTTTTTACAAACTTTATAAAATCTAAGTTTCACTTTTTCTTTTCTTTTTTTTGTTTCCTGTTTACCTCTAGGTTCTCTTCCTCTTCTCTCATATTTTATGATATAATCGGATCATTGACCATAACAGCACTCTTCCTGCCCAGGCACAAAACACTAACTACCCTATGAAAGGGGCCATAACTATATTCTGTGACTCAAGGCATTTCCCAGCCTGCAGTTCCTATACCCCTTCTCAGTTCAAACACTTTAAGTAAGTATGGTTCACAGGAATTTTTCTCTTGGTCTCTTGGGTACACACACACAGATATACACGTACAAATATGCATATACAAACATGCACATATATACATTACATACAGAAAACATTAATGTTCATGTATAGTTAAAATATTAATAAAATCCACATATCCAAAAACCCAGCTTAAAAATAAAATATCACCAAAGTATTCAAAGTTACCTGTATGACTCTCTAATTCCATTCCTGCCCTACAGTAAACTGCTATTTGAAATCATTGCCTTGTTTTTTTGTTTAATTTACAGTTTTACTTCATCTCTGCATATATTCCTAACAATATATGGTTTGGCATGCATGGTTTTGGACTTTTTTGTGAATAGGACCACATGTATTACTTTGTGACTTATTTCCTGCAGGGTTTATGGTAATAATTATCCCTGTCACTGCAAATATGGATAGACTCATTCATTTTTACTTGATAGATTCTTATTCTCCCTCCAGCAGCTTTGATTCATTGACTTTTGTCTTTTCTACCTGGCTTTGGTCCCAGATAGTGCTTCACATATCAGCCTCTGTAATTTGCATGATGTTCTGTGAATCTGGGGCTAGTCCTGTCGTCTTCTCCTATCTAGCCCAAACCTCCAGGATATCCTAACCAAATTTGGGTCCTACACCCAAAATCTTTTTTTTTTTTTTTTTTCTGAAAAAGATCATATCTCATACTTTCCTAGGAGAGAAATGAAGGATCTTAGGCATCTACCTTCTTTTCTATGCAGTGAGATCATGGCTACTTTTAAATTTTTATTTATTTATTTATTTATTTATTGAGATGGAGTCTCACTCTGTTGCCAGGCTGGAGTGCAGTGGCGTGATCTCAGCTCACTGCAACCTCCGCCTCCAGGGTTCAAGCAATTCTCCTGCCTCAGCCTCCCATGTATCTGGGACTACAGGCACGTGCCACCATGCCCAGCTAATTTTTGTATTTTTAGTAAAGACAGAGTTTCACCATGTTGGCCAGGATTGTCTTGATCTCTGGACCTCGTGGTCCGCCCACCTCAGCCTCCCAAAGTGCTGGGATTACAGGCGTGAGTCACCGCGCCCAGCCTGGCTGCTTTTTTTCTTAGCAATCACATGCTGGTAGAGGGTTAAAAAAAATCTGTTTATGATTGCTCTCTTTATCCACCTCCCTTATAGCAGAATGTGTAAGTAACAGATAGTGTAGTCCCACATAGCGCAGAAAATCTACCCATCAAGGTTTAGCTCATCTCAGCCCAGCACCCTGGTCCAAGTGAGGCAAATAAACAGGCAATGTGGTCAACAAACAAAATGAAAAACGGATTCAATGAAAGGTAAGAAAAATAACCAAAAAACTAGTAGATAAGATGCATTTTAAGGATCTAAAACACATCCTCGTATTAAATGGAGATGGAGGAAGGGGAATTGTATTGAATATGAAGAGACCACCTTTTACTCTCATATGCAAAAGATTGTTTTCCTTTTCAATTCCTCTGTGACCCGTCCCTATCCCCTCTCACTCTTTTCTCCTGCTCTCCACATCACCTACCATGTGTACACAGCAGGCAGGTTACTTAGTAGGAGCACGCTAAATTCACAGACCTAAATTAAATTAACTATTCTCAGCCCTTCCTTTCTCAACTTTTTTGGTTGGAGTTACAAGATTTGATCTGATTTTGATCTGAGACACAATGCAATGTGTTTTTATGCAGGCAAAAGTTGGTTCATTTAGGCTAGAAAACTGATGGAACAGAGACACGGGAATGTTAAGAGAGTGAGGGACTGGCAGTAGTGAATTGGGGAAAGGCAATGCCAACAGAATTTTGGCAGTTTTGCTGATTTTTGAAAACATATGCAAGATTAGATTAAAACACTCTTCAAACTAGCAAAAGCTGGGGCCAGATTGTCTCTGCTATAATGTTCAGGCTGGCTGGCACTTTTGACTCTGAATTTCTGTTTAAGTGTCAAGCCTGACCTTTACTCAGTTTAATTCAATTCAATTCAATTCTACAAAAATTATTGAAGCCAACTTTTGCCAGACTACTGCACTAAAAGACCCTAAAAAACATATCATTTAGTGTAAAGATTATTTTTAAACATTAAGAAAAAAATTCCAAGTGAAAGCGATGGTTCTCAGGGCATTTTCCTAGCAAATGGTTTTTCCATCTGACTTTTGTAAGCATGAGCATCAGTTATGACAACAAGCCAGGGTCAGAAAGAAAAGATAAAGGAAGAAAGGCATAAGTGGAAAGAATAAGAAAAGAACAAAAAAAAGGGAGAAAAAGAAGTGTAAGGGTTGGAAGCTGGTTCTGAAATCACATTGGTGAGTATCATGAAATTCATCTTTCTTTATTTTCTAATGGGAGGCAGCATGATGTAATACAATGTCCACTGAGTAAGAGTTGAAAGATCTTTCGTGATCTGAATGAGCAACTTCACCTCTCTGAAAGTTATTTTTCTTAAGAGTAAAATGACATAATATGACCTTACATTTTAAAATTGTTCTGAGAGTCCAATTAAGAAGAATTTTTAAAGTCCTTTAGCTACCAAAAATTTAGATTTGAAACTATTTTAGGGACGTGTCTATGTGCTCTTTCATTTTAGTGATCCTTGTCCTAAAGGCTTTTCTCAAGGGCATCCTGAGACCTGGAGAGATAAAAGAGTATCTCGCAATAGACCAAGGGAAGAGTGACAATTACAGATCACAACCTGAGAGTCCCTGTGGTCTGAGCTCATGGTTGTACTGACTTGTTTTGGTGAACTGTGGCAAAGTGAAAAAGAATGGGATCAGGAAAAGGACAAAGTAAAGATAATAATCACATAAAATGTCTTTAGACTGCCTTTCTCTGAACCTGATGTACCTTCACATCTACTGACAGTATTGTTCCATTATCAGTTTAGTGCCGATAGATAAGGGAATTATCTTTATTTTAGCCAAGTTATTTGCATATTATTTGCCAGCAGGGCTGCCATATAAGTGTCCCCATTTTGTCTGCTGTGCAAAGGTACCAGACACACCAGTGTTGGCCCTGTCTGAAGACTCAGTCTGTCCTTAATCAACAAGAAATCTTGACTCACAAAGCTATTTTGGAGACCAAATCTTGTGCAGCATTGCTACATGAAGCCCTCCATCTAGGATAGAGAAGGTCCTAGGCAGTGCTCGGCAGGAGTAGAGGAGTTTGGCTGGTGGCCTCTCATTATCTGAGTGTCTCCAGAGGCTGTACACTGCATATCTTCCCTATCCTAGCAGGGCTTCCCCAGCTGGCTGTTATAATTTGGCCCAATATGGTAATTGATAAAGGTTTAGGGGATTTGATATCCAAGGAATACTGCTCTTTTAATAGTGTGTTCCCAAGAATGACAAGCTCTCAAACTCCCCAAAGAAGACTCTCTGCATGGAATTTTAACCATTCTGATGAGTTTCATTTCTCTTCACCTTTTATTTTTTTAGGAATGAGAGGAGAGCTGGCTAGGAATGGTACTTGTATGGAATCTCTAAATTAAAAAGTTGCTTCTATCAGGTCTTCTTTAAATTTCCCCAGACTAGAGCTATATTCTTGTTCCAATTCATTCTTAGGCAATATATTCCTTACCTAAGATAAACTAGTACTAGATTTCAACTTCCAGTGCCTTCCTATAACATGAATGAATGAGTGTGTCTTTAGAATCAGAGCTTCCTGTCACTTACCAGCTATATGACTCCAGCCAAGTTCTTCAGATATCCATATCTTTGAGATGCAACGCTGCACAGTGATTAAGAGGGTGGGCTGTGAAATCAGAGATTTTAAAGTCAACCACACTTATACTCAAGTCCTACCTCCAGTTTTTTGTAGCCCTAGGCAAAACATTTAACCCCTCATAAACTCAGTTCTGTTATCTGTAACACAAAAAAAGGAGCATTGATTACAACATTGGGTTGCTGTGTGAATTGAATGAATGTGAAGTGGTTAGTCCACATAATATTGCTTCAATTAATAGTAGTTAGCTATTACTACATTCTTTGTCTAAAATGATCAGAGATTAAAAAGCTCACTCTTAAGATATTGTAAAAACATATAAATAACTGTAAAAATGAAGCTTTTTGTTTTGTTCTGTTTTTGGTGTATCTGGCACATAATTTCTCAATAGCTGATTGGTTTTTTGTTTTGTTGTTGGTTTCTTTTTTTGGTCTTTTTTTTTTTTTTTTTTTTTTTAGACAGAGTTTTGCTCTTGTTACCCGGGCTGAAGTGCAACAGCACCATCTCGGCTCACTGCAACCTCCACTTC
The DNA here is from genome assembly GCF_008728515.1 of Papio anubis. Taxonomy (NCBI): domain Eukaryota; kingdom Metazoa; phylum Chordata; class Mammalia; order Primates; family Cercopithecidae; genus Papio; species Papio anubis. Next base: position 197,245,241 of record NC_044976.1, read on the forward strand.
CTGGGTTCAAGCAATTCTCCTGCCTCAGCCTCCCAAGTATCCTGGATTACAAGTGTGTGCCACCACAACCGGCTAATTTTGTAATTTCAGTAGAGACAGGGTTTCACCATGTTGGTCAGGCTCATCTCGAACTCCTGACCTCAAGTGATCTACCTGCTGTGACTTCCCAAAATGTTGGGATTACAGGTATGAGCCACCATGCCTAGCCTTCAATAGCTGATTGTTGAATGAATAAATGCTTGTCGATGCCATATGTTGAACTTTATCAAACACTGCTTCTCTCTTTGTCTGTTTTCCCTTTAATTTATATTTTGTCTTTTTCTTGTTCTTTTCTCCTGGCTTCTGTTTTTGTTCAATACAAACCATACTTTCTTGTCAAACCATGGTGGTTTTTGTTTGTTTGTTTTGGTTTTTTTTGTTTTTTTTTTTTTGGAGACAGAGTCTCGCTGTGTCCCCCAGGCTGGAGTGCAGTGGCGCAACCTCGGCTCACTGCAAGCTTCGCCTCCTGGGTTCACGCCATTCTCCTGCCTCAGCCTCCTGAGTAGCTGGGACTACAGGCGCCCACTACCGCGCCCGGCTAATTTTTTGTATTTTTAGTAGAGACTGGGTTTCACCATGGTCTCGATCTCCTGACCTTGTGATCCGCCCGCCTCGGCCTCCCAAAGTGCTGGGATTACAGGCGTGAGCCACCGCGCCCAGCCAAACCATGGTCTTAATTGTTCTCATTCTTACTTTTCAAACACATCAGTAACCATTTTCATCTACAGGATTGGTTCCCTAAATCCAGTCAAATGATCTCCTCTCTTCCTCTTTACTCTTTCCTTAGGCAGAATTTTTCAGTCCTAGGATTCCCTACAGGGCCTGATAATTGCATTTACTAAGCAGATTTAGTAAGATTTACTTATTTGTTAAACTGAGTTGAGACTGAGACAGTGGTGGTGAGGTTGTTCCAAGACCTTGAACAATCACGTCCCTCAATTAGGTGGCTAATTTTTACACACAGGGAATTGAATCAAAAGTCAGAATAACAGTTGTTTCAATTAAAATCGTTTAAATAGACAAGCCTCAGCCATCCATTAAAAGTAAAATATTTTCTAAAATAGTCAGGATATGTTATTTTATAATAAAACCTTGACCCAATGACCTGTAGACACACAAATGAGGTGTTTTAAGTTGAAATAATTTTTGTTAATTTTTTAAATAAAGGTAGATGTAAAGATTACTTCAAAGACCTGTATCTACAACTCCCCAATATTCAGGCTTTTAGCCTGTGTACAAAAGTCTTCCTCACAGTGTCTCAAGTTTCTAGCAAAGCGCTTTATGAATTTTCTAGGTGCCTCTGCATACTGTGTTTTGTTCAGAGATGTAGTTAAGATTTGACTTAATTGCTCCAGTAACCTGATTCCCTTTTACCTGCCAACAGAACATACAGATTGCCGTAGAAATGTCACCAGTGAATTCAAATGCGTAAAAATGGAATTTCCAAGCCAATGCTGAATAAGTAAAACTGCCCACATCATGATTAGGTAGAAACATAGGTGAGATCCAGACTCCTGCTGAAAATGTAAAGAAAATGAAAAGACATGCTTCAATTTTTAACTAGATTGGAAAAGATCAAGTTCTAATATCAGATATCAGAGGTCAAGCAAAAAATCTTAGGTGAAAAAGTAGTAACTTCATTCCCTATCTAATGACACATAACTCATCCCTACGAAGCAAAAAACAAAAGAATGAGGAACAAGGCATATTATCACTTCCAGTTGCCCTCCAATAACCTAGTAGACATTTGAGCACTTTATTCATTGAAAGAATTTTTTGGTTGTTCCAGCAATTACTGGCTTTGGAATTTCTATATATGAAAGACTTAAAAGTAGAAAGTGGAGGAGAGAAGGAATTGGAAGTGTCCAAGAACATATTTATAGCATGCTATATAAGACTGAGTAAACATTACGATTTCATGTTTTTAAAAAAATGAAATGGGGGCCAGGCACAGAGGCTCATGCCTGTAATCCCAGCACTTTGGGAGGCCAAGGCAGGTGGATCACGAGGTCAGGAGATCGAGACCATCCTGGCTAACATGGTGAAACCCCGTCTCTACTAAAAATACAAAAAAAATTAGCCGGGCGTGGTGGCGGGCGCCTGCAGTCCCAGCTAATCTGGAGGCTGAGGCAGGAGAATGGCGTGAACCCAGGAGGCGGAGCTTGCAGTGAGCAGAGATGGCGCCACTGCACTCCAGCCTGGGCAGCAGAGCCAGATTCAGTCTCAAAAAAAAAAAAAAGGGATGAGGAAGATGGAGGTACTCCTTGGTGGCACCTCTGGTCAACCCAGTTACCCCCACCTCAAAGCTACCATTTGTGTGATACTTCACTGTGAAGTCCAGCAAGGAAGATTGCTCTGGACAGACTTTAGATCCCCTTCACAGTGGAAACACTTTAATTTACTATCCTTACAATGTACTTAACACATTTGAATTACAGTTTACTTCAACTACATTTATTGAGTGTCTACTTCGTGTGCAGGTGCATGGTAGAAACTGGCACCACAAGGATAAATTAGATATAGCTTCTCTTCTTAGGTAGCATTTAGTTTAGTGAGACAACCATAGAAGCAGATAGTCCTCTAAAATTTAATAAAGGTCATAACAGAGTTAGACACACTGCCACTGAAAAACATGATAATTTGAGTGCCAGTTGAAAGAAAAAGTAAAGGAAAATCTAATTGAAAAAAGAATACATATTAGTGAAAGTAGCATCTTTTTTTCCAAATTACAAAGACACTTCATAGCAACTACTAATTATATAGTTATAATTTCCATTAATAAATATACCAGATGTGTTAAACTTATAAAGAACTTTTTTCCTTCAGATTTGTGAGGCAAAAAGAGAGTTCCCATTTAACCCTTGCCATTCATTCATCTCTTGTCATTTATTATTTAACAGCTATTATGTATCAGGCCCCAAACTAGGCTTCTTACTTGTTTTATAATTAATTTCCACAAAGTCATCAAAAAGCAATTTAAACTCCATATATGTAAGTTGAGCATTGCAATTTTTTACAGGGTTATTATGAAGCTTATAGGTCATACAGCAATATAAATATCTGTATCTTTTTACTACTATAACATAGAAAATTGTATATACAAGAACAAAATGCCCAGGATTTCCTAATTTTCCTAAATTCATGAGCCTCTTATCTTCTACTCATTGCCACCTAAAGCTCCCTGGCACTTACTCTTTCTCAATTATTTACTCCAGGCTCAACATAATATCACGTTAAGAACTTCCGGCTTCCATTTGGAATGTATAACAATGTAATGAGCATTGTTCTCATCCTAAAAACAAGAAAAAGCCAGATAATCTATAAATCATAACTTTTCTTGAACCCATTAGAGAGCCGAGGTCAAAGGACAATTAACTTGCTTGACATCTAAAGAAGAACAGGTGTCTCCAACAAAGGTAGGAGCCAAGCACATGCCTTCCAGTGGCAGAGCACATGCCATATAAGCTGGCAGGAAAAAAATTCCACTTAATTTTTTAAATTGCTAACAGTCAAGTGTGGGCTGGAGGGAGAGTAAAAAACCAGTTGCTGTGATACAAGAGTAACTTGCAGCACTTGCAGGCACTTATCCATGGAGCTCACAGCTCACAGGAAAGATTGGGGCAGGGAAAGTTTCTGAGATGAGTGTTTTTTTTTTTTTAATGGTGCAGACCTGGGAGATGGGGAACAATAAGTGCCACAGAAGATTCTTACCCAGATCCTCACTGAACACATACTAAGCTACAGAAATTTGAAACTAGTGGTACTCTAGATCAACAACAAAACTCAACCCAGACTAGCTCCAGATAGACTGACTAAATCCCTCACAGTAAATGTCTAGCAGACGTGTGCTTATTTCCAGAAATAAATACTATTTAACTGAGTCTCTCTTGACCTACATAAGAGGTTTCATTTTCAAACAAAAATTATGAGCAAGAAAAATAATGTAAGTAAAACAATACATTGTTAACAGACAAAATAATCAACAAAACAATGTGCAGATATGATAGATATTGAAACTCTCAGATAGGGGGTTTACAGTAACTATGACTAGTATATTAAAGACTAGTGGAAAGGTGGACAGCATACAGAAACAGATGAGGAGTTTCAGTAAAGAATGAATATTATGGGCAAAGGATATGAACAGACATTTCTCAAAAGAAGACATTCATACAGCCAACAGACACATGAAAAAATGCTCATCATCACTGGCCATCAGAGAAATGCAAATCAAAACCACAATGAGATACCATCTCACACCAGTTAGAATGGCAATCATTAAAAAGTCAGGAAACAACAGGTGCTGGAGAGGATGTGGAGAAATAGGAACACTTTTACACTGTTGGTGGGATTGTAAACTAGTTCAACCATTATGGAAAACAGTATGGCGATTCCTCAAGGATCTAGAACTAGATGTACCATATGACCCAGCCATCCCATTACTGGGTATATACCCAAAGGATTATAAATTATGCTGCTATAAAGACACATGCACACGTATGTTTATTGCAGCACTATTCACAATAGCAAAGACTTGGAATCAACCCAAATGTCCATCAGTGACAGATTGGATTAAGAAAATGTGGCACATATACACCATGGAATACTATGCAGCCATAAAAAAGGATGAGTTTGCGTCCTTTGTAGGGACATGGATGCAGCTGGAAACCATCATTCTTAGCAAACTATCACAAGAACAGAAAACCAAACACCGCATGTTCTCACTCATAGGTGGGAACTGAACAATGAGATCACTTGGACTCAGGAAGGGGAACATCACACACCGGGGCCTATCATGGGGAGGGGGGAGGGGGGAGGGATTGCATTGGGAGTTATACCTGATGTAAATGACGAGTTGATGGGTGCAGCAAACCAACATGGCACAAGTATACATATGTAACAAACCTGCACGTTATGCACATGTACCCTACAACTTAAAGTATAATAATAATAAATTAATTAAAAAAAAAAGAATGAATATTATGAGAAAAAATATAATGGCAATGCAATAACTAAAAAAACCTTGGTAACGTGTATAAAGAAAACTGAGTGAAAAGTGGACTTGAATTTCAGTACGTAAAAAACAAAAATAAAATTATACAAACATTATTTCAATAGATACAATACTGAAATACAAACTGAAAACTGAGATGAAAAGATAATAGAGCATTCAAGATTTGTGATATAATATCAAATGATCTAATACATGTACAACATGAATCATAAAAGAAGAAAAATGAAGCAAGAGAAATATTTGAAATAATAAAGGCCAAGATTTTCTAAAATTAATGAAAGACATTTAAACACATATCCAAAATCCCCAGAGATCACCAAGCAAGATAAACACATATGCATACACAAACATCTATAAATATATTATATTCAAAATGTGAAAAATCAAACATTAAAAGAACATCTTTAGGGCAGCTAGATATCCCTCCTTCTACCCAAAATAAAATACATTGCATACAGAGGAACAAAGAAAATAATTACATGAAATATTTCATGAGAAACTATCCAATCTAGAAAACAATGTAATGACAGCTTTAAAGCACTGACAGACTGTCAACTAAGAATTGTATACCCAGTTGAAACAACTTCCAAAAATAAAGAGAAACGCAGAGTTTTTATGAGTCAAAGAGGAATTCACAAGATAAGTATTATGGATGATTCATGAAAAATAGATTATTTAATTAGATAGAATTTCATAAAAAGGGTAAGAGTTTATTGGGAATATAGGCTTTCAACAAACTATGAAATGGGAAAGGATTTAGGAGGGCACTAGGAGAAAAGAAATAGGAAATAAGACTTCCGTAAAGATGATGCTGCTTGGGGAAACCTCTTCCCAAAGAGGACTCTGTTAAATTGGTCTGACATTAGCAAATTAAGAAGTAAGAAGGAAGGGAAGGGAAGGGGAAGAGGAAAGAGAAGGGGAAGGGGAAGGGGAAGAGAAAAGGGAAGGGGAAGGGAAAGAAAAGGAAGGGGAAAGGAAGAGAGAAGGGAAGGGGAAAGGAAGAAGAAAAGAAAGGAAGGAAGGAAGGGAGGAAGGGGGAAAGGAGGAAAGGAGGGAGGGAAGGAGGAAGGGAGGGAGGGAGGGAAAGAAAGAAAGAAAGAAAGAAAGAAAGAAAGAAAGAAAGAAAAGAGAAAGAAAGAAAGAATCCTAGTGTAACAGGTAGTTAGGAGATATGTTTCCCTTTTCTGCATGGCTCTGTGTTGTGAAATCAGCCCAGCAGCTGAGTGGTGGCTCCTATCTCCTTCATTATCATAGAGTAGAAGACTTATTCTGGTTAGATTTGGCAGATGATGAGCATTGGCAAATTCCATCTTCTCTGGCTTTGGGCGGTAGATGCGGCATGGTAGCAACATGAGATGTCCTCAATACAAACACACACACACAGACACACACCACACACTTGTGTCGTTCCTGCTATAGGGAGGATCCATTTAGAGCAACTGATAAGAGTTTCCCACCAAGTTTATAATTCTCTTCTCCACAGTGCAAATTTTCTGCCCTCAGGAGCATCAGAGAAAGCCTCAAAGAGGGCCCTGCCAGGGTCAGACTTCAACTTCAATTGGATCTGACTGGTTGGGGTGAGAGGTATGTTGAAAACATTGCAGTTATTACTTAGCAATTAGTGGAGGCTAATAGCTGAGATTGATACCAAAAGTAGCAGAACAACCAGATTTTGTTAATAACAGGGATATCAGAAAGAAAACGTTAAAGAGAGCATAGCTAAAACCACAGATATTGCTGGTGGTCAGAAACATTTTGTGCATACCCAAGTTTTGAAACTGTAAGGACCAACGTCAGAGGCTGCGAACTGCAGAGGATATAGACTTCGCTAAATTAGTCCAACTGAGTCACTAAAAAACAAACAAGTAAATAGACAACAAAAACAATGGCTTCAGAGGGAAAAGGGCCAATATTTAGAGTTCCTACAACACATTATCTAAAATCTCCAGTTTTCCACAGTAACAAAATGAGACATCAAGAAAAAAACATAAAGCCAAGAAGGTGTGACTCATCTATAGAAATAAAAAGCAGACAATAGAAACTGCCCTGCAGGGGATGAGAAGTTGTATACAACAAGAAAAGATTACAAAATGACTTTTGTAAATATTTTCAAAGATCTAAAGGGAACTATGTTTAAATCATTAGTAGAAAGGATGATGGCAATAACTCAACACACAGGAAATATCAATAAAGAAATGAAAATTATTTAAAAGAACCAAATGGGCATTCTGAAACTGAAAGTACAATAATTACAATAAAAAATACACAAAGAACCCAACAGTAGACATGAGATGGCCAGAAAAAGTCAGTGAACTTGAAGATAGATCATAGAGATGATAAAGTCTGCAGAACAGAGATGAAACAGAATTAAGAATAATGAAGAGAGTCTCAGAGAAATGCAGGACACCATCAAGTATACCCACATAAGGGGAGTATCAGAAAAAAAAAGAAATAAAATTTAAAAATTTGAGAAAACAATTATAAAACCTTCCCAAATTTGATGAAAAACACTAATCTATACATGCAAGAAGCTCAACAAACTCCAAGAATGATAAACATGAAAGGATCTATAATAAGATACATTAATTATAGGCAAAATGTTAAAAGACAAAGACATGGAGAAAACCTTAAAAGCAGTAAGAGTAAACCAATTCATCAGATACAAGGATTTCCAATAAGATTAAGAGCTCATTTTCATCAGAAGCAGTGGGGGTCAGTAGGCAGTAAACAGACGTATTTAAAGTGCCGAATAAAAGAGTATGAACACCAAAAAACCTATATCCAGTAAAAGTATTTTTGAAAAACAAAGCCAAAACAACAAAAACAACAACAACCCAGATGAAAACAGAGAGATTTCGTTCCTAGCAAACTTGTAAGAAATAAGAAAGGAAGTTGTTTTGTTTAAACACAAGTGACATCAGAAAGTAATTCCTATGTACACATAAAAATCAAGAACACTGAAAAAGGTAATTATGTAGGTAATTATGAATGACAGTATAACTGAATCGTTCTTTTCATTTCTTCTCTTATTTAAGGAGTAATTGTATAAAACAATATACATATAATTGCATGGTTAGGCCTGTGGCATATAGAAATGTAATATATTGGTTAAAAAAATAGCACAAAGGAGACAGGTGGAAACAAGGCTGTATGGAAGTGAGAAATGGAAGGGAGAAAATGCACTGAATGGTGACTCAAATACAGACTATGAAATGAAGAGAACAAAAAAGTGGTAAAGATGAAGGTTAATATAACAACATAAATACAGACTTGTTTGATTTCTGTATTGTATTAGTCTATTCTCACACTGCTATAAATAACTACCTGAGACTGAGTAATTCATGAAGAAAAGTTTAATTGACTCACAGTTCTACAGGCTTAATAGGAAGCATGGCTGGGAGGCCTCGGGAAACTTACAATCATGGCAGAAGGCAAAGGGGAAGTAAGCACATCTTACCATGGCTGAGCAGGGGAGAGAGAGAGGGAGGAGGTGTCACACACTTTAAGCCATCAGATCTCATGAGAACACAATATCATCAGAACAGCATGGGGAAAATTCATCCCTACAATCCAGTCACCTTCTACCAGGTCCCTCCTCTGACATTGGGAATTAAAATTTCATGAGATTTAGGTGGGGACACAGAGCAAAACCATATCACCTTCCTTCTCTCACCTTCTTTAAAAGAGAAAAATGCATATATTAAGCATAAAAATGTATGACTGGGTTTCTAACATATATAGACACACCAAGTATAAAAATGAAAGAATACAGCTATACAAGTAAAGTTTTCCTATCATATTAGAATTAAGATAGTATAAATCTGAAGTAGATATGCAAGGGAGAGGGTGGGAGGAAGGAGAGGAGCAGAAAATATAAGTATTGGGTACTGGGCTTAATACCTGGGTGATGAAATAATCTGTACAACAAACCCCCACAACATGAGTTCACCAATGCAACAAACCTTCACATGTATTCCCAAATCAAAACAAAAGTTAAAAATAAAATAAATAAGGTAAAATATAACTACAATGCTATAGTAACCTAATTAGCATGGTAGTGACATAAAAACAGACATACAGACCAATGCAACAGAATGAAGGACCCAGATATAAATCCACGCATTTATAGACTACGCGCTTTTGACAAAGGCTCCAAGAACATATAGTGGAGGAAAGGACAGTCTCTTTAATAAATAAGCAGAGGCAGAAGAATGAAACTAGATCCTGCTCGTTGACCCTACACAAAATCAGATCAATGTGGATTGAAGACAAATCTTATATCTGAAACAATGAAGTTACTAGAATAAAACATTTGTGAAATGCTGCAGGACATTGGTCCGGGCAAAGATTTTTTGCGTTTGACCTCAAAAAGCACAGGGAACAAAAACAAAAACAGACAAATGGGATTATATCCAGCTAAAAACTTCAGCATAGCAAAAGGAAACAATCAACAAATTGGGAGAAAAAACAATCCACAGAATGGGAGAAGTAAGTACTTGTAAACTACCCATCTGACAAGGGATTAATAATCAGAATATATGAAGAGTTCAAATAACTAAATAGCAAAAAACAACTAATTTAATTTAAAAAATGTGCAAAAAATCTGAACAGACATTTTTCAAAAGAATATATACAAATGGCCAATATGTACATAAAAAATGCTCAACATCATTATTCATCAGAGAAATGCAAATAAAACTACAATGAGATATCATCTCACCCCAATTAGAATGGCTTTTATAAAAGTACAGGAAATAACACATGCTGGCGAGGATGTGGAGAAAGGGGAAGTCTCATACAACGTTGGTGGGAAAGTAAATTAGTACAGCCACTATGAATAACAGTATGGCATTTCCTCAGAAAACTAAAAATAGAACTATATATAATCTAGCAATTCCACTACCGAGTTTATATCCAGAAGAAAGGAAGTCAATATATTGAAAAGGTATCTGCATTCCCATGTTTATTGCAGCACTTTTTCCAATAGCCAAAATATGGAATCAACCTAAGTGTCCATTAGCAGATGAATGGATAAAGAAAATGTGGTACATATACACAATGGAATATTATTCAGCCATAAAAAATCCTGTTATTTTCAGCAACATGGGTGGACCTGGAGGTAATTACGTTAAATGAAATAAGACACGCATAGAAAGACAAATAGCACATGTTCTCACTCATATGGGGAGCTAAAAATGTGGATCTCATGAAGATAGAGAGAAGATTAATAGTTATCAGAGGTTCAGAAGATTGAGGGAAGCAGGGATAAAGACAGGTTTGTTAATGGGCACAAGAACACACTTAGAATAACTGGTGTTTGATAAATCAGTAGGGTGACTATAGTTAACATTAATCAGTTGTACATTTCAAAATAGCTAGAATAATTCAAATATTTCTATCATAAATAAAAGAATATTTAAGGTGATAGATATCCCAATTATGTTGATTTGATTATATGATTGCATCAAATTATCACGAGTATCCCTAAAATATGTACAATATGTATTTAAAAATTAAATAAAAATTTTTAAATGGATCACAGAACCAAATGCAAGCACTAAAACTATAAATATCTGGCTGGGCACAGTAAGTAGTTCATGCCCGTAATTCCAATATTTTGGGAGGTCAAGGCAGGGGGATCACTTAAACCCATGGGTTTGAGACCAACCTGGGCAACATAATGAGCCTGCTTCATCTCTACAAATGATAAAAATATGAATTAGGCAGGGTTGCACACACTTGTGGTCCCAGCTACTCAGGAGGCTGAGATAGAAGGATCTGGTCACCTGACCCCGAGCGATCACAGCTGCAGTGACCCGTCATTGCGCTGCACTCCAGACTGGACAATAGACTGAGACACCATCTCAGAAAAGAAAAGCAAAAATAAAAAAACACAAAAATCGAGGAAATCTCCATAACTTTGGTTGGGCAGTCCTCTTAGATAGGACAACAAAAATGAAGGAAACAAAACTAAAAATTAAGTGGAAGTGATCAAAATAAAGATTCATGTTTCAGATGATACTATCAGAAAATGAAAATACAATCTATAAAATAGAAGGTTATCTCAAATCACATATCTGATAAGGGTGTTGCATGCAGAATATATTAATATAAAGTATCCTTGCAGCTCAACAAAAAGATAAGCATCACAATTTAAAAATAGTAAAGGATATGAATAGATATTCCTTCAAAGAAGACATACAAATGGCCAATAAGCACATGAAAAGCCATTCAAGCCAAAATGCAAATCAAAATCACAGTAAAATATCCCTTAACACTCAATAGAAATGTTAAAACCAAAGACAGACAATGACAAGTGTTGTCAAAGATATGAAGAAATTGGAGTCCTCGTACATTGCTGGTGGGAACATGAAATGGTGCAGATGCTTTGGAAAACAATTTGGCAGTTTTACAGAAAGTTTGAACAGAATTAACATGTGACTTAGCAATTCTCCTCCAAGGATGAAATGAAGAGAAATCAAAACATACATCCATGCAAAAATCTTGCAGGTGAATGTTCATAGCAAACTTGTTTAAAATAGGCAAAAGGTGGGAACAATTTAAATGTGAATCAATTGAGGAAATAAATAAACCATCAATTGATGAAATAAATAAACCATCTTTCTACAATGGAATATTATTTGATATTAAAAAGGAATGCAAAACTGATAGATCCACAACATTAGATGAACTATAAAAATATTATGCTAAATGAAAGAAGCTAGTCTCTAGAGACCATATATTGTGTAATTCTATTCATAAAATGTCAAGAATAGAAAAATCTGTAGAGATAGAAAGTAGATTAATGGTTGCCCAGGGCTGGGAGTTGGAAGTGGGATGAGAAGTGGAAGGGATTGGAGAATGACTGCTAATGGGTATGTAGTTTCTTTTGGATGCAGCAAAAAATGTTGTAAAATTATACTGTAGTAAATAATTATACAACTCTATAAGAACACTAAAAACTACTGAATTGTACACTTCAAATGAGTGACTTTTATGATTTGTGAACTGTCTCCCTCTCTATACGGCTATTTTTAAAAAGAAAGGGAGAGGGAAAGGGAGAAAGAGAGAATATTAAAGGAAAAAAGATGTGAAAATTCCAAATATACTTTAGTTTGGCTGAATTTGGCTGAAACATATGTTGCATAGGGTTGATGTTAAAGGAAAGGTTTACAAACACAGTTGAGACCACCTGTAGAAAAATGTGAAAAGCTGTCTTAAACGCTAAGGAATGAGTCTGCATTTATCGAATAGGTGATGGATCCTTATTTTATAAAGACAATATGTAAAATCAGGAGAAAGTAGCACTATCCTTGTTTTACAAAAATCATATGTGTAGCAGATGAGCATAGAATGGAGGGGGAAAATAGTATAACCTGAGAGGCCAGGAAGAAGGATATGAAAATAATCCAATTGAGAAGTGATACATGTCATTCTAATGGTTCACCTAGAATCCAACACAGTGTTTCCCTTTGGTTTTGGAGTCAAAGTACATCTACATTACTCTCCATGCACCTGTTTGGTATTTAGAATAAAGATAATCAAAATATGTTTTCTGATAATATTTCCAACATACAATATTTCCAACATACGATCCACCCCAATACTAAGTGAACTTATCTAGGGCTATTTTATCATTGTTTCCTCTGTCCATGCTATTCTACTACAGCTGTGTGGGAATGGACTACAACATGGTGCTTAAAAGACTTCAGCAGACCTTGTCAGCTATTCAGCTGTAACTCTTGCCTTTGTCCTCCTACAACAAGACAATGCAAGATACACAACACAATGTCAAACACCATAGTTATGCATTAATAGTTATTACTGTCATGTATAAGCTATGCCAAATGTCAAATTTATGCTTCTGATTCTAGAACCATTCAGATGGTTTCTGAGAACTTGGGTATGACCACACTTCACTGTTATTCTGATTGACCTATGCTATCTAAACCTAATTTAAGACACCATTGCTCATTTCTGACACAGGTATAAAGGAATGAGGTGTTACTCCCTTTGAGTAAAGAGTACATGCTATGACTTTTCAGTTTTCACTGTTTCAGCATTAACCAGTGCTTTCATGAGTTCCCTCGCTGTTAGTTAAAAGAAATATAATTTTCCTTCAGATTTATTTTTCTAATATGAATTCCCATCTTGTATTGCTAAATATTTCAGACAATGGAAATGTGTCTCAACTTCCTAATAGGTGTTTCTTTTTAGACCATGTTATTTAGCACCTAAACATAGCAATTCTTAGGATTTCAGAGATGTAAATCACAAATTTAAAACTTAGAAATAAAAAGAACTCAGAGCTCATAGATAGTATTTCTCAGATGTTAGGTGGAACCAAACAGACGAATAAACTGACACATACTCCAGGGCATAGCATGTTCTTCAAATAGAAACAGAGGATTAGCAGTATTTCTTCATCTGCAAAATGGGATTAATAGTGTTTGCACCTGTCATCTCACCAGGGTGTTGAGAGGAAAAAGAAGTTCACTCAAGGCAAGTTCTATGAGCTATTTAGAAGGCAGCTCATAATGCAGACATCACTTTGTTTCATGGCAAAACAACTAAGATTCTGACTTCCCTGGAGGAGTAAGATCTTATTTCCAAAATGCATGCCTTTGAGAGATAAAGTTTTAAGAAATAACATTCTATGAGCAATAATTCCATATCTGCCTAATCTAATGAGAGACAGAGAATGATAATTTAGCCAGTAGGGAAATGTGCAACTGGAATAGTTCTGGCAAGTGTCTGGGTACATACATTCTTATGCGTTCTTTCCTACCTCCAGCCTCACCTCTTCCAGACTCCCCCTCCTTATAGAGATAAGGTTGAATTTATTTTGTTATTATAGTTTTAAATATCAGAAATGAATATAAACTAATTCTTCTTGGTTTTAGACAAGAATCTACACTGTCTTATCATCTGTGAGTTAGAAGCATGCTCTGTGTTAGGAAACAGTTAGATGATATGGTTATATAAACATGCTCTAGATTCAAATGTTCTGAGTTCAAATGTTGACTTTCAAGCACAGTTACTTTATCTGACCTTGATTTCCTTGTACGCAAAATTATTACTTTCCTGTAACATGTAATGTGTCTGCCACATGTAATGATCACTCATTAAGTGTTCTGTTACTTTTGCTGCCTTCTGAAAGGGCTCAGTAATAACGGCTGGCTCAATGGAGCACCTACTTTCATTCTCTGGAGCTGAAGTGATTATAGGTCAATGGAAGAAGAAGTCTTACCTAATTATTCATTAAAATAGGTAACAGTAGGGGTTACCAAAAGATTATGAAATGGAACGTTTGAGTTCCTAGGGTCTTTCTTTCACCAAACACTGAAGAGAGGGTAAATCACTTTAAGACTGCCTCCTCTTGACAAATAATAGGCAAAATCCCCACCCTTCTCCATGAGCTAAGTAACATTGGTAAAGAGAAACAACATCACGGAAAGTACATTGATTAGAGGAAGAGCATACAACCCCCTGATAGAAGCATGAAACACTTTTAAATATTAAAGCTCCAGCTCTTATTCCCCTAATTTCCAAAGACAGGCAGTTAGTGTCAGTAGGATTATTTTTACTAACAGAAAGAAAACAAACAGGGAAGAGCCTTTGATTAATATGTGAGTCCTCTGGGAAGTTTTTAGCATAGAAGAATTTCTTTTCTCCACATGCACATGGGAAGTTCTACAAAATCTTTCTCATTACAACAGCATTTTCCCATCCTAAAGAAAGCTGTGCAGAGCTGTACAACAGAAATGCAAAACAGAAGGGAAGAATGCATGATCCATGAAAATGTTGTTGATGAAGTCTATGTAGTCAGGGCAGATGGCCTATAAGAACAGAACTTGGAGCAATTGCAGAGATTGAATATTTGTCATACTTAGCATCTCTGAAATAGAAAGTGGTTTGTCTAATATTGACAACTAGGTGACACTAACAACCAAGGTAATAAAAGAAGAAAATTAAGATTACAACCTGTGCAGAGACATGCCACCAATACACACTTGGCTGAATACTTGACTAAAGTGTAGTGTGAAGATCTTGGATATTTAACACTAGAACATCACAACATTTGTACCTGTTAGTGTACCTGTTAATATTTTTGAATGGTTATGTATGTCATAATGTTTTGTTTCATAGAGCACACACATGTACACACATGTGTGGGTATATGAATGTATGTGTTAGTAGTTGTCATTAAAAAGTTTTAATTTAGACATTTTTAAAGAGAGGAAACCAAGTTGGTTGGACTGATTATGAGCACTATTGAAGAGCTAACTGAAAACAACAGGTAAAGTTACCCATTGTACCATGGTATCTGAATAGGAACTAATTCCTACGGAAGCATTAACTAATTGCAACCAGTTGTTCTTGGTATATGTAAAAGTGGATTAATAAGTTAACAACGGTAAGATTTTGCTACATATAAAGAACTTTCTGTTTAATTTGTATCACAATGGGGGAAGCTGTCTTAAGAAATAATGTATTCTTTCTCATGTAGAGGTGTTTAAGTAGACATAGAATGGTCATTCGTCAGAGAAGATGCTGAAGGGTTCATGTACAGAGAAAAATATTATTTCAATCATTAAGAAATATGTGTTTGGTGCTAACTATGAGAATGATGTGTAGGTTTCATGTTGCATACAAACTCTAATCGACTTGCAGAAGCTTCCTGAGGCAACATTGAGAGGCCAGCACGAACACTATAGAAAAGATTGCTATAGTAGATTAGAAATAAATATCATAGAATCAGGAGTAGGGAGAAATAGATCACATTCTAAATTGTTGTATTTCTGACCTACCTGTTTCCGATCACTGTTAGATACTGGAAATACAACAGTAAATAGTGGAGGAATAGGCCCTGAAATATATAGGAAAATAAACATACCTGTGTGAATTTCTAATAATCAGATATTTCTAGGATTGCATTTGAAAGCTTTTATGTCAATAACCTCCAGCGAAGCTTGTAGTATAGGGCTAATTTGAAATAAATTTTCAAGTGTGAAATAAATGAGCAAGAATGTTTACTACAAATACAGAAAATTTCTGTGGGGTCATCAGGTGCTTTGCAATGCCATTTGCTTCCTGAATGTCTATGAAGACCTTGTTAACTAAGTCCCAACAGACAAGGAGAACCCAATGCAGAGGCCCTTAGGTCCTGGAATAGCTTTTTCTTTCCCATGATCAGTGGGTCAGCAACAGCCATCTCAGAGAATTTTTTTCTGAAAAATTTTTGACAAGTCAAATGCATGAGATAAGAAGTAATGGTAACAAGTATCTGGGAGAAACGATCTTTCATTAACTTAAACACTGGGTTGGTGATAAAATGTCAGTTGAATACACAAATGTTGATTAGAGAGCTGGAGCTGCCTGGCATGAAAATAACCAAGGAGAGAGACCTACAAAGAAGCAACTGCCCTGGGAAGAGATACACAGCCGGGTTTGCCCATGGAATGGAGTCCCCAAAGGAAAATTATTAAGGCAACAGATGTCAGAAAGGTAGCAGATCACAAGGTCAGGAGATCGAGACTATCCTGGCTAACATGGTGAAACCCCGTCTCTACTAAAAATACAAAAAACTAGCCGGGCGCGGTAGCGGGCGCCTGTAGTCCCAGCTACTTGGGAGGCTGAGGCGGGAGAATGGCGTGA
Organism: Papio anubis; assembly: GCF_008728515.1. NCBI lineage: Eukaryota > Metazoa > Chordata > Mammalia > Primates > Cercopithecidae > Papio > Papio anubis. The sequence goes on from NC_044976.1 coordinate 197,261,949, forward strand.
ACCCGGGGGGGCGGAGCTTGCAGTGAGCCGAGATCGCGCCACTGCACTCCAGCCTGGGAGACACAGTGAGACTCCGTCTCAAAAAAAAAAAAAAAAAAAAAAAAGAAAGGTAGCAGATCAAGTAAACCCTTGAGAGAGTTGGGAAAGAAGTTGTCTGAAGCATTGATCGATGCCCTGGATTGTTTGTTAGAGGCTGGAAAAACTTTCTGGCTATCTCATTACCTGATTTTCCAGCAAATGGAAAAAGTGGCAGAGAAGTTATTTCATATAAAGTGAGGCTTCCCCGCATGTAGTTCTCCCGTAAAAATTAAGAGGCCTCTCAAACCACCTGGGAAAGTGATACTCTAAAGGCCTGGGAAGTCCTACAGGGAATCACAATAATGTGGGCAATTACTCAACACTTATTGATTGGATCCACTATAAACAACACTAGGTCAGGCATTAAAGTCAATTCCAAAAATACTTAAAAATATAATCCCTGTCTTCTATGAAATTCTAGATGAAAATATGAAATCTAGTTGAAAAGATAAAACCATCACTCAGTAACAGTTTAATGAGAGTGTAAGACATATTTCGGTAAGGGTCAAATTTGTAAGGAAAAAATTTAAATGGGCCCTAAAGGTGGGGATGAATTATTTAAGTACAGGAAGGAAAAAAAAACAGCCTTCTTTGAGTATTATCAAAAGACAGAAATCAAGAGTCAAAATAAAGCACCCACCATCCTAATAACAACCCTATCTAATAATTGTGGTTCTCCTTGTATAAATTTCATATATGCCATGGCATCCCCTTTAAATGTTAGCTCTTCACAGTTGTCAGTATATCTCTAAGTCTCTTACATTCTAGTCATAGCAATTTACTCTCAGTATACAACATAACGTAATTCAATTCTGATTCCTCACTTCTTCTCAGCCTGGAATGTCCTCCTCTCTCTCCATATACACACCCTTCTTTAGGAATCTTCCCTGACCTATCCTGTAGGAATTAACTGCTGTTTTATCTTCAGTTCAACAACGCCTTCCTTGTATTTTGTTTATTCTTTGCTACATTCTACCTTATTTTATATTATATTACAAATAATCTATTGAATGCCTAGTTCCTCCACTGGAGGACATTCTTTCAGGAGAGCTGCATCACTTCCTACTAATTCTTGAAATTTTGTAGCCCCTGATATAGTCCTTTGCCGATAGAAGGTGCTTATTTGTGCTTGTTAAATAGAGGACAGATTAACAATGCAACTAGGCACCAAACCAATTTCATTAATTGTCGTACAAGCACTATTTGTATTTGTAAAGTACAGCTTTGTTATCTGTTCGTGTGGAATAGAATATGATTTAGAGTGTAGTTCTGGAGCAGCCTGGCATGCTAGGGCTCAAATCTTTGCTCAGTTACTTAAGAGCTGTATGATATTAGATAAGCTAATTAACATCACCATTTCAGTTTTTTCATTTGTGAAGTGGGATTAATATAACAGCACTTGCATCATCATATGTTGTAGGCTTAATTATTTTAATTCACATAAATCCCTTAGAACGCAGTATCATTCACATAATAAACACTGAATAAATATTAGCTATTTCCTATCAACCATCATTATCTAATCCTAATTTTACTTTGACTGGTAACATTGTTGTATTAATTGTACTTAGTTGTAGGAGACATCATAGTTTGCCCATTCAATCCTTTATTACTCCATCTTATTATTTATATGTCCATCCGTCTCTGTGAAGATACATACCTAGAAAAATGATGAACTATCACAAGATCAATGGCAAATCCTGCAAAGTTTAGGTCAAACATGGTTATTCCCTTCCCTGTGGTTTAAAGGTGGGCACATCCTGCAGTTCTGCAATGAGATAAATGGAGAGATAAGCTGAGAGCCTTCTCATCTAGGGTCTTTCCTTCCTTCCCTTGTCCTTCCTTTCTTTTTTCCTCCCTCTTTATCACTTTCTTTCTTTCTCTCAGCAACATACCAGAAGAAACTGTTCCTCTTCTGCTGTGAATGCAATATATCAGCATCATTTTGTGGCCCCGAGTGTCACAGTCACACTGACAGTAAACACAATAATGATAGCAGAGCACATAGAAAGAGCTTGGACCCAAACTGATATTGTTGAATTGATTTCCTTGCCAAACTTCTATAAATATAGGAAACATATATGGTACCATTTTTTAAAGTATAAATTTCTAGGTCCTACCCCAGTCCCAAATCAGAATGTCATAGGGAAGGGGCTGGAAAGCTGTGATTTTTTAAGCAGTGAGTCTCAACATCAGTGAAGTTTGGAAACACTGGTTTAACACACTTTTCTTTTGGTTTTCTATTACTGCAATTAAAGGATCATCCATTATATTACAATTCCCTCAGTTCTATGCTTTAGAGTCCTATTGTAGGACTACTGTAAAATTTCAGAGGGAATTATTCTTTGGAGTAAGGAATGAATTAAATAATTTACCACATGCCAATTGCAGGGACTGTGGTTAAGATGTCCTCCCTTGCCCCCTTCCCAAGTTCTTAAATTCCTAGAACACAGAGTTGTCTTCAGTGGGCCAGAGGAATCAAGGAATGTTTAAAGCAACCTCAAAGGGTAAGGTGAAGTGAATTTCTTTCCTTTTAGGATTTGGGATTTCTGACTCTGTTAGACCCACTCTTGGTACCTGTTATGGGCTGAATTGGGCTCCTCCAAAAACGCAATGTCTCAGACTGTATTCAGAGATAGGCTCTCTGAAGAGCCGATTAAGTTAGGATGAGGTCATATGGGTAAGTCCTAATTAGTTATGACTGACATCCTTATAAAACAAAGAGATTAGGATATACAAACACACAGAAGGAAGTCTATGTGGAGACACAGGGAACAGATGACCGTCTTTAAGCCAAGGAAGGAGGCCTCAGATAAATCCAACCCTCCTGGCACCTTGATCTCAGACTGCTAGTCTTCAGCACTCTGACAAAATCCGTTTCTGCTATTTAAGCCACCTAGTCCATGGTGCTTTGTTACGGCAGCCCTAGAAATCTAGTACAGTGTCTTTCAGGCAAGAATGCTTGCAACATATCTTGCTGCCTTCTCTGATATCTCCTGAATTATAGACAAAGTCTGGCATCTTCCTTTTCGGTCTTGCTAAGAACTGAGTCCCTTTAAGAACTCTGCTTCTGCCCAAATCAGATCATTTCTGGGCATACTATTGCAGTCAGAATGAAAGAGTATATTTTGTTTTGTAATAGCACCTCTGCTACTCAACTTGAAACTCTTCGAGGGTAGAAATAAGCCTTCTTGCTTGTGCATAGCTCATTAAAATTCACTTCCAGGACAGGCATGGTTATCCAGGCCAGGCATGATTATCACACCTGTAATCCTGGCACTTTGGGATGCCGAGGCAGGTGGGTCACTTGAGACCAGGAGTTCGAGGTCAGCCTGGCCAACAAGGGGAAACCCCATCTCTGCTAAAAATACAAAAAACTTAGCCAGGCATGGTGGAGTGTGCCTGTAATCCCAGCTATATGGGAGACTGAGGCACAAGAATCAATTGAACCAAAGAGGTGGAGGTTGCAGTGAGCCCAGATTGCACCACTGCACTCCAGCATGAGGGACAGAAAGAGAGTCTAGCTTAAAAAAATTTTTTAAAAATCACCTCCACATTCTTTGATTTTTTAATTGTCTGTTTTTGTGACTTTCCCCTCCACTGAGTCTATCTTCAGAATAAAACTGCCTTGCTCACCTTTGTTATTCTAGGACTTGTAACAGTAACGTGCATATAATGGACACACCAAAAATGGGAAGCAAAGAACGAATAGTGAAAAGTGAGTGAATTAATTAATGAAGCTCAAGGAGCATGCAGCCCAGAGAAACAGTACACTCTTATGCACCAACTGGGCATTTGATAAATATGCCAACTAGCTGACTAGCGAACAGAGCAACTCTGTAAAGATAACAAATTACATCACTTTTCCCTGGCTAGATTGATTACATGTATTACCGCGGCTATTTCTTTCCTGCAACATTTTTCATTATAGGGAATATTAATGAGTTAACAAGGACCCTATCTTTGTTTATCTCCTTTCCCATTTTAACAAGTAATTCTGATGCTAAATGACAAATCTCTGGATTTATAATAGCCTGACCACTGTAAAAATAGTAGTATGGTGCAACTTTTTAAAAATTCTCTGTATGGAAATAATTATTGGAATTACTTGGTAAAATCTGAAAGCACATCAATAACAAATACTATCTATTTGTAGGTAGAAAGTGTTTACAGGTTTCTGGCCACAACTTTTTAAACTATCTGTATGTAGCCTTTAAAATGTGCAATGTACTATACTAAGCATCAGTGGGGACAGAAAAAAATACATAAAATCTTGCTACCTTACCTCATGATACTTACTACTTGTCTGTGATAGAAAGATATGTCCAGGTGAAAAGTTTAGATGTCAGAATAATAATATAGATATTGTTAATGTCAAATTTGTTTAAGTTAATATGTAATAAGCTTGACTTAATTTGTAATACATACAATTTTCTTCAATATATTTTATTTTAGAGAATACGAATGAAACACATTTATGTATGTGTATATGTGTGTGCATGTATATGCATATACAAAAAATATTGTATCAGTATCAGTATAGGAAGATAAATACCAAAATGTGACAGTGATTATCTTTGAATGGTAAGATTCTGAATAATTTGAAAGTCTTCTTTTATGTTTTACTGTATTATCTAAAATTTTACAATTGTACATACAATACCTTTGTTTAGATAAAAATATTGGGCCATGAATTGCAACTACCACATGAAGAATAGAAAAGGTAAATGCTAAGACTTCAAAGGAAGAGAAGATAACTGGGGCTGGAATATTTAGGAAAGGATTGTGGAGGAGCTAGGCTATGAACAATGGTAGAATTTGGGTAGTTGAAGATAATGGAGAAAACTCGCAGCCACACGTAAGTATCACCTTTCGATCAACACAAAGCAATCCCACAGGTTACTTTGGACCATGACAAACGTGAGTCATAGACCCCTCAAGAGCTCTGACACTGTTTTCCCAGTACACATGTTGTTAATCCCCTGCCTTTTTCTATTGCCATCTGGCCTCAATATCTTGCTCTTGTCCCATGTTTGTAATTCTATAAATGGTTTTTGAACTTGACTTTTGCAATTAGTTTTTCCTCTTTGGCTTCTGCTCTTTTTCAAGGGTATGGACTCACATGCTTCCCTCAACCCACATTAAGTAGCAAATCTAACCACAATCAGCCCCTAGGACATATAGCTCTCCTCTAGTGCTAACTAACCCCACAGTGGGGTCCAGACACAGGAAATGGAATGACCAAGTTTGTAATATATAAAGCGTGTTTAGAAATCAGTGTCAGAATTCAGAGGTAGGGTACATCTAGGAAAATTGAGGACAAAAGCAGATTCACACTGTGAAAGACCTGAAAAGCCAGTGTATTAGTTTCCTGTTGCTCCTATAACTAATGACCACAAATGTAATAGCTGAAACAACACAGGCTTGTTCTATAGGTCGCAAGTCTGATATGGATGGGCTAAAATAAAGGTATTAGCAAGTTGTGTTTCTTTTGGGATCTCTAAACAAGATCTATTTCCTTGTTTTTCCAACTTCTAAAGACTGCCCACATTCCTTGGCTCATGGCCCCCTTAAATCTTTAAAGCCAGTGATGACCAGTAGAGTCCCACACCACATAAGTCTGATTGACTTTTCTTCTGCCATTCTCTTTCACTTTTAATGACCCTTGTATTATATTGGGCCCACTGAGGTAATCTGGGATAATCTTCCTATTGTAAAGTCAGCTGACTAAAAACTTTAATTCTATCTGCTCCCTTAATTCTCCCTTGCCATGTAATATAACATACCCACAGATTCCAGGGATTAGGATGTGGACATCTTTGGACATTATTCTTCCTACCACAGACAGATTAAAGATGTGATATTGTCCTCTAAATAACAAGGAAAATATCTAAGAGTATAAAAAAGTGACAATGTAAAAGGAAAATTAGGGTACATAAAATGCAGTTTGGCTTATTTTATTACCAGAAAGTTAAATATTGCCTCTTTAAATGATTAAGTTCTAACTCATATCATCAGAAGATCCATGCCCACTTTTTGCAACTCTGTTTTAACAAAGGAAATTGGGGTCATAGAGATCTAAAAGTGGCAAGTTGCACACTAGGTTGACTAAAACTTAAAGCTACAGAATTATCTGATGAGGACAATGCTCTTCTGTTTTTAACCTCCCAGGCTCAAATATTCTGTGTCTATACACAGAATGATGCTTTCATTTGTAGCAGATGGTGGTAGATTTGACTCAACTTATCTCAATTCTCCATCATACTATTTCTCTCCATCTTCCCATGACTTTCTGCCACCCCCCAAAATTAATTTCAGACAGGCCTTTGTGCTTTGGCTGACATTCAAAACTGTCACCTCCACGTACACATTAACTCCAAGGCCTCTGTCATTCCTCACATTAAAATTCTATCACCAGGAGTCAGCACAGCTTGACTCAGCAAGCTAAGGGGCTGGTTCTGAGCAAGATGCAGTGACAGCAGGCTTCATGTGTGACAACCCCGGTCAATTTGACAGCGATAAGACACCCTCCTTAGAACCAGTTGCAGCTCTTGTTGACCCAAGTGGGAAGGTTATCCTTCTGAGCGATTCTCTTTCCTTCCCATGAGAAAGAAAGGCCAGGGGTTACAAGACAAAGGTTGTGAATACTTTATAGTTAACTAATCACAACAGTGAAGAACAATTAATACATTCCAGAATCTAGGTTTACATACTAATTGTGAAGGATAACCATTTGTTGACATAAGAGCAACTCTTTAAAATGACAGCCCAAGAAATTATAGCCATAGTGTAGGCGATAGGCTATTGGCAATTCTGTGTAGAATCCTTGTATGAAAACTGATTTTGAAGTCCACCCAGGGAGGCTTCCTCAATTTATAAACGACATTGAAAGGTAACGTGTTTTCCCAGTGATTACACTATTAATCACCACCAAAGGAACTTGTTTTCCCAATCCTCTGCATGCCTGCTCTTTCTCAAGCAGTCCCCCATTTCAAAGGGTTGTACAGAAAGTGTCATTATCTGTGATTGGGGAAAACAGTTAATGATAATAGTTTAAGCATTATTCACTCACTCACCTTTTCAGACTAACCTAAAACACCCACAATTTTAAACACGACACAAAACAATTCATTTCAAAATTTACTTCCTCTATGAACTCTTTCATGATCTCTTCCCATGTCCCAGAAGACGCAAGTGTCTCACTCCTATGTGCCATCACTGTAGTCTTTTTTCTTGATTCAATTCAATTTTGTCACATGTAAAACACTTACATAATTTAAAAGTCAAAACCACACAAACGTACACTCAGACAACTTTTCTGTCTATCTTTGTCTCCTTACCCCCAGTCCTCCTGCTTCCTATGGGGAATTATTTCTATCCGTCTCTGGTTTATTCTTGCCCACCATAGTTTTTGGATACCTCAATCCTAAAAGCTGCACTCTTTAGGTACTAATACAGAAGGGCTGGGCTCCCAGCTAAATCCCACCCTTAAGCCTGGAACTGCAGCCTTAAGTGAAAACAGCTTACCTCGCTTTTCCACCCAAATGTTGCCTTTTTGGCCTGCTCCATCCGTACCCTGTGCCCATAAAAGACTCCAGCTGGCGGAGCAACACAAGCAGCTGAGCATCAAGGATACAAGTGGCTGAATGGCAAGCAGAGAAGCAACTGAGCGTCAGAAACTACAGATAGAAGCGGCTAACTGCAGATGGTGTGGCTTCTGAGAGGGGCCCAGCCGGAGACGACCGGGCTTCGTGGAAAGAACATCTTCCCATCCCCTTTCCAGCCTCCCTTTCCCTGAGAGCCGCCCACCTCTCAATAAAGTCTTCTGCATCCGTCACCTTTCATGTGTGACCTGATTCTTCTTGGATGCTGGACAAGAACCCAGGTGCCGAGAGGGCGGGGGCTTGCCACCCTGACCCTCCTCTAAACTGGTTGGCACTTAGCCATCCCCAGACAGCAGGGCTGCAAGTGCGTGGCTGTAACACACCTGGATGCTGCTGTGGGGTCCGCACAGAGCCTGCTCCCCGAGACAGGAGTGACTGGCTGGTTCCAGTGTTAGTTCCCTCTGGTTCCCACACTCGCTGCCTGCTGCGAGGAGTGACCAGTGGAGGGCTGAGTGAAATGAGCCACTCCATTTCCCGCCCGCGAGGGGATTCAAGGGAACCATCCCATCTCAGTACCTTATGAGAGATACGTTTTTCTCTCCCATGAGATTGAAAATCTCCTGATAGTGGGAAGAACATTTTCTTCGTCATTAAAATGATAGTGCCTACAACAAGTTTCGAACACACAAGCTCTCATTAAATGTTTATAGTCTGTTGAATGAAACCACCTGAGGACTATTGCCTTCATAGGCACAAACACATCCTGTTCAGTTGGCTGAGTTTTCATTCTTAAGTGACTGTCATACTAAAACATCACAATGTCTGTCATTTAGGAGGACAGTGGGAGAGAAAGACTCAAGAGGAAAAGAAATTGGGCTTAGACTCAGCAGAAGTGGAGTTGGGTTCTGCCTTTTTGAGGAATGAGTGTGAACTTAGGCCAAAGCACTGAAAATCCCTGAACCTGTTTCACCGTTGGTAAAATGTGGTTGGTAATAAAGCATATCACCAAAGGTCTGTGAAAATTAAATTAGATAATCTATAAAAAGAAGCTCTAAACTTTATTCCCACATTTAGAATGGTTAAGCATTACTCTGTTTTTTACATAATAGGCATGCTACATTTGTTGCAATCAAGTATGGGTTGCTTTGAACTCTTTCTCCTAATGGAATACCCGTCAATCATAAGAACAGGTTGCCTATGATAAACTGTCCACAGAGCTGTCTCTAGCTGCCTTTTAATTTGATTTTCTTTTTCATAGAAATTTTGAGCAGAAGACATCACAAAATCACCATTGAAGGGGAGATGGGGGTAGAGAGTAATGTAAGGGAGAAGGAATTGGGAGGTAAGGAAAAAAGTCACTGAGTTCAAGCACTGTTATCCCAGACCTGATTTTCTCCAGAGTCTGTTCATAGCCATCCCAGATTTCTGGCACTTAATACCACTAAAGTTGCTTTTGGAATACCTGATACCATTCCAAACTTGGTGTATCAGCAGAAGACTAGCCAAATATACAAATAAGTCATAAAGACAATGTTTAGGAGAGACTTCAGTATAAGATAGAGAAAGCAGGTGTAGACTTGAATAATTCCATTTCAACAAGCAAATCTGCTCTGGCACATGGTAGCTAGTTGCCAAAAGAGGGTCACCATAAAAGCAATGAAAGCAGTGAGAAGGTTTCTCTTTTTATGCTAACAATAACTATTTCTGTAACACTTCAAAATTCACAAAGATATTTCACATGCATTATCTCATTTGTGCCTTTATGCAATGTTATTTTCACCCAGTGTTGCAGGTCGGAAAGCTTAAGGGATTTAAAGAAGCTCATATAACCCTTAAGTGGTAGAACCAGGATTCAGATGCAGCCTTTTTGACACTAACTTGAAGTTTTAAATCCAGAACTGCAGTGACAAGGACTAGCAGACCCAGTTGTCTGGTGCTGATTACTTCTCTCTGCCTCATTGTGGACATAGCCTCCTCCCTTTAGGTTTTGTGCTCTGCTGCATCCATTGCCTGGAACCCCCACCTCACCTTTTTGGCCTATATGAATCCTGACTAGTCCAAGATCGCTTTTTAAAAAATACTATGAGTTTTAAAAATTTTATGGCCCAGCGCAGTGGCTCACATCTGTAATCCCAGCGCTTTGGGAGGCCGAGGCAGCTGAATCGCGAGGTCAGGAGATTGAGACCATCCTGGCTAACACGGTGAAACCTCGTCTCTACTAAAAATACAAAAAATTAACCTGGCGTGATGGCAAGCACCTGTAGTCCCAGCTACTCGGAAGGATGAGGCAGGAGAATGGTGTGAACCCAGGAGGCACAGCTTGCAGTGACCCAAGATTGCACCACTGCACTCCAGCCTGGGCAACAGAGCGAGACTCCATCTCAAAAAAAAGAAAAAAAGAAAAATTAGTAAGTTTTCAGAGCAGTTTATCTTTACTGAAAAAATTCATCAGAACACACAGAGAGTTTGTACATGTTCCCTCCCCACCCTTTTCCTATTATTTATAACTTGTATTAATGTGGTACATATGTTAAAATCGATGATTCAACATTGATGCATTATTAGAAACTAAAATACATGGTTTACAATAGTGTTCAATCAATACAACATACCGTAGCATTGTACATTCCATAGGTTTTGACAAATGTATAATGACATGCATCCATTATTACTGCATCACTTAGAATAGTTTCGTTGTCCTAAAATTACCCCAAGCTTCACCTGTTTGTCCCTCTCTCCTGTCTCCTTAAACCCTGGAAAACACTGACCCTTTTAGTCTCAATAGTTTTGCCTTTTCCTTTGTCATATAGTTGAACTTATACAGTATGTAATCTTGACAGATTGGTTTCTTTCACTTAGAAATATGTTTTTATGTTTTCTTCTTCTTTTCATGGCTTAACAGCTCACTTCTTTTTAGCATTGAACGACGTTTCATTGTACCACAGTTTGTTTAGCCAGTCACCTATTGAAGGACTAATGAATTGTTTATTGATTTGGACAATTATGAAGAAAGGTGTTATAAAAATTCACGTACAGGGTTTTATGTGAACATAAACTTTCAGCTCCTTTAGGTATATACCAAGAAGCATGATTACCGCATTGTATGATAAGAATAAGTTTAGTTGTATGAGAAACTGCCAAACTGTCTTCCAAAGTGGCTATACCATTTTGCATTCCCACCATCAATGAATGAGAGTCCTGCTGTTCCAAATCCTCATCAGCATTTGGCATTGTTAACGTTATAAATTTGATCATTCTAATCTGTGTGTAGTGGTATCTTGTTGTTTCAATCTGCATTTCTCTAATGATAAATGACCTTGAACATTTTTCCATTTGCTCATTTTTTATCTGTACATCTTTGATGAAGTGTTTATTCAGATCATGTACTCTTTTTTAAAAAATTGGGTTGTTTGTTTTCTTATTAGGGCCAAGGCCACCTTTTCTTTGGAAAAGGCCATCCCAGCACTCCTTGTGGCTCATGTGGCCTGTATACCAGTTAGAGCTCACATGTTACTGAGCTCACTGTTACCTTACTTGCCATGCCTCATCTGATTTCCCTAACTTGCTGATAAGTTTCTGCAAGGGATCACTTTTGTACATCCTTGAAGTAACCATAATATCTAACAGCATGTTTTGTACAGAGTAGGCTCTCAGAATTTATTTTTAACTAACCAAAAGTTAATGGCCAGGAAAGCAATTCGTTTAAAACTAAGACTGTCTCTTTCATCAGAAAGGATGGAGTTAAGCAGAATAAATGAGGTATCAGGATATTTGTGGTTTAGTTAGTACTCTGAGAGGAACTTATTTTCTGACCTTCAGTTTTTTTGGGTTTTTTTGGTTTTTTTTGTAAAATATCTAGTATCAAGGGCCAATATTATATGGTATTATATGGCTATCAAATCACTTTGGAAGTTTGTGAAAAGAGAACTAACTTTTATCCTCTAAAAATGTTATATCTTTATCATTTCATCCCCAACTCAAAGAAGGCAGAAGCAAGATTAAAGTTTGCTTTATTCAAGGACCATAAATTTGCTGGAGTTAGGACTCCAAACAATTCAATCACCTCTTAATTAACAAAATGTCTTAATTAAGCAGAATATCTTGTGTTTAATAGAGGCCGGTAGAGAATATAGGGTTGGAGGCAACATTATAGACATAAAACAAAAGACTTAAATAGAGTCCACTCTGGTAGTACACTAGGTCCAAGCAACCAATAATCCTATTCATTCATTCAACTGACATTTATTTATTCATTTACTTATTCATTTACTCTGTAAATAAAAAAGTAAAACTCAGTGTTCTTTGTATTTAAGTGTGTATGCTCATGTGAAAAATGAAAATTACCAGAGTCTGCAAATTGGGCTTTGTGAGGTCATGAGGTGAGCCTCAGCCAATGAATTCCAGATGTCTGTCTTCGCAATTTCTTTGGGTGAGGAAGGATTCTGGTAGTCAAGACAAGACCCAAGAGAATAGTACAGCTAAGATAAAGGCTGTGCCAAGGACCTTTTCTGGTATTGGTTACTTAAGTTGTCCAGGGAGTTCATTTTATAAGAATATTTAATGTACCAAAGCCTTTAGATAGTTGTGAATTATGAAATACAGGAGTAGGGAGAGATTGAAGGAGTAGAGAAAAACTAAAAACAAATCTACAAATTCCAAGTGGTACAAAATCTCTTCAATCTTACTAGTCTGTTTCAACACATGAAGCAAATTGGTAGGTAGCTTTGGCAATCTCTTACGTATGGAGAGGCCGGAATGAACTCAGAAACTGTGGTTCTGCCTACGCTGTCCATTAGTGTGTGGCCATGGTTACGCCATTTTATAGTATGGAGTCTGAGCTCACCTCTGGATAAGAAGGCTGTTAAGTCCCCTATTTCTATCTCAAGATTGCTGAGAGAAATCAAATATTATTTATGTTCAAGTGTGTTAATTCAATAAAAGTATATAAAATATGGGCCATTATCACTATTAGCACTGAAAATTGATCTTAGAATCTGGAATCCTATTAATAATTAATTTGTTTATAAGGTTAACCTTAGAAATTCCAACTAATATAAAAGCAGACACTATTCATTTTTATAGTTGTTAAAGGAATAACAAATAGCTTATTCAGCTTTTTAAAACTCTATTCTTTTCTGTCAATATTTTGATTATGTTTTTGTACCAAGTTAATAGAAAGTTTTAACTTTATTTCAGTGTAACTCTGACCTATTTAATTGAAAATAGATATGTTAAATATAAAACGAAAATAATTTTGGAAGGCAAAAATGCACTAAAATGACTGATGCATTTAATAATGTGAAAAATATTTCAGATAACTAAAATGCATTCCAGGCAGGAAAATATGTGCATTAAAATTTTAAATGAGTTGCCTTGATGTCCAGGGTTAGGTGGGTACCTCTTTTCATCCTTCAGTAGGTTCTTTGGGCCCTCAAAATGAGATTACTTATACTTTATCTCATAATTTATCTACATGGTAAGTGTTAATAGTGCAGAGAATGTTTTATATTTAACATCATTTTTCTGAATTAAATATACTGGGATTACCCTTGATTGCAGGAAACACAGATTGTCATGTGTATTCGTCAGCTTTCTCTAGGCTAAAATGCAGTAACAAACAATTCTAAAATTTCAGTGACTTTCAACAACAAAGGCTTGTTTCTAATGCACATTACATATTGGTGGCAGCTTTGTTCCTTTTTCATGTGTCTTGTTTATTCCAGTATCTAGAGTGGAGAGGAGCCTCTCTAAACTCAAGGCAGAGGGAAAGGGCAAAAAGATAAGCTAGAACTTTCTAATGACTCTAAAACTCACATTTCCTTGGCCAAAACAAGTCCTTAGGCCAAGCCTAGTGTCAATAGGGGAAAAACAACTTCTCCAGGAAGGCACTTTGTCCCATGGCAAAAGATAGTATAAGCCCCCTATAGGGAAGGAGCAGAAATAATTGAGAGCAATAATACAATTTGCCATACCACCTCTCATAGTTTTTTAGAAAGATATGTATCCTTTGATATAGGAGAGATTATAGTTGGCATCGCTCCCTTCTTCCCTCTACCTCTTTCCTTCTCTTGTTCTCTTCCTCTCTTGCTCTCTTATTTTCTGTGTCCAAGTACCCAGCTATGGCCCTAAATGATTCATTCTTTGTTCTGAAATACAGATGAGGATGTACCTATGCAAGGGTAGCCAAAGTTGGATACAATTGTGTGGTATTGAGTGGAAGACAGAGACAAACTTTGGTTTGAATATATATTCATCACAGAATTACAGTTCTGTGTGTCTGTAAACACAGAACAAATCCAAAGAGACTAGATGAAGACTTTTCATATTTAATGTTTACAGGAATCACTTGAAGACCTTATTACAGATTCTGATTCCGTAGAACTGAAGGGAAGCCAAGGATTTTACATTTCACAGAAGATTCCTGGTGATGTTGATGCTTCTGGCCCAGGGACTACACTTTGAGTAGCAACGGCCAAGATGATCTCAGAACTTCTTTCAAACCCTGCTACACTCTGAAGTCATTTCTATTTGTTTCCCCCATTACATGGCTTAAATAAACGTACATAAACATTGTACATAATATAAGAAGGTTAAACTTTCATTAAATTGTCTCTTCAGGAAAGAGGGAGAGTTGTACCATCTTTGTGCCCCTAACCCACAGTGTTCTGCCGTATGAATAACTGATACTGCATGGCATTGGATAAATGAATTACTGAGCTTAGATGGAGACTGAGGAAAAGACTGCAGAATAATACAATGAAAACTTCATGAATATCATAGTAAACATTCTTCCTGAAGAGTTGGCCTTGCTCCCTTAGCAGACTCTGTGCCCATTGGAATAGCATGTTTTTTGCTAAACCTTTGCTTACACTTCAACGCACATCCTTGCCTCAGGGACGTCACCTGATTAAGATTTAGTATCTTAATCTTGGGAATGGGCTTCATTTACGAGGAAGGCAAGGCCATTCAATTCCAATTAACTGCACAGTTCTTGTGTAAAAAACAACCTTAAACTTTTAGACTATTTAAAGAATAGCAGAAGCCCCCACCCTTACTTTTTCATAAAACAGAATTGTCCTGACATGGCTTTCCTGTTCTTTTGAGTCAATAGGCTCAAATAACTTAAAAATAGATGTTGGTTTTACATTTATCATTTGAACAAACATGGGAAATACAGAAATAATTGCTATGGAATTCCGGGTATAGTTTTTCCATCTCTACAATTGGCGAGGTGGTTCTTAGAGAACAGTAGACTACGTAAATGCATGTGCTGGGGATGTGCTAGCATCTAGCCTCGTAAGACATAATGTCATCTGAGGCTAATCTCACTCGGAGGGCACACTAGTGATTTCAAAAATGCTGCATAGGAACACAATGATGTTTACTAGCTCAGTGAAACGCTCTCTCCTGGGAACACCAAATGATTCTAAGATGCTCCCAGGACTTCATTTTTACTTACTTATACAATCTTTTTCCTATTCCTATTGTGTGCTGGCGAGAGGTAGGAAGCTGAAGATTAAGGGGTAAACCAGTAGGGAGAAGGAAAGGGTCCTGAAAAGACGACTGAACTAGAAAATTTGGAGATGTAGGTTGTAATTTCACATATACCACTAATTAGCTGTGACTTGGGCAATATATACATGACAAGCCTCAGTTTCCTTATTTGTAAAACAAGATGATTACAAGGGTTTTCTAAAGACCTTTCCAATATTATCCTTCTAAGAGGAAAAACAGTAACAATATCAGGTGCTTTCATTACATGGAAAGCTGTAATGTGTAAGCATTTAGGCTGCATAACATATGCAGGATGGTCCATGTGCATACAGAGATGAACTAAACAGGGAGAAAAAAAAAAGAGAGAGCCTTGTCACAGAGAGAGATTGGAACTGGAAGTCAGGAGACCCATTTTATTCATTTATTCATCATTCATTCATACAACATACATGTATTCAGAAATAGCCTCTGAGAGCCAACTGTTTGCAGTCACTACACTTGGGACTGTAATATGACAGTAAAGAGACAGACTTTTCTGCCCTTTTGGAATTCATATTCTCTGGGGAAAGACAGGTAACAAGTAAATAAAGAAAGAAACAGGATAATTGAAGATTGCTATAAATGTCACAGAGGAAATAAATGTGGTACAGAATCCCCAAGTAGCAAAGTGGCTTGATGTGTTCAAGGAAGAGAAAAGGAGCCAGTGTGTTTAAGAAGGCACTGAGCGCGAGAGAGAATATAGGAGATAAAGTTGCAGTTAAGTAAGGCTCAGGTCATTCAAGGCCTTAGAGGTCATAGCAAAGATTTTAGATTTTAAAAGCCAAGGGAAACCATTGAAGGGTTCTAGGAGAAAAGTGACATCTTGATTTAAATCAATCTTTCTGGCTTTTGTGTGGCAAAAGAAGAAGATATTGGACATAGGAAAAAAGAATCACTATGGACTCCTGGTTTTTTATTTATTCTTTCACAATCAGTTAGAGCCAATTAGAGTCACTTTCTTTTTTATGTTCAAATTTTCTTAAATATGGCCTAGGGTGAGTAGTAGTGAGGGGACGTGCCAAAACGAGTGTTGTGACTTTGGATATGGGCCATTTTCAGCGCCATTTCTCTTTCCCTACGCCCTAAAACAAAATATTCCCTTTATACATTCCCTGATCCAGACCCAGAATCAGCTATTTCTTCAGGATCCCAGCTTCCATTGAGTAGGAGTGATATCAAAAATCTAAAATTTGGGCCCTGAGTGCACTCACTGCTATCAGGTGTCATTGTTTCCAGGTCATTTTACTAAAATTTCAGTATATTCAGAAAGGCTTCTCCTATTCCCAAACTATAAATAAATTTACTCATGTTTTCTGATACTTTTTATAATTTTTTTCCATTTTAGATATCTGATTCATGTGGAATTTTTTCTGACTAATATTGTGATATTTGTCAATTTTATCTTTTACTAAATGGCAATCTAGTTTTCTCAACATTGTTTATTAATAGGTCGTGTTTCCCCAAAGATTAAATATGCTGCCTTTATCATTTGCCAAATTTGAACAATTCTATTTATGGACCTTGCTGTTTCATTGTTCAGTCTGTCTATCCATGTGCCATGCTATCCATGTGCCATGCTAGAATATGTTGTCATATTTGTTAGGGTTAGGCCCCCGTCATTGAGCATTTTTTGCATGGTATTCTAACTTCTCCATATCCCTGCCAACACTTGTTATTTTCTGTTTTGTTTTGTTTTTATAGTAGCCATCCAAATGGGTGTGAACTGATATCTCATTGTGGTTTTGGTTTGCATTTATCTGTTGATTAGGGATGTCTAGCATTTTCACATATGCTTATTGGACATTTGCATATCATCTTTGAAGAAATGTATATTCAAGTCCTTCACTCATTTTTAGAGTAATTTGATTTTTTGTTGTTGTTGAGTTATAGTAGTTCTTTATATATTTTAGATATTAACCCCTTATCTGATACATCATTTGCAAATATTTTCTCCCATGCTGTAAGCTACCTTTCACTCAGTTGATTGTGTCCTTTGATGAATAAAAGTTTTAAATTTGACATAGTCCCTTTTGTCTATTTTTTCTTTTGTTACCTGTGCTTTTGGTGTTATGTGTGAAAATCATGGGCAAATATAATATCATAAAGATTTTTTTCTTATGTCTTCTGGGAGTTTTACATTTTTGGATCTTATATTTAGGCCTTTAATACATTTGAGTTAATTTTTGTATATGGTATAAGATAAGGCTTCAAATTCATTATTGCACATGTGCGTATTCAGTTTTCCCAATACCATTTGTTAAAGAGACTGTTTCCCATTGATTGATCTTGGCACTCTCATTTAGGTTTGTTTCTGGACTCTCTTCTATTTCATTAATCTATATGTCTGCCTTCACATGAGTGTCATACTATTTTGACTTTAATAGCTTTATAATGTTTTCAAATCAGGAAGCATACATCCTCCCACTTTGTTTTACTTTTTCAAGATTATTTTAGCTATTCAAGGTTTCTTGAGATTCCATGTGCATTATAGGATGATTTGTTGCTATTTCTGCAAAAAAATAGACACTTGAGATTTTGATGTGGATTGTGTTGAATCTATAAATTGTTTTAGTTAGTATTGACATCTTAGCAATATTAAGTCTTCCAATCCATAAATGTAGGATGTCTTTCCATTTGTGTCTTCTTTAATTTCTTTCAAAAATGCTTTGTGGTTTTCAATGTATAAGTTTTTCACTTCCTTGGGTAAGTTTATTCCCAAGTATTTTTTGAGGCTGTTGTAAATTATTTCTTAATTTATTTTTTAGATGATTGTTCATTGTTATTGTATGAAAAGACAACTACTTTATGTGTTGATTATATCCTACAACTATGCCGAATTTATCTATTAGTTCTAACAGTTTTTTTCTGAGTATGGGATCTTTAGGGTTTTCTACATATAAGATCATGTTATGTGTGAGAAAAGATAATTTTACTTCTTCCTTTCCAATTTGGTTGCTTTTATTTTTCTTATCTAATTGTTGTGCCTAGAACTTTAAGTATTACATTGACTAGAAATAGTGAAAGTGGGCATCCTTGTCTTGTTCCTGATCTTAGGTATAAAGCTTTCAGTCTTTCACCATTGAGTATAATATTAGTTGTGGACTTTTTATATATCATTGCAGCTTTTTTCATCCCTGTAGTTCATCAGGCAGGAGCATTACAGCTCTTTTGCTCCCACAGTTTGCTGAGTTCTGGGTATTATCTCATGACCAAGAAGAATAAGGTACACAGACGCCAGAGAATGGGGTAAGGCAGAGTAGAATTTATTGAGTGAAAGAAAAGCACTTGACAGGAAGAGGGACCCAATAATGGGTAGCCATCTGTGAGGCTGAGTTTGGGGTTTTTATGGGCTTAGAATGGAGAAATACATGTGGATTGGTTTATAGGTAGGCTTGGAGAAGGCACTATTTGATTGGTTAAAAGGTAGAATTTAGAATGAGCCAGTAGAGAGAGAGTGGGCAAAATGGGGATGGAAGTTCTCACTCCAGTCCATGGATTCTATCAGAACTGGTAGGTTGGTTTTCAGGCTTTAGAGTTTCCTTGGCTTGAAGGTTGAGTTTCACTAGGGACCCGTCCCTGTCTGTCTAGGAATTTGTCTGTCTCCTGTCACTATCAACATGGCTTTTATTACATTGAAATAGTTTCCTTTAATTCCTACTTTGTTGACTGTTTTTATCTTAAAATGTGTCAAATTTTGTTAAATGTTTTCTCTACATCAATTCAGATGATCATATATTGTTGTCCTTAATTCTGTTAATGTGATATAATGAAGACTATTGATTTTTAAACATTAATTTAATATTCTGAAACTGTACTAAAATTTTATTAGCTGTGTTGTATTTCCGTGGATGTTCATGGGTTTTCAAGACATACAACCATATCATATTATCTTCAATTAGGAGTATTTTTAACATAACTTTTCTAATTCTTATGTCTCTAATTTTGTACTTTTGTCAGAATCTGTGTCCTGAAATCTCCAGTTCTATATTGAAGGATAGTGAAGTGGCATTCTTGCCTGGGGCTAGACTTCAGAAAGAATGCGCTCAGTATTTTTCCATTAAATATATACCAACTTTTGGGTAAGATACACACCTTTTATCATATTGAAAAATACCCACTGGTTACTTTTATGATGTGTTTCCATTGGAAATGTGAACTAAGTTTTGCAAATGCTTTTTCAGTATACATGAACATATAGCTTTTCTCCACAGGTCTATTAACATAGTGCAGTATATTTGCAGATTTTTAATTCTTGATCTATCTTGCATTTCTTATATAAACCCTCTTTTGTCCTAATGAATTATTATTTTGCTAATGTGCTGTTGGGCACTGTTAATATTTATTTTAGACTACTGAACCAACATTTGTAAGTGAAAATAGTCTGTAGGTTTGAGGAAAAATATATTTTTTACATTCAGTTTTGTTGTTAATGTTCATTCTTTTTGTCAGAAACGTTTGGAAGATCATTTTTCTATGTTCTTGTACAAATAGAATGACCTGGATTTGGAAATTTCTGTAGAATTCCTCTGTGAAATCATCTTGACCTTCTGATTTTTTTGAGATTGAGAAGTAACAGTTGACTTTCTCTATTTCTTCTATAATACTTGGTCTGTTTTCTTTACTGGAATCAGTTTTGACAAATTAGGTTTTCCATAAAATTCTTCACTTTTTCATTACTTAGATCTTCTCTGTTTCAATGGTTATTTTTCTTTGTCACTTTTTATCTTGTATATTTGTGCTTTCTCCTCTTACCCCTTTCTCATATATAATCTTACCTTTTTTTATTAGATTAGCTAGTGATTGTCCATTATGTTTATTTTTTAAACCAATATTTATTTATGGTATGACTATTTTTCTTTTTCTACTTCATTGTTCTGTTTGTATTCTGATTTCTCTTCTTTGCTCTCTTTATTCTGTTTTCCAAATTTATTGTCATTGTCCATTTTTATTGACATATATATTTAATACTAAGATAGGATAGTTCCCTTGACTCCCTTTGCGGGTAACAACTGAAGTAACTTATTTCACTCAGTCTGCCACTGGCCACTTATTGCAGGTTTAGCTGGGAGCCCAGCCCTTCCATATCAATACCATAAATTTTTTCTGATCACTGCTTTAATTGTATGATTAAAGACATGTGATTCGGAATCACAGCTTTTTATCATTGTTTTTTATAATACCTGTTATATTGGTTTGCATTTCCTCACTTGAGTCCAGTTTTCTCATAATAATCACAAAATTTTATAGTTTATTAGCACTTTTTATAATAAATGTTTATACTTTATTTATAATTCACCACTAACGTGGTGAATTGGTAAATTTTTATAAATGTCCAATATGCATGAGAGAATATTTACTCTCTATTATTAAGAGGGTGAAAATAAATCCATCTTATTTACTATGTTGTTTGTGTCCTCTCTATCCTTATTTATTTTTTATCCACATTACCTTTCTCAGGCTGAGCATGGCATGTCAAGTCACCTGATGTTTATGTGCTTCTTTCTCTGCATTTCTTCTAGTTTCGGCTTTAGGAAGGTGGCTGATAGGGGAACGTTTCTATCTTGTCTTTGCTTTGAATTGTGGCCTTTGCCTTTATAAAGCTTTCTTCTTTGTGTTGTTTATGCCTTTTCTGTTCTGAGTTCTAACTTGTTAGACATCAAGATCATAACCCCCAATTTCATTTTGTTTGCATTTGCTGGTACATTTTGCTCCGTTCTTTATTTTCAGGCCTTCTTCACTTCTTTGTTTTAGGTGCATCTAGTGTACACTGCGCAGAGTTGATTTTGTTTTGTGAGCCAATTTAAAAATATTTTCCTTTTAATATGTGAGTTATGTCATTTACATTCATGAACATGACTTATATGTTCCATTTCGGCTCTATCGGTTATTTTACTGTGTACATGGCACAGCTTCATTATACAGTTACTTCCACTATATGATCTCTTTTTTTGTTTTATTTTTTAATCCTTTAAATAGTTTTTGTTTTTTTGCTTTGTTTTGGCTAACTTTGTTATATATAACAGTTTGTATTCATGACCAAGCTGCTCCCTTTACTAAAGCCTGTATATAACGACTAGATTCTCTCTTTTTCTTGCTCAATTTTGAATATTCTACCTATCAGCTTTAAGTGATATTTTCTGATTCTATCCTTCCTCATTCTCCTTTCTTCTCTGCTTTCCCCACCTAACCCTCTGCTCTGGAGTAAGCTTTGGAGCCAATTCAATAAACATAAGTAGCTTATTTTCCCAATTAGTTACAAATTAAGATCTGTGAAGTTCTTTGCTTTTACTTGTATTGCCAGTCATGATAAGCATGCTTTTATTTGCTCTCCTTGTTCATCTGCAATTTTTTTTGAGGATATGTGCAGAGATTATAATTTAGGCTGCTATCATTATCTTATGGACCTGGAAACTTCTCAGATTTCATGAAAATTAAATGAGCTAATCTTTGTGAAAGTAAAGACCACTATTATTCTTTGCTGAAAAGACTCTAGGGATGTCTTTTCTTGCATTTAGGGGCAACACATTTTTCTAATTACCGTATATTAACTCTTTTCTGTAATGTATTGTGACTCCTTTAACTTCCTATCATGACTTTTGTTCTGATACATAGAAACCTTTTGTCTTGATAGGTAGAAAGGTAGAGGAGCTTGAGGGGACAGAGACATCTCAGTAGGCTTCCCTAAAGAAAGCAAGAAAGGAAGGAGCTAGAATAGCAAACACCTAAGGGAAAGAAAGATTGATGCAAAGAAAAATAAGAAGGAAATTGTTAGTTCTCTTGTAATTCTATTTAGGCTTGTCCCAGACTGGACAAAGAGTCCACTTTACTTAACATTTTCTATGAAATAGATGTTGCACTTGGCCCCTGAAGAATGTTATAATATAAAGCTAATGACTTTAGTAAAGTTTCAAATATATATAAGACAATAAGCATTAATCTAACATTATGTTTACACAGTCCAACAATTTTTAATTTTTATCCTATTTTAAACATGAGGAAAAAAAGTAAGACTCAGATTCAGAGAGGTTGAATGAACGGTTGGAAGTTGCATAACTAAAAACAATAGAGAAGAGACTTAATCCAAAAACGTATTTGCTCAAATCTCACCTACTATAATGAAACGTAAGAGGGTGAAGAAAGGCAAGAGGAGTGGCCATGACAGGTTTGTTCTAGATGCTTAGTTGTGGGGGAAGTAAGTTACTCATGGTCAGAATGGTCTGAGAAGACTTTTCAGAAAATATTAGATTTGACAGTTTCCCCTCCAGTTCAGGACAGTACCTGTGTTCTTAATGCCTGTGTATCTCATGTTGCCTGGCTGGACCTGCTATAGAAAAGAATGACTAGCATTCCCCTTGCTTTGTGACTTAACCAGGAGTGGCTCTTCCTTCTTAAAAAAAGAAACCTTGATTGGGCCTTGTGGCTCACGCCTGTAAGCCGAGGCGGGCAGATCACGAAGTCAAGAGATCAAGACCATCCTGTTCAACATGGTGAAACCTCGTCTTTACTAAAAATACAAAAATTAACTGGACGTGGTGGTGTGTGCCTGTAATCCCAGCTACTCGGGAGGCTGAGGCAGGAGAATCGCTTGAACCCGGGAGGCGGAGGTTGCAGTGAGCAGAGATAACGCCACTGCACTCCAGCCTGGAGACGGAGTGAGACTCTGCCTCAAAAACAGAGAAACCTTCTCTTTGCACAGAGACCTTCAGGCAGGAACTCCTTTTAAATAAGAGATTGTAATTAATATTATCACTGGGTCCTGAGAGAGTACCTTGATTGCATATACAGCAATGGAGAGGGACAAAACACAGATTGCCTGTTATCTCATCAGGATGAAGGTTTGCATTTGAGTTCAGCTAGAGGAACAAAGAAGATCTGTGCACCCATCTTCTGAGTCAGCCAAACCCCAGCAGGGTGTGTAGTGGTCTTGGAATCCTAAGATTGAATCTGTTATGAGAACAGAGAGGTTTATAAGTATCAGAGCAGCAGGGATGGCAAGTGGTTCTAATGGAATTAGGAGATGTTATTGACAGGCCCTGGCTCTGGAAGTGTCTCCTCAATTTCCTATAGGTGATATTTCAGAGTTAAACCCCTTATTTAAGTTAAGACTTAAGTTAAGACTAAGAGAAGAGAACCAAAGAACTACAAAGTGGTCAGCTCAAAATCCAAGCAAGTCTCAAGTAAGTTGCCACTTTGTATTCAGGTATATGACAATATGACAAACTATTAGAGCAGAAAGATTTCAAAGGAAAGTAACTCTCATTTTCATTTCGTAGATGAGGAAGAAAAATTTTTCCTGCTCGACTCCTACCCACCCTCTCCAGATAAATTCTAAACATTTGGTCCAGTGACAGAATTAAACCACACTCCAAAGCTATTAAAATCCATACCTACTTTCAAGACAGTTCTTTGGGGATTGCCCAAATAGGAGGTAGGTGATAGAGAGAAAAGCGCACAGATTGCCACTGATACCTGCATTTGAATCCTACCTTCATTACTTATTTTGAGCTGTGTGCTTGTGGGAAAAATCACTTAGTTATCTTGAGCCTTGATTTTTTTTAATCAATAAAGTCTAAAAAATAATCCTTACTTTAGAGAGAAAGCTAAGAGGAAGGAGCTCTACTTAGAGAAGATCACAGAAAATAAATATTTTAAGCTATTAATCAAAGACTGTTTGAGGCATTGGGAAAGGAGGCAGTAGAAAATGGACATTTTAGGAAAAGAGAAATTCGGAAGCAAAGTCCTGACAGACAGGAAATACAAGGCTTAGGGAGGCAGTAGTCTCTGTGGTTGAAATTTTGGTGTCATAATAAGAAGTTTAGACTGGCCGGGCACGGTGGCTCATGCCTGTAATCCCAGCACTTTGGGAGGCCAAGGCGGGCAGATCACGAGCTCAAGAGATCAAGACCATCCTAGCTAACACGGTGAAACCCCGTCCCTGCTAAAAATACAAAAAATTAGCCAGGCATGGTGGCGGGCACCTGTAGTCCCAGCTACTTGGGAGGCTGAGGCGGGAGAATGGCGTGAACCCGGAAGGCAGAGCTTGCAGTGAGCCGAGATCGTGCCACTGCATTCCAAGCTGGGAGACAGAGAGAGACTCCACCTCAAACAAAACAAAACAAAACAAAAACAAAAACAAAGAAGTTTAGACTTTGGTGGTTGTAGTAGTTGTAGTAATAGGTAGTATTCATTGAGTGTATTCCACAGACAAGGTGATATTCTAAGATTTGACATTTATTGTCACATTTAACTCTTACACTAACACCATCAGGCAGGTACTATGGTTCTAATTTTACAGATGAGAAAACTGAGACACAGAAAAGTTACATTGCTTACCCAAAGTCACATGGATACAGATTTAGCAGCTGAGCTGTGACAGGCAATGGGAAGCAAACAAGACATTCTTAAATAGGGTAGCAGAAGAGCCACGTGTGTATGTGTGTGTGTGTTCATGATATAGATAGAGTGATGGAAACATACATGCATATGCAAGAAGAAGGTATACACTTGAGAAAATAAATCCTGGACCAAGGTAAAGGAGGAAGACCAGTTAGAAGTCTACTATAATATTTCAGTTGAGAGATGACAGTAGTTAGAATGAATTCAGCCAAGGAGAAAACGATGAGGTGAGTGACAGAAGATATAGTTAGGAGATGAATTGGACAGACTTAGTAATGCAAAGTGAGAAGAAGCAAACCATTGAGGATCATTGCGAGATGAGGAAATTAGTTGGATGATGATATAAACCTTATAGGTTGGGGTTCTTTTAAAGTAGTTGTTCCCAAACCTTTAATATGAAAGTGAACCAGCCTTTCTATGACTGAATGACCTCAAGTCCCAGGGGTAAACAATTCTACAAAAACAAACGAGTGACTTTTTTCTACAGAATTAGGACAATGCAAATCTTACAGGTAAGAATCTATGAGGTATCTTCCACTTAAACTCTAATAATCTACCTTTGCAACTCTGGCCCTCTATAACCTTGGTCTCAGGAAGGAATGGCATGCAGTAGTGACAGACAGGCATTTAAGTTCTGGGTTAAAGATAATATATCTCAAGATTATTTCTTTTTGGGAGTATATGTATGCCCAGATTTACATACTGCACTGAGACAGAAGTCAAACAAGAATGTTAAAATTATCACCTCCAGGATATATTTATTATATATGTATATTTTCCCCAGTGAATGCTATCCCTTACACGTTAATCTGCACACAATGTTAAAAAACATGCAGTAAAAAAGTCATTTTGTTTTCTTTATAAAAACATCTAAATTTCAGTTATCAGTGGAATATTGTGCAGTCATTAAAATAATGCTTCTGAAAAAGTAGGTGATGACTTAAAGAAATATTTATTACATTACATGAAGTTAACATATATCAAATGCTATATAGATTCTACAAAATACCTAACCAATACTCCTCAAAACTCTCAAGGTCATCGAAACAAGGAAAGCCTGAGAAAATGTCAGAGTCAAGAGGAGCTTAAAGAAACATGATGACAAAATGTAAAATGGAATCCTAGATAAAATCCTGAACAGAAAAAGGTACCAAGTAAAAGAGCACACTAATATTTAGGTTTATGCAAACTCCTAAATATCAAAAAGTTCAACAAAGGCCTTAATACATACAATGACTACTTAAAATGATATATTTTTACTGTATTACTTGTCAAAGTCTTTAAAAAAAATTGGAGGTCTGTTAAAAAGCTGTGCTAAGTGGCTTCTATTTTATCTTTTATTTTAATGCAGAAGTGGACCCAGCAGTGCCAAGTTACCCCATAGGCAGACAAAGCACAGCCTTGAGATACGAACAGAGCAGAACAGAGCAGGGCATCAAAACCACTTATTTGAAAGAAGAAGATATTTGATATTTCTCTAACTTATGGTTTTGTACTATTTTTTATTTTGAATTAGTTTGAACCATAAGAAATTACTAAAACTTGACTATTTTTACTTGCAGAAGGTAACTTCATATAGTTCAATGTAGGACTCAGAGGAATGAGTAGTCTGATTGTGTTGTTTGGGGCATATGAAGTCTCCATCTGGCTCTGCTGCCAACCCAGTTTTATTGCAGGCTCTTAAGAAGCAGACTCTTAATTTGAGTGGTCAGCTTTGTAAAAAATATCTGCACAGTGTATGTTTTGACCTCCTTCTCTCATCTCACCTAATCTCACCTCTCCTACCCCAGAAAAAGCAACCTAGTCTGGCAAGGCCTGGGAGGCAGAGGAAGCTTGGTTACCTCTCCAACTCATTAAGCACCTGAGCAAAAACGAAGCGGATGTTGTGGGAAGTTTTTTGAAACTCAGGAAAATCTCCATCCTCAGTGGTCCTGCTAGGAATTAGTTTTTGTTTGGGGGAACCAGAGTCTACGATTTTGTGAGATATTTCCTGAAGGAGCTAAGAGTTTCAGGAGAGAGTGAGGAAACATTCTGGAATGAAGATCTGGAAAAAGTATTTGGTTTGTTAAAAGGCTCCCGTGCCCCACGTTTGACCTGCATTGCAGAATCTTCAGTAATAAGGCAGTATTTTATCCTAGCTTCCTCCATCCCTCCCTCCTCCTTCTAAGTCCTCATTTTTTTTTTTTTTTTTTTTTTTTCTGGAGTAGCAGCCACAGAGCACGGGGTGAAAAGTCGCTGGAAGGACAAGTTGACAGATAGCATTTGGGTCGCTGGGTCACTGAAAGGCGTCGTGATCTGCGCTCAGACAGAGCGATTTCCTCGGTGATTTTAATCTTTCGTCTGTTCACACGTCACGCCACCTGGACATAATGCAGAGAAATCTGGAGGCTTAACAAACCCTTCCTCTATCCCCTAAAGCTTACTTGGACAAAAAGAGAGAGAGAGAGAAAAAGAGAGAAAGACAGGAAAAGAGAGTTAACCCTCTCCCTGCCACCCCCATCAACAGCAGAAAAACCTAGGAGTGGAAAGACCTTGCTGGCAATTAATAAGCTCAGGGCTTTGCCTGAGCAACAAGGGCTCTGTCCTTATGGAGCCTGTAAATAATATAACAAGTTGCCCCATTTACTGCCTTAGACACATGTACGTGGCAGCTTTATCCTTTTTCGTTGACCCTCTGTCTACGTTTTGATTTACTTTCAAATATCATCTCATAGATTCTTGGAAAACATTTATTTTGATGGTGGGGGTTGGGGTACGGGCAGATGGAGAAAGGATGTAGAGAAAGAGCTACCCACGAAAGGAAATATTAATATCTTCCCCGTGACTGTGACCAGGCAGTCTGTTTTTCTTATTTCCCCATAAGTTTCTGAGCTATTTCCGGCCAAGGGTGTTAAAGCTTAGAATTAATGGATTTCAACAAAGTGGATGCCGATGTTCCAGAGAAATGCTTCTACTTAACTTGTTAGCAATATGCGTCAGGTCATGCTTGATAGTGCTGGAGAGTGGGGAGGAAAAGGCAGCCAAGGGACTGCCAGGAAGATGCTCCTTCAGGTTTCTTCCCTCTGGACAAATGGTGGAAAGAGAGAGTGACTCTGGTGCTCACCCCTTGCTCCCACAGAACGCTCATCATCTTCTGTTAAAGCACTTATCAAACTTTATCATGGTTATTTGCTTAGATGTCAGCACTAGACTATGAACTCCACAGGGGGACTTTATCCTTCACATCTCTCAAAGTGCCTGGAATATAATGGGACATTTTAAATATTTGCTTGTTCATTTTATCAAACAGGGCTTAAACACCTACTATTGCCAGATAGAGAGTTAGTCAATGGGGATACAATGAGGGATACGTTAGGGTCCCTTTTCTTAAGTTGCTCATAGTCTGGCCAGGGAGACAGACATGCAAAGATAACATTGATAATAACATGCTACAGATGCTTCCCTGGATGTACAGGGCTCCATGGAGGGAATCATTAAAGAGGGGGCCATTCTACTGGGGAGGGGAAAGGTGGATTAGGAAAGACACAAAGTGATTGTAGAGGTACAAGCAAGAAGCTACACAGACCAGTGGAAATGCTACCTCAACAGCCTTTGAGAGAAGTAGCAGGGTCTGATATACTAGCACTATCAGTGGGGATAAGAGAAGATGCATTAAGAGGTAAAAGGAAGGTGGTTCTACAGAACTCAGTGGCCACCAATGATATACGAGTTAAGAAATTGCTTACGCAGATAGTAAGAGTATGGGAGTCCTCAGTAAGGCTTTTCTTTTTAATGAAAAGCGGCCCAAATTATTTTCCTTACTAACAAAGAGCAGCCTGTAAAATCCAGCTGCAGACCTAGATACTGGCAGTTGTGGCAATCATGTTCAAGATGGCGACTCCATCTTCTCTTCTCTTTGCCAGCCATGTGTACAGTAAGAAGCAGACAAGATGGCGCTGATCAACTGGAATGCCTATTTGCATAATAAGATTAGCATGGGGGAAAAGCCTTCCCCACACACTATGTAGATGTCACAACTGATCAAACCAATCTATGAGCCCTATGTAAATCAGACACCGCCTCCCCAAACTGTATTATAAAATGGCGCATTAGCACCAACCGTTACTTTTCTCTGCTAGGAGACCCTCTTTGGAGTTTTCTCAACATGAGGAAGCTTTTTCTCTCTCTTTTCTTCTTTTTCTCTCTCTTTTCTTCTTTTTCTCTCCTCTTCTTCTTTTTCTGTTAAACGTTCTCCTCCAAAACCCACTCCTCATGTGTGTCCGTGTCCTGAATTCCTTCCACACTGAGACCAAGAGCCAGGGTATGTACCCTAGTCAAGGGAGCCCTTTCACCGGAATATAGAGCCAGAAGGAAAAGGAGAAGTTGGAGTTAACCTCCTTCTGGCATTGGTGACTGAGTCACCGAAACAGGGAAAAGGAAAGAAAGAAAGGAGGTCACGATAAAGGCTCTAATGTCATGGCTGTGTTTGTTAATCTCAATAATCAATTTAACTGTGTTTGCTCAGGTTATTACAATTGCCTTGGCTTTGAATAGGTACAACTTACCTTGTTGCAATTAACCCTAGAAGAACTCCATTTACCTGTGCCACAGTACAAAGGAAATATCACAGGCAGCAAATGTGTGAACTTAGATTGAGGTCTGGCTCGGAAACCCTGAGTCCCAGTTTACTCACCTCTATGCCAGAGATAAGCATTCCTTCCCTGTCTGCCTACATTATTAGTGTGTGGTGAGGGTGGAATAAGATTATGTACCTAAAAGCTACACAATACAAGAAGTGAGATATGCAAGCCCTTGTGTCCCAAGAATTTGGAGGGACACTGGCCTTTCCAGCAGAATTGGGGTCACTGACAGAAGGCTAATGAAAATTAAAATCACCAACTGCCTTGAAGTAAACAGATCTGACTCTTGAAGCTAAAACTTCTCTGAAGACGATATTTGCCAAGTGGCACTGCTCAAAGGAAAGTATCCTGTCAAATCCACCCAGCCTGAGCTCCAGATTGCTGAAATTTCGGGAGGCCCATTTATCAGAGGAAAATTACAACTTCCTTGATCAGGTCACCTCGATTTGCACAGGTGGTAACCCTAAATCTTGGCCAATTTCCAGTTTGGGTAATTCTATTTAGCTTTTCATGATTCCAGCTTCGGCTTCACTGGGGACATTGTCCTTCCCTCCTGTCATCCTCCTGGAAATTGCCATGGCTAGGAGAGATCTCACTACATTTTTGTGTGTGCTGAGTAGATTTTCCTCTGCTTTGAAATGAAGATATTTTTCTTGTTAAACCAATTTCCAGGTAACTTATTTTTAGAAACGTAGCCCCAGACCTTTTCTCACTAACCAGGTAAATTAGAGAATGAGAGACTATAATAGCTCTTCCGGAACTTGATTGTTTGTTTGCAGGGTCTGCAAAGGCAAAGAATTGCTAGTGGCCAGGCAGATCACATAAAGTGTGAAAAGGCCAGTGGGGTGCAAGACAAATGGAAGTGATAAGGACTGGGGAGTTCATTTCACATCTACACTCATTTTTTAAGAGTAAAACATTGTAGAGTATAAACAAAACTCATTCCTGAGATTAATTTGGTTTCCAGGTCACCATTTGTTAAACTCTAATAATCTAACCTGTGAATCTTACAGATTAAAAACAAATAACAGAGGCACTGAGAGAGACAATTTACAGAGCCAGTTGAAGGTAAGTCTGTGTTATTGTCACACTTCCTGTCACACAATCCACACAGCTGGGCTTCCATTCCAGGTTGCTTTCGCTTCCAACCTTTAGAAAGTTGCATTATCCTATCACAGTTTCCCTGCTTTCCTAACATTCTTTCTTACTATATCTCTTATGCTAATAGTATGCATTTTTTTTTTAAATTTTGGTAGAAAGAATCCTGGGACTTTGAACGATATGGGTCCAGTCCTGGTTCTATCCCATATTGGCAGGTTAACCTGGGCTGGTTTCTTAACTAATTTTAAGTTTACTCATTAGTGGGCACTATTACAAACTAAAGATTGCTCATCTAATTCAATTTAAAATTTTAATGCCATTCAAATTTTTAAAATTATCTCCAAATAGTGCAGTAGGCCCACACTAGGATACTATTCATTTGAAGATTGAAGTCACCACCTATACTTAGTAAATTGATATTTTCTGTAATTGAGACCCTTCCCACCAAAAATGCTGTCCATTATGCAGTAAGTATCCATTGGGAAATCAGATTCTTATTAACTGGATTAGTTCCCATTAGAATTATTTTAGAAATTGTTTTGGAACATTGTTTTTAGAGAGATTTGGGATTAAAAACTTGTTCTGTCATTTAAAATTTTTGTGACCTTGGATAATTATTAAAGCTTAGTTTCCCAATCTGTAAAATGAGAAAACAATAGCTACTTCATTAGCACAAGATTAAATGAGACTGTGTGCAATGCCCCTGGTACATATGCTAAAGTAATAGTTACATTGCATAGTCCGGTATCTTCGCTAACTCTTTCCCTCCTTTCCTACCTAACTTTTATATGACCAAAACACAGGTTTACTCTAGAGGATCTAACTGCTTTATTTTTAAAAAAGTTTTTTAGAAACACATATTTTTTCTAGTTGAAAGAGTCTGGAAAACTAAAAAATATGACATAATTTGAATGGAAGTAGCATTTGGTTGCTTAACATGAACCTGACAAATAAATAGATTTCCTTAAAGTTTCCCAGTAGGACTGTTATCCCTGTCGGTCTCCTAACTCAAACAACATATTAAAGAAGAATAAAGGATGCATAATTTTTTGAGGTCTGAACTCATTATGTGCTTTTGATTTTCAAAGATATTTGTGTTCCAAGTGAATGACAGGTGAGAAAACCTCCTGCCATACTCTCCCACATTCTCCACAAAGGGAAAATTTTGAGTGACAGTTTTGTACTCATAAGCCAACCTTTAGAGAAGTCTCCAAAGGATTTCTTTGAGCATGTGGAGACTTGGTTTAAGTATAATGGCTTGACTGGAGAATGATGAGGCTTGGACAAGTAAGTGATGGTGTGGGGACTGGGACACGATCAAGTAAGGATGAGATGTAGGGTAGGAAAAATAATCCTGGGGCTCTTCTTGCATTATCCCTTTGCCCCAATCCCTGAGGAATCCTGAAATGCTTCATCTTATGGTGGAAGTGGTATGTTTAGTTTAAAATCTTTCGGCACTCATCTAGGGACTGAGTCCACTACGTCTTTGAATTTTAAAGGAAGCTCCCTCCTCAGAGTTTGCTTCCTGGTTGGTGTTTGAACCAAAATGAGACATACCAGTCCTAGTGATGACCTTTGAATGTACAGCATACCATAATTTCAAGCACTAGAAAAACTCCTGGTAGATGAGTCCTGAATGTAGGAGCAAATAACTCTATAACTTGAACACTTTCCAGCTCAGCCACCATATTTGATAAATAGAGAAAAGAAGGCCCAGAGAAACTAAATCGATCACCTAAACTAGGAGTTGGAGAATTATGGCTCACAAACCAAATCTGGCTCATGGCCTCTTTTTGTAAACAAAGTTTTATTGAAAAACAGCCATACTCATTCATTTACATATTATATCTGGCTGCTTTCATTTTGCAAGAGCAGAGTGTAGTAGTTGCAACAGGGACCATATGACCCTGAAAGCCTAAAATATTTGTGATCTGATCCTTTACAGAAAGTTTGCTGACCTCTGGTCTAAAATCACATAGTCAACTGGTAACAAAGCCAGGACTACAATTATGGTCTTGAACCACACCAGAAGAGACAGAAATAATATGAAAATTTTTTAAAAATGTATATAAATACTTGGGGCCCTGGAAACAAAAGACATTACTGAACTTGATATATTTCTATTATTTGTATTACTGCTATAATAAATATCAGGATACTCTTCTAAATCTATTAGTCCTAAACTAAACTTTAACCAAGGTCAAAAATTAGAGATGAACTACATTAGTTCACTAGAGTCCTCCATGACCCATGCATCCATTTATCCCAGATAACTGTCAATCTGCTCATCAGACATGCTGTTGTTATACAATCTCTTTTTGTGCCTTTTAAAAAAAAAAGTCCTGTTTAAGGATCATTCAGCATCCTAATAAGGATTTCATGAAGATTAAGCAGCAAGGGCATTTAAAGAACAAATCACACCTGACAAACTTCGTAGTCTTTTACAACGTAATTTCAAATTAGCAGATGAAAGGAAGGCAAGGGATCTTATGTCTCTGCCTTTTTGTAAAACACTTGAGACAGGATCTCTCACAAAATGTTAGTGGCAAAGCTATTTTATATCAGCCTTTGCCAATTCAAATGGTCTTCAATGCTTCCACCTAGACTGAAGAGAGAGTGATGATAAATGGCAACCCAAGGAGTTTGGGCATGGATGCAGCACCTCCGAGGTTACTAAGCAATATTACCATTAACCTTGAATAGGGCACACTAAAGTCATGATCATCAAATTTGTGGGTGATATTCAGATATAACATCTCAAGGAAGGTAAAAGAAGAAAAAAAAATTAAATAAAAGTAAATATATGGACATGGACCCAGCCAAAAAATCTGTGCAGATAAATAATAAGCCAATGTCTTATCCTTGAAGTAGCTCTTCCAAATTTGAGACCCAGAAGTGACTGAACACCCAAAATATTGAATTGGAAGTTAGGGTTACTACTACTAGATGTGAAATGTTCTAGTACAGCCTATCCCTATTCAAATTATGAAGATAAAGATTTCTAAGCAGCAAGGCATATTGGTTGTTAAATAATAAAGGAAAACTAACCAATTCATTCATTTGTGTACTCAGTCATTCACTCACTCACTCTAAACTGGGTGCCAGTCATGTGCTTGTCACTGCTTTAAGTACAAAACAAGCATAGATCCTGCCCTTATGGAGTGCTTTCCTCTCTCTCTCTCTCTCTCTCTCTCTCTCTCACACACACACACACACACACACACACACACACACACACACACACGGGTTTTCTTGGGAGCTGCTGCTAAGTACTAGGAAGTAAAATAAAGCAGGATGATATACAATAGCAGAGGAGTGGGGGACAGGCTGTACTGCATTTGATGGTAGGATGAGGGAAGCCCTCTCGATGAAATGGAATTTGAGTAGAGAAAGGATGATCGAGACAAAGGAAACAGAAAGTGCAAAGGTCCCAAAATGAGAGCACATTTGATACTTGGAGAACACACAACAGGAGAATAAAAGGAAAGGTCCTGGGAGCTGAGATCAGAGAGGCAGACAGGTGCAAAGGTAAATATTATCTTGTAGGTTTTGGTAAGATAAAATTTGGTAAGGTAAAATCACTTCATATTTTATGTTCATTGAGATGAAGAGCCACTTTGAGACAGAAACTAACACCTTAAAATGATCACTCGGGTTGCTGTATGGAGAAGAGACAAGGGAGCCAGGTAGGAGGAGGAAGGCAGGTTGAGAGGATAGTACGGTATTTTAAGTGAAAGCTGATAGCAGCTTAGACTTCAGTGGAGGCAAGCAGTGAAGGTGACCAAAAGTGGTTGGATTATGGCTATGTTTTGAAGTTATATTCAATAGGATTTATCACTTGTTTGGATGTGGAAAGAAATAGAATGAAATGAATCACAGATGCCTTTAAGGTTTTTTGGCTTGAACACCAAGATAATGCAAGTTGCCATTTTACTCAAATGGAGACAACTGGGAGAAGAGACAGCTGAGGGGGTAGGAATCAAGATTTCAGTTTATACCAATTCAGTGAGTCAGAGCATTGCACACATCACTTTTCCTTATACCTGATCTTTCTGAGAACCTTCTGGAGTTCTCCATCCTAGGACCCTAAGTGGTCATCATAACTTGAAGTTTATGTCATGGTAACCAACATTAGGGAGCAAGTATTATGCCCAAGATAAAAAAGCAAACAAACAAACAACAATAACAAAAAAAAAACATTAAGAACACACAGAAAAAGCCACAAATCAGAAATATCACTGCCTCTACCAATGAAAAGCCAAAAGTTAAATCTGTTGAAAGGTTAGTAAGAAATAGCAAGGAGCAATTTGGTTTTGGTCATGCGATATTCAAAAACAGATCTTGAGGGGGGTGAATTTAGAGATGGGAAATGAAGAACAAAAAGAGGATTAGGGAAGATGGTAATTTGCATGCTGCCTTTGGAAAGTAGAGTTATGTGTGGGTTAGAATCTATTGTTCTCAAATTCAGAACAAAGATAACAAATAGTGTAAAATTGTGGCTTGTCATGATTAGCTGGTCACATTCAGAAAGTTACTTCTTTTTTGGCGCTTCAGTTTCTTTCTCTGTTAAAGATAAGGTATAAACTAGACAGCTTTTTACAATGCTCCCATCTTCCAAAATTCTAGATTATGGCCACTCCCACTGTATCATTTCTCACCTTATGACATGCACCCCTCCCATGAAGTGTGTGTTAATAGATGAAGAGGAACCGTTTCAAGACATTCATTTAGAAAGATAGTAATAGCATCAGAAAAAAGTAGAACAAAGAAAATGAGATAAAATTCACTCTCTACCACAGAAGGTTATACAAACTTTCCCTTACTCCCCCAGAGTCCACTTACCTTTTGAGCTCTACCCTATATGTTGAAGTGGGAAGTGTCCTACACAATGCAAAATGTTTGACAGCATGCCTAACCTCTTCCCATCAGATTCCAACAACACTCCCAACCTCCTCCTGTTGTATGTAACAACTAAAAAACATCTCCAAACATTGCCAAATGTCCCCTAGGGGGAAAAATTGTCTCTACTGGAGAACCACTGATCCGAGAGAAGCAGGCCTACCAGTTCCATTTTCCTGCTTGAGTGAAACACCACTGTGGGTGGCATACCTTCTGACCACGGCTCATCACACCAGCTTACAGATAAGAATACTTGCCCACCATATAAATTCCCATCCATACAATTAAGTAAGACATGGCTTGTGTATTAGCATATCCAGCTGCTTGTTTGCCTGTCCCTGATATTTCAGTCCAAGTACAGTGGTTTGGCATAAATAATACACAGTCAGCTGAAGCCTGAAAGATACTGTAAATATCCAAGTTCAAAACTACTGTGGTTTTTTCAAGTATACTACAAACAAACCACTCTTAGCTTGAGATGGAAAGGAAAAAATCCAACCCTAATGCCATTACTTAAATAGGCCCATTAAAAATGAGCTGTGGGTGAAATACGCCTTTATTAAACAGATGACATTACATCAGGAATGATGAATCATAAAGTTTCTTTTCGGTATTACAATGGTATACGACCTTTTAAACTTTAATCACTCACCTCATATTCTGCACTACCATCAGGTGTGCAGGCTTCTTGCTGATTACATTAACATGAGGCAGCTGGGGAGCTGTTGGCATCCATTCTCGACAGGCTTTTAGTAGCATGGCTCCACGACACAAAGCCAGAGCTGGGGCAGCCGCAGGCCTGTCTGGAAAGGGAAGCATGGCCTCCAGCTCACTGCCAGAGTCCAACAGTTACAGGAAACGTACTCTGGTGTCTTACATACTACTGTTCTCCCAGAAGTTGGCATAGGATCTAGCACACAGTAAGAACTCTATCAATGCTTATGGAACAAATCTCAAAGGGATTGGAATAATCTGTTACATTTGGACAGGGCTTCCAGTTTAAAAGATCATTATTCAGTTTTCCCAGGGAGCGGGTGAAGAAGGCCCAGGGTCACACTGGTAGTAACTGATGGAACTGGATTACAGTTTGTGTTCTTTCCACTGTGGATAGAAGACAACACTGTGCTGTTGATAAAAGCACAGGCTTAGCTTCCATCCCAGCCCTTCAGTAACTGTGCAACCTTTCACAAGTCATTTAAACCCCCTAAAATATACAATCCTTCTAGTTTGATTGGGAGAACTATTTGAGATGATGCATGTAAAAAGCTTGCCATGATGGGTGGCACATGGTAAGCACCCAATGAATGTTATTTATAATTATTTACAGCTTCATAAAATATCCTATGGACAAACTGAAAACTACAGAATCCTTAATGGAAAGCAAAATTTGATTTGTCAGTTACCTTGTGAACCATCACCCCTAAAATTTGATTGAGGCCCCAGTTAATCTGCATTTACCTTTCTCTCGATCTTTCTTCTTTCTACTTGTTAGGAAGCTGAGTAAGGGACAATTAGTCGTTTGCCCCTTAATAGCCTCAACCCGCAACCTGATACCAAAAGTATCCCATGGCCCCTCTTGAGAAGTTTCATTTCATGAAGTCTTTGTGTCAGTGATAATCTAACTAATATGTAAGTATTTTTAATCGTAGTTCTTCTCACCAACATTTTAAATGGCAGAGAAGAAAATATAAGGAGGTTCAAGAATTATTTTAGTAAAGGTTTTTGATAGATTTGGAAGTTAATAAAAAACAATTTTGAAATAAATCTTTTGAGTTGTAGCCATGTAAGAAAACTAACATTTTCTAAAAAGAATTATCCATTGGTTTCTGTTCAGAAACAATATGCAAGTGTGGACAATATGCAAGTTTAGATAAAACATTATTTTGCCCCAGGATAGCATATACTATGCTCCTTACAAGACTTCATCCAAAATTAGGATTTCATGTATCATTTAGTATACTTTAGCTATAAATTTCATAAACACCAACTAAAGGAACATAAACGGTAAATCACAGAAAGTCAGGAGATATGTTGATATTAGAGTTCATTATCCTGTTAGCCCAACAATGTCAGCAAGTTTCCTTCCATCTTTCATTCAGCATTGTCAGTTGCTGCTTTGGTCTCTTGCCTAGTTTCCTCCAAGGTCTCTAAATGCCATCATACCTTTTCAACATCATCATAACCAGAAGAAAGGGCTACTTCCTTAAAGAAGTCTCTTTTGTTAATAGCAAAGAAATCTTTCTCATATCGTCACCAGTGGGTATTATTTTCCGTTCCATGGGTTGGTTCTGGTTCACATAATTACCCCCCAAACTAATCATTGGCAGAGAGAGTGAAATTATCATGACTGACTTAAAACAATCATGATTCAGCCACTGAATCATGATTTAATACTCTGAACAAAGCTGAGGTTCTGCTTGCAAGTTAGAAGGTGACTGAGCAATGGCTATTGGGTAGGCAAACAATTGTCTGTTATCATCCCATTAGTCATATTCTAGTTCAGTGGTTCCTGAATCACCGTTTAAACATTCTGCTCATATGCTAAGTCAATTATATTACAATCACTGGAGTAGGACACAGCAATCAATACTTTTTGAAGCTCCCTGAGTGATTCTGAAGTGTAGAGATGTTTGGGGATAACCGTCCTAGCTATCAGTTCATGTGAGCCATGTTAGCAAGGGTCTACTGAGAGATTTCCTTTCTGGTCCACAGGGATCCTGCAGGTCCAATTTGGTCCCATTGGACACGGAAATGCCTTATGACTTATGTTGACTTGAACAGAATATGACAATATGTCATCATACCACTACAGAATCAACACAGCAATCCAAATATGAGAGAAAACCAAAAGTTCCCCAAAATTAGCTGAATATTTTAAAGTATTAAATTTTTTATTGTTTTACAAATTTTAAGCCAATTTTTCATTTCAAAATGATGATTAAAATGGGATAAAATAGCTCTGCATCATAACTTACACTAGAGAGTTTCAGAATTATAAAGATCACCTAACACAACCACTGAGAGGTTAGCTTTACATGACATTTTACAAGGCAAGAATTTTTTTACCCATTTGGTCACTGCTGTGTCCTCAGTGCCTAGATGAACATCTCATACCATACCTGGGTTTATGACTCCTTGCTCAATTTCCTCACCTGTTATATGGGGACATGAATACCTTATATGTCCCATAGGAGGAAGGAACAACTGCATTTTGAAGAAGCAAAACTGAGAACCAGTTCTAGCACTACCAGCTGAGCGACATGCTACAGAGTCACTTAATCTCCCTGAGCTTCTGCAGGAAGATAAATTCTATTTTGTACCTCAAAGAGTCTCTATGGGACTCCAGGGTGGTGGTGTATGTGAAAGCGCCTTGCAACATGTACATTCCTATACAGATAGGAGTGATTATTTTAAAGGAGATAAACATAAATGTTCAATTAATGCAAGACAAAATTCAGAGTGCCTTCCATCTGAAATGTGCTTTTCTCTTTCTCCCTCTTCCTCTGTCGCTCTCAAAATGTTAATACGGGTCTCCTCTATAAATAACGATAGTGGCATACTGACATCCAGATTTAAACGCTGCAGCACAGCACCCTGTACAAGGAGAAGGCTGACACAGAGCTTCTATTTTTATATGTTTAGTGATATATCCAAGTGTCACTCAACAACAACAGGAAAGGAGCGACTGAGCCGATATCATTCACTCATATCTTCACCCCTCCCCCGCCTACCACTCCGACACATCCGTGACAAGCGCTGCCTGGCTCCACCTGCTCACCACCTGTCAATATCTGGGTTGAAAAAAAAAAAGACTCCAGCACATGACTCTTAATTTTTATTAGTATAAATATAGATATACTAAATAATAATCTATGCTCAGCACTTAC
Organism: Papio anubis; assembly: GCF_008728515.1. Taxonomy (NCBI): domain Eukaryota; kingdom Metazoa; phylum Chordata; class Mammalia; order Primates; family Cercopithecidae; genus Papio; species Papio anubis. The sequence continues at coordinate 197,301,066 of NC_044976.1, forward strand.
ATTGCAAGGCCACAAGAATTCCATTGCACTACTTCTTGAAATGTTCTATCTCTGTATCAGATGATCCCTGCAAAGGCTACTCCAGACTTTCTAAGATGGAAACCAAAATAGATTGTGGCATTCAACTGAGATCACTGGGGAAATACAAGGAAATACCATGGACTCTGATTACAACTTCTGTGAGGACATAGGACCAATTCTCCTGACTTCAGAGAAAGGTGCTCCTATGATTTTATCTCCTAACTGAGCAAACCAATGCTATGACCCCTCCCTTTTCCTCACAAACCTTTCAGAGGCTACACTGGGGCGTATTATCAGGACAGGTAGGGGTAAGAGCTTCATCAGCTGAAAATCAATGTGGCTCATCACAGTCTCAAAACACCTAGGAATGTGTCATACACAAAAAGATCAAAGCCGCCCCAGCAAACAAGTGACACGGAAACCCAACAGTGCTTGTGGCCAGGAGAAGAAGTGAACACACACCTTAATAATTCATTATTTGGTTGTTATTCAATATGCTACATGTGATTTATAAGTTTGCTTGTTGTAGCAATTTGATTGAAGTAGCTAGTCATAGCAAAACAGAGACAGCTATGAAACCAGACAATCATAGGTTCAAATCCTGTCTCTGTAAGTTCCTGGATGTGTGACTTCTGAACATGTTATTTTACTCGTTCACATTTGTTTCCTCATCTGTCATAGATATGGCAATACTTGGAAGATTATTGTGAGGATAAAATGAGAGTATATATGTAATATGTACTACAGTGGCTGGTTTATAGTAAGCTATAGCTAATACAGTTGTCCCTGGTCCTTGGGTATCTGCAGTGATTGGTTCCAGGACTCCCTGAAGATACCAAAATCTGCAGATGAACAAGTCCCTTATATAACGTGGTATATATAGTGTTTGCATGTAACCTACACATTCTCCCATATACTTTAAAATTACTTTAAATCATCTCTAGGTTACTTAGAATACCTTATGCAATATAAATGTTACCCAAGTGTCCATCAACGGATAAATAAAGAAAATGTGGTACATGTACACAATGGAGTGTTATTCAGCCTTGAGAAAAAATGAGATCCAATAATTTGCAAAAACATGGATGGAACTAGAGATCATTGTGCTAAGTGAAATAAACCAGGCACAGAAAGACAAAAATTGCATGTTCTCAATTATTTGTGGGGTACAAAAATCAAGACAAACTCATGGAGATAGAGAGTGGAAGGATAGTTACCAGAGACTGGGAAGGGTAGTGAGAGTGGTAGGGGAGGTGGGGATGGTTAATGGATACAAAGAAAAGTAGAAAGAATGAATGAGACCCACTATTTGATAGCACAGCAGGGTGATTATAGTCAATAATAACTACTTTGTACTTTTTAATATAACAAAAAGAGTGTAATCAGATTGTTTGTAACTCAAGGAATAAATGCTTGAGGGGATGGAGACCTCATTCGCCATGATGTGCTTATTTCACATTACATGCCAGTATCAAAACACCTCATGTACCCCATAAATATATATACCTAATATGTATCTGCAAAAATTAAAAATTAAAAGAATTTTAAAATTTTAAATGGTGTATAGTTTTTGCACTGTATTTTAAAATTTGTATTACTTTTATTGTTTCTTTGACATTTTCAATCCACTGTTTAATCTACAGATGTGAAACCTGTGGATACAAAGGGCTGATTGTACTTCTTTTAACCTGAGTGCATACAAAAATGCTGTTTTAAGCACTTTCTAAGGTATTTCTAAGTGTTTTAGTAGACTTAGTGGTTTCTTTCTCTCTAAAACATTACTTCTACAATTGAATTTTACCCAAGATAACAATGTGGAGCCTAAGACTACTCTCTATTTGTTGTTCCATGACATAAATCTTAAAGAAAAGGCACTGACTTAAAGCTTAATGAGTCTATCCAGAAAGAAGCTATTGTTCCAAATCTAGTACAAGAATTTTGGCTAGCATGGACTATACAAACCACAAACAAAAAAACAGAGGGTGGAACAGGATTGTGCTCAAAAAGGCAGGCGAAGTTCTGGGTGGGAAACTCCACTTCTCTCTCTCTCTCCTGGGAATCACTGTGCCCTGAGTTACTCAGGGCCTGGGGCTTGGTGCTTGGGACTCATAGAAAAGTGCCCCAGGGCAGACCTCTAGCTCTGTATTCAAGATTATTCTTCTGTGCTGGAGTTAGAGCACTAATCTTGCTCTGGCTCCAGCACTGTGCTAGAGGAGTTAGTTGAGAAAGGGTCAAGTAGGGGCTGTGGTGCTGAAAGCAGTATAGCAATAATATTAGCAATACAACCATGTTACCTAAGTGGAGGTACCAGCGTATTGTCATTTTCACCCCCAGAAGACTTAGGTGTTTGGAGGTCTTCTCATCCTATGTTCACTCAACAAGAAACTAACAAAGCAGATAACAGTGTTGGTGCACTTACCAATATGAAAAAAATTTCATTTTTCTAAGTTAAGATCTGGCTTCCTAAAGGAAAGATGATTCATATATATTTCTGGAATGTTATATAATCTAGGCACTAGAAAATTTAAATTTTTTATTTTTATTTAGCCTATGTATTTGGATAATGGTGTTGTCTCAAATGTACTAATGAGACCATTGAGTTTGAAGAATATTAAGTGGTTAAAATCACAGTATTAGCTGCAGATCTGGATTCAAACCGAAGTCTGCCTGACTGTAAAACCCCTAATATAAAACCACTGTCACTGTAATTACTGTGAAGAATAGCATCCCACTATTGAAGACTTTCTAATTTGTCCCTGTTGTCAACTGGGTCATGTTTTACCTTCTCAGCTTTATGTTGAAAATTTGCTACTTTGTCAACAAAGTCTTATTTACAATGAAGCTAACCACCAAAAAAAAAAAAAAAGTCCTTATGAAAATAATTACAGATGCTAGTAAGTACACAGTACCAAAGAGATGCTCAAATATATGCACTACCTTAAATTTGAAAGAATTAGAACTAGCAAAAAATCAAACAAAACAAAACAAAACAAATGAGCAATATCTAGGGTGGGAACTGGGGAGACTAAGAAGGTTTCAACACAATTGAGAGCATATCTTACAAACTAAAACTTCAAATAAGCCTACTTACTTTTTCCCCGGGTTCATAGAACTCAATACAGAGTCATAAATCAGTCATATAGAAAGGCACGTATGTAGCATAAAGCCCTAAGAAGAGATTATACAAGTTCTTAGTGAACATCTCCAGTGATGGACTCACAAAATCCTAAGGTAACTAAGGCCTTTTCCAAAAGCTCCAATTGTTAGCAAAAAAAAGTTGAGTCCCCCTTATTCGGCCAGTACATTATAATTCTTCCCTCTCTGTCTGTCTACACAAATGCCTACTACACCTCCTGAATAGAACATCAAGAATCTACATCTTACTTGAAAGATTAAGTGCCAATGTGTCTACTGATGCATTTGTGTGAATAGTGGTTGCTTCTTTCTGCTGACCATGAATTCCTGCCTCCTAGGGCTACATAACTAAATGTTTTTCCATAGAACAAGCAGAGATCCCTGGAACAAAAAGAATTACAAAGCATAAAAGCTTTCAGCCGAAAAGAGGAACGGAAAAGATGCCAACTTGTATGGAGATGTGGAAGTGAGAAAACCTTTGATCAGTACTTCATTAGAGTATTCAAGAGGAAGAAACTTGGAAGCTGATGGAAAAATCAAGCAGCCTAGCATAATCATAAGCTTTACATGCTCTTTTCAAAGGGTTTATTTATTTATTGAATTTTTTTTCAATTCTCTTGTTTGTTAATTTCTGTTCTGATTCTAAGTCTATTGGTCAATCGGTGCTGAAAATAAAATGGGACCACGTGACCTGAGAATACTCTGCCTTATGAGTATATGGGTACTGTATGACAAAGTCAGGCTTAATGGTGAGGGTGAAGGGATGAGAGAATTGTAGGTGAAGGAGAAGAACACAGGAGTCGAACACTGACAATGATATCAAATCACTACTCGGAAATTATTTTGCTGGAAGATAGTGAGAGTGATTATCCAAAACCCTGTGGATTAGGTATTATACCAGCCTCTACCCTCTGGCCTTCAAGGGTTTCCATAATTTTTACTCTAATAGCCTGAGCTATCACTCCATTTCTGACAAAATTAAAGATTGTTTAGTCAAACGAACTCTAAGGAAAGATAAATTCGACTCTAACTAATAGCATATTTGTGGAAAATAAAATTTTATTACACTTGAATGAATTCACTATTAGGGTGATTTACCAACAGAATGCTGGGATGTTTTGTCTCTGAAAATATATTATTTCTTAAATTTTATAATTGATAGACAAGGTACAATCATAATTAAGTAGCACTATGAACTAAGCATGATGTCTTTCTTAATAATAATAATTGGTCTCCTAAATAGGCTGTTAAAGCCCAGATAATCTTCTTCACATCTTCAATTTTGTAAAGTTCCCCTGACAAAAAAAAAAAAAAAACCTCTACCAAGTTAGTATTCAGGATAATCCTACTTCTCAATTAGAGTTCTTAATATGGAAAAAAGTTTTCCTGTCCCAAGAGGATATTCTTAAACAACTAGTATTGGTGAGTTTGACCCACTTTCCATAAAATAGATTTTTCCTTATATTTATCTTATTCCTCCCACTTTTCTAGTCGTTTTCCCCTCCCTTCTCCTTTTCATATAACTTATTTTCTCAAGCTGTTCTCAGTTAGGCAGTGTCTGCAAAGAGCGCTGATGTTTTCACTCTGAAAAGTCTCCAGTGATTACACCCAGTTTCTTTCATGCTAGAACTACATATTTATCAACCCCAGAGAGCAAAGATGAGGCGGCACCAGGGTAGTGAGTGATGTGAATTGCTGTCACAGCAGAAATTGTGTTCGGGGAGGCTTCTAGATAGGAAAAAAAAAAATCTTCCAATTAGGGAGGGGCAGACAGCACAAAGAAAGACAAAAAATGGATGAGAAAAAAAAAAAAAAGGAGGGGCAGCAAGAAAGCAGTGAGCAATTAGAGAGGGCTCAGTGGTGTGCACAGTTGCCAATCCCTGCTGGAAATGCCCTCCAGTGGCCAGAAGTGGGTCGTAAGTGTAATGAGCCAGGCAGCCTGACATCTGGACTCTTTAGTCCAGCCTCAGATTTCCACCTGGGTATGACAACTTCAGAACTTCAGAGCTCAAAGGTAAGTGGAAGATTTTCTTTGCTTGTTGTCTCCTTCATCAGCCACATATATTCCTATGTGGGGCAGGGCTCATACTTCTTGGCTACATAGATAAAACCAGGGGAAGCTACAACCCAGAATGGGACTCTCACCCCACTCAAGGCTGCACTGATTTAAGGGAAAACTTGCTCTAACCCCTTTCTAAGCACATCACCTACAAGTTCCTAATTAGCAACCACCCCAGGCCTTTTAATTTTTAGAGTTGCAAATAATGCTCATTTCTAATAGTTTATTTCCTCCAACAGCAGTCAACATTTTTGCAAAGACTATTTGGCTTCAAGAAAACTGGACAAGAGTGATGCACTGTTCATCTAAACCATGGCCACTGCTTGGGAAACTTCCAAGAGCACTTTCTTCCTGGCAGTGGATGAATACGGTCATTATCAAACACACATATGGCAACCACATTTTCTGAACACCCAACAGGCATATTGGTCTAACAATAGGACAAAATATTTGACATTGGAGAAATGGAACCCATGTTACTGATGCTTTTTGCAATATTAACTAGTCCATCTTTACTATCTTCTCCATGTCTTTCTTTCAAATTCTGGATGGAGAATAACTTTCCTTGTATATATTTAATTTTTCTTATCCTGAAGCTTTAACCCTTACGCCTCTACCATTACCCTTTGTCTTATTGCCTTACAGACACCACTGACCTCTGTAAAAGGTGAGTGTAAGAAAGTCTAAATGCTTCTTCGTCAATACTACACCATTGCACCAAATATGACACCAAGTGGTACACAATCGAAACAGGAAAAAAGGGCAAGACACACACCAATTCCATCAGATTTGCTTCAGTTTCCTGAAAACATTAGATAACAGAACTCTGGATTAAGAGGTTGGGCCCAAAGCTGCATAAGCTTTCCTCCATTTTCTAACATCTGAGAAACTATAAGAGAACATTTTTGCTTTCAAGAAATTTGTGCAAGGATCCTAGATCACTCTATTGATATAAATTATAAACTGCTTACAGTTTGCCTTTGGCATTTCTGAAAATTTTGTTTCTTTCTAACTGTCCCTTTTCCCCACTATGTCCTTTTCTTTCTCAGTAAATCCAGGGTGGAGTCTGAGAGTCTGCATTTCCAATGAGGCCCCAGGTATTTCAATGCTGCTTGTCATAAACCACACTTTGAGTAGCAAGAAACTGAATAGTCAAGATATAAGACAGGATAAGTGTACAAGGATATGTACATTTTCATAATTTCCTGAAGAGTACCCTTTTAACAAGGACTGAAGAAATGGCTCTCTCATGACTGAGGAGTGGTGAGTGGATAAAACGTGAGATTTGGAGTCAGACAACATGAGTTCTCAAAATAAGATTTGGCATTTGCTGAGTGATCTTGAGTTATGAACTTAATATTTCTGACTCTCAATTTTAATCTGTAAAGTTAGGAATTATAAAAATACCTACTTCTTCTGTTGGCTATAAAAATCAAAAGGGATAAACTATGATATGGACTTAAAGTAATACTCGCTTGTTAATATAGGTGAATCATATGCCTTAAGTAGGCCATCGCAGGAGGTAATTTTAGGCAAAGGGTGTTTCCCATAGCCCACCAAATCACAGCAGCAGGCCCTGTGCTTATTCTGCCACTTTAATGGGCAGTCCTAATTGACTACAAAGAAATCTGTAAAAACAAATATCACAATTAAGACCTATTGATTTATGCAGGTGACTTTATTTTCATCAGTTATCCAGTAGTTATGGAGTTATTTGATATGTGTTTTTATCTTGTACATATGTTTCCCGAGTTGTCTCAGGCCCCATAGCTTCAGTAAAACTAAGATAAATAGCTGAGCATAAATTCTCAAGTCTGTTCATTGCTCTACTGTATCTCAGTCTTTTTACTATTATGTTTGTTTAAAGGCAGGTTAGAAATGCTTACCTGTCCCAGAGGAAGAGTAATGTGCTTGGTGCTTAAAATACCCAGCTGGTTGGGATTGAGAGCGACTCATAATATTCTTTGCATGATTTCCTAATTAAAGGAAGGTGGAAGCCACTTTGTCCCAGAATAGTGAAAATCAAGTGGATGCCATCCCATTTTCACCCTGGACTAACACAAGGAAGGGCCGACTTACAATGTCCTGAATGACCTTGAGGGGCCATCTTACCCTGATATTGGGCTCTCCCGGCTATGTAATAATCCTAAATTTTTACAAAACAAAAATGCTTCCAGAATATGGTGTCCAGCTCTATGCAAGATGAAATCTAGGAGTTCACAGTGTGAGGAAATAGAATTGGCAGGTGTTACCAGATTCAATCCATGAGGCAAGCAGCATGAGAAAAAGCAAAGATCTAGTATCAGAAGTTAATTAGAAGATGATGAGAGCAGAAGCTAGGAGGTCCCAAACACATATCTGACAAAACCACATCAAGGAGAAGTGCCTAGAAAAACCAGTGAGGTGACTGAAGATGGCAAAAAGCAGTCCTAAGCATTTGGCAACTCTGCTCAACTTCCCTCTAACTCAGAGATATTTGTATTAGGCTTAGCACACACCTACTGCTTTTGCTACTGGCATTTTACAGGCACCATCCAACACCTAAGTAAGTGATATATCCCCTTGCCAGGGACCCAAGTTCATCATGCCCCTGTGTATTTTAAGCTATTGGAAATTTTAAGCTATTGGAAAGTAGACTTATATTTCTCTTTTTTAGAGATGAGGTCTCGCTCTGTTGCCCAGGCTGGGGTGTAATGGCAGGATCATGGCCCACTGCAGCCTCAACATCCTGGACTCAAGCAATCCTCCTACATCAGCCTTACCAATTAGCATTTTAAAACAACTTTTTGTAGAGACGAAGTCTCACTATATTGCCCAGGCTGGTCTTGAATTCCTGTCTTCAGTCCTCTTGGCTCAGCCCCTCAAAGTCAGACCTATATTTCTCTTCCACCCCTCAATTTTACGCACAAAGCAGAGATGCAATAAATTATAGGTGCGTGAAAATTCTTGATAAAGCCTCATGCTGAAGGCGTTTGGAATGAGAGTTTCACTGATTTGCTGACCTAGTTGCACCCATCATGTTCAACTTTTTAAAAATCTATTTAGAAACACAGGTCTTATCAGCAAAATACATGGGGATATTGCTGCTACTGGGTTCTTTGCCCCAAAAAGCAAATAATTTTCTGTAACTTTAGACAGTTTCCAAAACTGAACTCTTGGGCAGCTGAAGCACTAGGGCTTTTACAGAAAATTGGACATGCCAGAAAAGAATACATTCTTCTCTGCAGTAGAAATTCTCAATTTCTTGCTTCAGGTTGATCAGAGAATTTCTCAACTACAAACTTCTAACTAGAATTGAGTTTTTCTCTTGCCAATTCAGATTATGATAAATATCTACCATACCGCTATGTCTTATTTGCTGTCAGGAAGGGACTCAGCAAGTTGGTGATGTGAGAGATTCCTTTTTGGTATTTGGCAAAACCTGATTTCATCTCTAGTTGTCTTTATTTATCCCTCCCCACTAGATTTTGGCTGTCGTAGATTCAAATGACATCTTTAAGGGGAGAAACAAAGAATTTGCAATTGTTTCCCAGCAATGTGCAAATTGGCACTTAATCGAGAATTAATGGTGTGCTAACTTCTCACTGCAGCCATTCCCACTGCAAATTGCACTGAGACTGCTTGCACTTTTGACTTTGACATGCTTTTTATAGGGGTACATGAGTAATTTGATCTGTAAAAGAGAGAGAAGATTCCACCTCCTGAAGGAAAAGTACTAATTAGCAGCAAAATCTAACTGCTTTTCTCCGGCGGGGTCTCTCTCTTGCTATGTTTGGCTTAATGCAAACTCCTGCCATGCTGAGTTTCTGCATTGGATTGTCCAATACAGCCTATTTCATTTTAATTTCCTTTAGCAGAGTTGATATTCAATTAGCCACACCAATGAAGGGATGCATTAGCACACATAATAATCTCTTAACTTTGAATAGAGCATTAGCATTTACAAAGCACTTTCACATTTGCTCTTCATAACCTCTGTATTTAGCGACAAATACAAGTCCCATTTTACAGATGGAGAAACTTAAGTTCGAAGATATTAAGGATATGTCTGAGGTCACATAGTAAGCTACAGGGCATAGAGAACCCAGATTACATAGTTTTTAATTTGTTGCTTTTTTATTCTGTCATGCCAAGAAATGGTATGATTAAGCTCATAGCAACACCTTCCTTACGCCTACTTCCACATCATTCGTTTATTCATTTATTTTTTCAACGTAAAGTTTGGCTAAACAACAACACTATATAATACATCCTAAATATTCTTGGAGAATAAGAAAATGCAACATGGGATTCTCAGCTTTCAAAAAATTCTCTAAAATATGGAAAATATATAAAAAATATAAATGATGATGTTAGGCAAAATATCCTTGAGGGTAGAAGCTATATCTAATTCATCATTTTACCCTTTCACCGTTCCTAACATAACACAGGGCCTAGCAGATAGTCGGCACTACATAAATATGTTTCAGAAAGAAATGAACAGCCATGCCCTATCTCCTTGCATTTGCTATGTCCTTTTCTTTATTTTTAATACGAATTTTTACTATCTGTTAATATATCTTTTATTATTTGTCTATTCTCTGTGCCCTCCACTGGAACGTAGGCATCATGAGGATGGGCATTTTGTCAGTTTCATCCATGATCTATGTCAAGCAAGGAAAACAGTGCCTGGCTTTTTTTCACCAGATGGCCCAAAGCAAAATGATATCATTTGAAAGCCGGCTTGGTTGGGTAGAAGAGCTTGGTTGGCTAGAAGAGCTTGTTTCCTTGGCTTTGAAAGCCGTAATCTGACTTTGGAAGCCTCACTCCTCTGAGTGTCTAAGGAGAGAAGTGACCTCGTTCATTAAAACAAAAACTTCTTTCTTGAGAATTTGCTTTTTTTCCCAAGCATGCTAGTACAATGTGGAGAAGAAATGATATTTATACACAGAGCCACAATACTGTCCCTTTCCCCTTGGTGTGACTTCAGATGACCTCCTGCCTGAGATGGACCACTAAACATAGAAAATATCACAATAACTGTCTTCACATTCCAGAACTGGCTCCCTGTGGATTTAGACCCAGCTTCAGAAAGCAAATATACAGTCAAGTAGGTTCAAGGAATTCAGTGCCACACCAAAAAGCTTGGGACCCTGGACCACAGTCTGATCTGTGACAAAAATATCCTTCTCAAGATTCTTCCTACAGTGGGATTGAGGGATTGAGAAGAGGAGAAGAAGCCTTTGCCTCCAGCTGTGATGATGTGAGATCTCCAGCTGTGTCAATTCTCATTAGCACCCAGTGGGGTGGGTGTGGCGACAGGCACATGGAAGACTTGGCTTAGAGCCCAGCCTAAGAAGTCCCTTGAGATGGTCTGTAATAAACCTCCTGGGATGGGTTGGGAAAGTTAATTATGATGTAAAATGTAGTGTGACTACTTCGAATCAGAAGCGGTTAGAGAGTCTGAAACATTATTTTTTCAGAATTCAATTGTTTTATCAAGCAGGGAATTTTCTGTTCATGGGGCTTTACTACAACAAGTGTGGTTAGTATTATAGCATGAAATCTTTGAGAGTAATTGAGACTTTCAGAGCATTGCTGTTTCACAGGACAGGGACCTGTATCTTCTAGATTGTGCTGTCCCATTCAATAGCCACTGCCCTCCTCAAATCTATACGTGGAAAACTACTCCCCAGGGGGCCTGTATTAAAACTACCCCCCAGGGGGCCTAATTACCCCTTGGAGGTAATTAGGTCATGAGAGCACCAATCTCGTGAAGGGAATTAGTGTCCTTACATCCTAGCCACTATACCACCAGGGAAGCCAAAGATTAGTGCCCTTATAAAAGCAGCTTGAGGGAGGCTGTTTGTACCTCCACCATGCAAAAACGCAGAAAGAAGGTGCCATCTATGAAGCAGAGATACCTTCACCAGACACCAAATCTGCTGGTGCCTTGATCTGGGACTTCACAGTCTCTAGAATTAAAAGCAATAAATTTCTGTTGTTTATTAAATTACCAAATCTGAGGTATTTTGTTATAGCAGCCTGAACAGTCTAAGACAGTTTCTAACCACATGTGACTATGTGAGCATTTGAAATGTGGCTCATGTGACTGAGGAACTAACTTTTAATCTTATTTAATAAAAAGTAATTTGTATTTAAAATGGATACTCAATTCAGTTGTTGGAAAAGTTTATAGCATATTTGGAACAACCTGGGTATAAAAATTATTTTTTCAACTGTAAATTTCATTAACTCTAAATATAAGCCAGGCATTTCTGATAAAAATTTAGTGTCTGGATCAAATGTGCTATAAGTGTAAAATATACACAGTATTTGAAAGACGGTACAACAAAAGTTAAACATATCACAAATGATTGTCTATATTGATTAAACATTGAAATACTATTCTGAATATATTGGATTAAACAAAATATATTATTCAAAGTAACTTCATCTGGTATTTTTAAATGTGGCTTCTGCAAATTTTAAAATTATAAATGTGGCTCACATATTTTCACAGGATAATTTTTTCTAGATAACTATAAGGTACTATTATGGGCTGGCTTATGCTTCCTGCATTCATATGTTGAAGTCCTACCCCCTAATATCTCACAAGGTGACTGTATTTGGAGACAGAGCCTTAAAGAAGTAACCTAATTACTTCTTTAGGTTAAATATAGAGTCTTTAAAGAAAACTATGTTAAAATGAGGTTGTATAAGTGGGCTCCAAATCCACCACGACTGGTGTCCCTCCTTAAAAAAGAGGAAATTAGGTCACAGGCACACATGGAAGGAAGGCCATATGAAGACACATTGGGAAGACAACCATGTATAAGCCAAGGAAAGAAGACTCAAAAGAAAGAACCCTACCAACACCTTGATCTTGACCTCTAGCCTTCAAAGCAGTAAGAAAAAAATTTCTGATGTTTAAGCCAGTGGTCCCCAAACTTTTTGGCCCCAGGGACTGGTTTTGTGGATGACAATTTTTCCACAGATCAGAAGGTAGGAGGGGGATGATTTGGGGATGACTCAAGCACATTACATTTATTGTGCACTTTATTTCTATTATTATTACAGTGTAATACATAATGAAATAATTTTACAATTCACCATAATGTAGAATCAGCGGGAGCCCTGAGCTTATTTTCCTGCCACTAGACGGTCCCATCTGGGGGTGATGGAAAACCGTGATAGATCATCAGGCATTAGATTCTTATCAGGAGCACACAATCTAGATCCCACACATGCACAGTTCACAATAGGGTTCACGTTCCTATGAGAACCTAACACCACCACTGAGTTGACAGGAGGTGGAGCTCAGGCAGTAATTTGAGCAACAGGGAGCATCTGTAAATACAGATGAAGCTTTACTCACCCACCCCTCACCTCCTGCTGTGTGGCCTGGTTCCTAACGAGCCATGGACCAGTACCAGTCCCCAGTCTGGGGGTTAGGGATGCCTGGTTTAAGCCACCCAATCTGGGATACGCTGTTACGGCAGCCCTAGCAAACAACTATCACCAAGCAAGTACCAGAATAATAGCTACTAACTTCATGTTACTTGTTCAATGTCTGTCTCTCCCATTATAAGGTCTATGAAGGAAGGAATTGTACCTTTCTTAGGCACTCTGTATTCCCAGCACTTGGCACAGCTCCTGTCCTGTAGTAAATGCTCAATAAACATTTGATAACTGAGAAGGCAATTACCTAACTCATTTAATCCATGTAAACAGCTAATTTGGTTGACTAGGGAAAAAAAAAAAAATAATCTGTGTTTCATTAGCATGGGTTTATAGTCTGAATTTTTTTCAGATAAATTGTTGATCTGTGTTGACCCAAATATTGTATTTCAACAATTGGTACTGGTCAATTGTTTTTAAATCATCAGCTATTATACCAGGGAAAACACTCTTTGAGCCTGTATATATATTCATAATTAGGCAATAGACTAGGCTTTTTATAAGGAAAAACCAATCTATCACATTCGTGATTTTCTCACTAATATTTATCACATGAGGACCCATAATTATGTATTGATTCGTTGAATTAAGGCAAAAGTCTTAGAGCTGGAAGGGTCATTCAGGGTCCAGTTATTCCTTCAATGCAGGGTAACTGTTGCAATTTTTTCTGGCTGCTATAACAAAATACGTTAGATTGATAAAAATGTATTTCTTACAATTCTGGAGGAGGCTGGGAAGTCCAAGACCCTCATGACTCAGTAATCTCTTAATGGTCCTACCTCTTAATACTGTCTCATTGGAGAATAAGTTCCAACATACTAACTTCAGGGGGACATCAATATTCAGATCATAGCAATAATCTACTTCAAAATCTCAGTGGGACACTCAGTTTTGATGGGCACTTTTCTCCTTCAGTTTTCTCATGTTTGTACTTTAGAATTCTGTCTCCAATCCACTTGCCTCAGCAGTGTCATTGTTATATAAATATCGCCTCCTTTTTAGAACTTATATCCCTGTCTCAGTGTAGACTCCCTACCTGTCCAGGTGGAGGCACTGAAGAGCCATCTATTTTTGTCTGGCTTTAGCAGTAATAAGAAACCAACCTGGATTCTGAAATGCCCAAAGAATTTGCATATCTATGGTTGCAGCATGGAGCTGTAACCTTTCTATCTAAGCCCGCTATATTCAGATGTATTTCATTCTGTAAGTAAGTAGCTATTAAGCGCATACAATGTTTCTGGCTCTGGACATACAATTATGTTTTCTATTTTCAAAGAGTTCACATTCTATGGAAGGGTGCTAACAGTAGGTGTGGAGACAAGATGTGGTGAGATGTTTATGGAACAAATAATTCACAAATAAATATATAATATGAAACTGTAAAATGTTATATAAGCATAATTATTACTAGCAAAAATACAAAAATAAAATAAGAACCATGGTTGAAAGATAAATTACTATGAAGAAAAAGTGTATAAGAACATGTAACAAAAGAACCTGACCTAACCTCGGCTGTCAGGGAATGCAAAACTGAGATCTGAAGAATAAGTTTGAGCTAATTATGGTGAAAGGCAGGAAGGAAACTAGAGATAGTGTCATGTGTAAATAGCCTATGAAGGAAAGAAACACGGGGCGTCTGAGTGTTATGAAATGAAGATGGATTGCTTGCTAGGGTTCAGGTTTTGGAGTCCCTGGTAAGTCAATTGGGAATTTTCCTCTTTATCATAAGATGCAACATTTTACCTAAGGTGTAATATGACCATACTTATGTTTTGTAAATGAACGTTTTGGTTTTTGAATAGAAAACTAACACAAGAAGATCGAAAAAAAATGAAGGATGCACATTATCTATACAAGAAAAGCTGCAAAACTTTAATGAAAGAAATCAGAGAAGGACTAAGTAAATGAACGGGTATTTTATTTATTTCATTTTGTTTCATGGTTAAGAAGATTCAATATTGTCATCTTGCCAGTTCTTCCAAATTTGATCTATAGATTTCAATGCAACCCCAATCAAAATCCCAGAAAGTTATTTTGTAGGTAACAGCAAACCTACCTATTCTAAAGTTAATATGGAGAAGCAAAAGACCCCGAATAGCCAACACAATATTGAAGCAGAAGAACAAAGTTGAAGGACCTACATAAAGATAATCAACTGATCTTTGACAAGGAATTAAAGACAATGCAATGGAACAGAGATAGTCTTTTCAACAAATGGTTCTGGAACAATTGAACATCTACATGCAAAACAGTAAATCTAGACACAGGCCTTACACTTTACAAACATTAACTCAAAATGGAAAATAAACCTAAGTGTAAAGTTAAAAACTATATAAACTCCAAGAAGATAACATTGGATAGAGTCTAGATGATCTAGGGTTTGGCAATAACATTTTAGATAAAACACCAGAGGCATGATACATGAAAGAAAAAATTGAGAAGGAAGACTTTATTAAAATTAAGAATTTCTGTTCTGTGAAACTTAAGATAAAAACAGAAACCACAAACTGAGATAAAAATATTTTCAAAATACAAATCTGTTAAAAGACTGTTCTCCAAAATATACAAAGAATACTTAAAACTCAACAATAAGAAAACAAAAATTCTGATTAAAAAATAGGCCAAATATCTTAATAGACACCTCACCAGAGAAGATATTTGAATGATAAATAAGCACATAAAAAGATACTCCACAGCATATGTCATCATTCAAATGCAAATTAAAACAACCATGGGATACTACTATATACCTATTGGAGTTGTCAAAATCTGGAACACTAACAACATCAAATGCTCACAAAGATGTGGAGCACCAGGAACTCTCGTGTATTGCTGGTAGGAAAGCAAAATAGTACAATCAATTTGGAAAAGTTTGGCAGTTTCTTACAAAACTAAATACACTCTTACCTACAATCCAGCGATCACATTTCTTGGTATTTACCCAAAGGAGCTGAGAATTTATGTCCACACAAAAACCTGCACATGGATGTTTTTATCATCTTTATTCATAATTGCCAAAACTTTAAAGCAACTAAGACAAGCTTCAGTAGGTGAATAGATTAATAAACTGCACACATCCAGACAATGGAATATTATTCAGTAATAAAAAGAAATGCACTATGAAGCCATGAAGAGGTATAGAGGAAACTTAAATACATATTA
This sequence comes from Papio anubis, assembly GCF_008728515.1. Taxonomy (NCBI): domain Eukaryota; kingdom Metazoa; phylum Chordata; class Mammalia; order Primates; family Cercopithecidae; genus Papio; species Papio anubis. The sequence goes on from NC_044976.1 coordinate 197,316,883, forward strand.
TTAAGTGAAAGAGCCAATCTGTAAAGACTACTTCTGTATGACTTCAACTATATGACATTCTGGAAAAGGTAAAACCACAGGGTGAGTAAAAGTATCAGTGGTTGCCCAGGATTAGCAGAAAGTGAGGGAGAGATGAGTAGTCAGACCATGGAGGATTTGTAGGGCAGTGAAACTATGCTGTAGGATACTATAATGATGGATACATTTCATTATTAATTTGTCCAAACACATAAAATGTACAACACCAAGAGTCAACCCTAATGCAAAATATGGACTCCAGGTGATAATAATGTGTCAGCGTCAGTTCATCATTTGTAACAAATGCACCACTCTGGTGGGGGATGCTGATAATAAGGCAGGCTATGGATGTGTGGAGATGAAGGTATAAGGCAATCTTTGTACTTCCTACTCTATGTTGTTATCAACCTAAAATTGCTCTGAAAAATAAACTCTATTAAAAAAATGTGAAAGTGATCAAGTTAGGAAGTTTGCAGTAGTTCATGTGAGAGACAATGGTAACTAACGGACTGGAAGTAAGAATTAAGACAAATGGATAACTTTGAGGGTCTTTTAGTGCAGTGCTTCTTATACTTTAATGTGCAAATGAGTGACTTAAGAATTTTGTCAAAATGTAGATTCCGATTTACTAAGTCTGCAGTGGGCTCTCAGACTCTATTATTCTAATGAGCCTCTAATGAGCAAGGGCAACTACTGTTCCTCAAACCAAACTTTGGATAGCAAGGTTTTCAAAACTATAAAACTCCAAGAAGATAACATTGGATACAATCTAGATTATCTAGGGTTTGGCAATAAGATTTTAGATACAACATCAGATTCATGGTCCATGAAAGAAATAATTGAGAAGCTAGACTTAATTAAAATATAAATTTTTTAGTGGAATCTTGGTGATATAGCGTAAGTGGGGAACAGTAAGGTTTCTGTGGGAATCTGGACTTTATATAAATTACCTGACAGCCAAGGTTAGGTCAGTTTCCTTTGTTACATGTTCTTATATACTTTTTCTTTGTAGTAATTTCTCTTTCAACCATGTCTCTTCTTTTATCTTTATATTTTTATTTGTAATAATTATGCTTATATAACATTTTACAGTTTCATATTATATATTTATTTGTGAATTATTTGTTCCATAAACATCTCACCACATCTTGTCTCCACACCTACTGTTAGCACCCTTCATATAATCTGAACTCTTTGAAAATAGAAAAAATAACTGTATGTCCAGATCCAGAAACATTGTATGACTTTATAGGAATTTTGACCATTTTGCTGATTTTATTTTTGGGAACAGAGTCTCGCTCTGTTGCCCAGGCTGGAGTGCAGTGGTGTGATCTCAGCTCACCACAACCTCCACCTCCTAGGTTCAAGCGATTCTTTTGCCTCAGCCTCCCGAGTAGCTGGGACTACAGGCACATGCCACCATGCCCGGCTAATTTTTGTATTTTTAACAGAGACGAGGTTTCACTATGTTGGCCAGACTGGTCTCTAACTCCTGACCTCGTGATCTGCCCCCTTGGCCTCCCAAAGTGCTGGAATTACAGTCCTGAGCCACCATGCCTGGCCGGGTCTCCGATATTTCTATGAGGAGATGCCTACTGGGAGATATTGAGCTGGATAAACAGAGTTTATACAGAAGAAGTTGTGGGCTCGAGATACAAACTTTTGAATCATCCTTATACAGGTGAAACTAAAGATTTAGATGTATATGCAACAACAAATGAAAAATAGAGTAGGCAGTGAAGAGAGCCTAGAGTCAGCCATAAGGAGAAACCACACATGAAGGAAAAAAAAAAGGCAAAGCAAAAGAAAACTAGACATCTTGTGTTATGGACACCAAGAAGATATTTCCATAATGATAGAGAGATCAAGAATTGAACGTTGCTGGCAGATTAAACAGGATTAAAATCAAGTTATTTTGATTAATTGCTTTCATCTCAGCTGCTTACTGGGACTAGCGTTAAGTGCCACCCTTTTCACTCAGCATCCCTTTGTCCTCTTTCCTGAGACTGGACCCCATTAACATGTACTTCCCCCACTCCCACAGCCTCAGATGGACTAATTGTATTAGTCCATTTTCACACTGTTATAAAGAACTTCCCTGAGACTGGGTAATTTATAAAGGAAAGAGTTTAATTGACTCATAGTTCTGCATGGCTTGGGGGGGCCTCAGGAAACTTACAATAAAGGCAGAAGGGAAAGTAGTCACTTTCTTCACAAGGCGGTAGGAAAAAGAGAGGGTGAGAGAGGGTACTCGAAGAAGGAACTGTCAAACACTTATAAAACCATCTGATCTTGTGAGAACTCACTCATCATCATGAAAACAGCAGGGGGAAAACGCCTCCATGATCCAATCACCTTTCACCAGGTCCCTCCCTCGATATGTAGGGATTATGGGGATTACAATTTGAGATGAGATTTGGGTGGGGACACAGAGCCAAACCATATCACTAACTTAGTGATCTTGAAATTCAACTATTAAAATTAAAGAGTTATAAAAAGGAAGGAACCTGGGATTCTATTACTGCTTAGATAAAGGCCAGTCAGAAATATCCGTCTTACACTTTGTCAAGAATTAATAAGTTTGCAACATATTTGAGTAATTATATATTTTAGTGTTTGTCTTTTATGGCAGCTAGCAATACTTTATCAAATCAATGGAAGAATGCATGCATTTTCAATTATCAGCTTATAATTCAAAATGTATTTTTTTCCCAATACTAGAGGCACAAGGCATTGGTTAATCAAGTTTGTGTGTCTGTGACAGTCTGATAGGGAACTTGGTTTATGTTTCTGAGTCCTCAGTAAATTAATAGTTTAGAAGTTACATATTCTGAGTTTTAAACAACTAATTTAGAATGAACTTTCAGAACCATACCCATTTCTAAGTAGAGAGCTGCCTACATGGCAAAGGATTTGTTGCTGAATGGTCAATTTGATATGCTTGTCATAACTACTAAACTATCCAGGCATGGTCCATTTATTTCAGTCAACATAATGCCTGATTATTATTGAAGAAATTGAATCAATAGATCTTACACATTGACCTCCAAATGGTCACTCTGGACAGTTGTGGAAACTCAACCAATTCAGTTGCCTGAAAAAATAATATTGTCAAACGAATTATTTTATCAGTCATTTTTGTTTTTAGTGGAGAATTACATGGTTTCAACTTAGAATAGGATACGGTCCACTAACCTATGCTGACCAAGATGTAAAATTTGTGAAGTGTTATATCACAAAGCTGATAGGATATAGGAGTTGAAGTAAAGGCACTTTTTAAAACTGAAATAAAATTTATATCAAGTACTATGTATTTAAAACAATGATAGTAGTGATGTACTGGGTGATTATAGCAATGTCACAAGGAATAGGAGGCAGAATTGAAAATACTGTGTTACAAGGTATCACACAACATATACAGTAGCTTAATGTTATTTTAAGGTGAACTTAGATTATTACAGATACATATTATAAACTCTAGGTCAACCACAAATGTTTTAAAGATGTATAATTTGTATGCTAGAGAGAAGATAAAATAGAATTATATCAAACATTCAATTAAAACCACAATAGGCAGGAAAAAAAAGAAGAACAAATGCAATGGATAGGAAACAGTTACAAACATGGTATGTATTAATCCAACTAAATTAATAATCATTTTAAATGTTAATGGTTTAAAAACACTAATATCAAGACAGAGATTGCCTAAGTGGATTTAAAAACAAGACCCTGCTATATGCTGTTAGTAAGAAACTGACTTTAAACATAAAGGTTTGGGTAGGTTAAAAATAAGGAGATGGAGCAACCCAAGTGCCCATCAATTGATGTGTGGATAGATAAACAAAATGTTTTATACACACACACACACACACACACACACAGTGGAATATCATTAAGCCTTAAAGAAGACGAAAATTTAGACACATGCTACAACATGGATTAACCTTAACATTATGCCAAGTAAAACAATTCCGTCACAAAAGGATAAATATTGTATGAACTTATTTACACAAGGTACCTAGAGTAGTCTAATTCATAGACAGAAAGTAGAATAGTGTTATGCCAGGCATGAGAGAGTGAAGAATGAAAAGCTTATATTTAATGGCTACAGGGTTTCGGTTGGGGAATAATAAAAAGTTTTGGAAACAGATAGTAGTGATGGTTGCACCACAATGTAAATGTACTTACCGCCACAGAACTGTACACTTAAATTAGTGTGTATATATATATATATCCATCCACATAAAAAGTAAAAAGTTGAAATAGCTGTATTAATTTCAGACAAAGCTAACTTCAGACAAAGAAGATTATCAGCAATCAAGAGGTGCATTGCATAATGATAAAGAGGCTGATTATCCAAGAAAACGTATCATTCTAAACATGTACTTACTACAAAGTGTCAAAATACATGAAGCAAAATTTGACAGAACTGAAAGGATAAATAGAAAAATCCACATAATAGTTTGAGATTTCAATACTTTTGTCAGTAATTAATAAATCAGGAAAGCAGAAAAGCAGTAAGGATATAGAGGACTTGAATTACTATCAATTAATTTGATTTAATTGACATTTATAGAATTTTTTTTCAACAACAGGAGAATACACATTCTCAAGCTCACATGGAGTATTTAGTAAGATATACCTCATTCTGGATCATAAAACAAACTGTAACACGTTTTAAAGAATAGAACTTACATGAAACATGTTCTTAGAACAGGAATTAAATCAGAAATCAGTAACAAAAAGTTAACTGGAAAGTATTTGGATATAAAATGACACAATTATAAATGACCCATATGTCAAAGAAGTCTCAAGAGAAAGTTAAAACATTTTGAATGAAATTAAAATGAATACACAACTTATCAAAATTTGTGGAATGAGGCAAAAACAGTGGTTAGAGGAAAATTCATAGCTTTAAATATATATATAGGAAAAGAAGAGAGATGTTTGTTTCTTTTTTAAGATGGCTGACTAGAGGCCTTTCCAGCATGCTTCATTGACTTGGAAAAAAACAAAATAATTTCACTTTTTGAAAATTTATCCAAGAAGGAACACAAGAGTTAAACAGAAAAGCAAAAGGAAACACTGCAATCTAGGAAGGAATAAAAGAACAGGCAGCCCATGTGGCCAGGACCAGCTGAAAACAGGGTGTGAATCCTCGAAACGGGAGCAGGTGAATGTGTCTCTGTGGTTCACTTTCCTACAGGGGAATTGTGCAATCCAGGCCATAGGAGTGCACCTTGACCCTCCCTAGCCCTGGATATAACTTGGGAAGTAGCCGGGAGACTGTGAGAAGAAACTATTCTGGAAAGTGTTTCACTCACTCCCCCAGACCTGAGCACCTACAGGAGAATACTATATTTTATCCTAGCTTTTAGCAAGCTGTGCAGGGTCCTGGGAACTAGTCGCAGTGGCAGTTTTTGGCATTAGAGACACTTGGGCTTGAGCATGGAGAACTGAAGCTCTAGCAGAGGAGGGACTTTCACAGCCAGAACTGAAATTTGAGGGCAGTGTGGGCTCCAGCTGCTGGTGCTGGAATTAGGCTCTCCAATATCCCTGGGCCTGGAGCAGAAAGAGTGGCCAGAAAGTCACAGTATTGACACTGGTGGTGACATCTAAGACCTGGGACTGCATTGCAGACTAGAAACTGATGTAACTAACTGAATATCCTTACTACCTGCCACAGCTGAAATAGGGGAGGGAGCCTCATTAGGTCTGGGGCACGAGAGGAAAGTAGATTTCTTTCCCACTGGCGAAGGCCGTGGTACTAGGACCACTCCTTGCTGAGACCCTGGTGCAGCAGCAGTTGCTTCTCACCTAGGGATTTTGCCAGAGACCTGAGGAATGCCTCACTGCACCTGTCAGGACTAGTGCTTGTATCTGCCATTGAGAGACCTGAGTGCAGGCTTCTCTGGTCCAGTTCTGCCTAGCTTTGTACCACCTCCAGAGCATGGGACCCAGGGTCCTGGGTGATCCATGGCCCGACTCACCACCTGAGACAACCAAACTTTTTTTTTTTTTTTTTGGCTAACAGGGGTTAGGCACAAACCCTACTGCTACCACTGCAGTTGGTTCTTACTTGCAAGCATCATCTACTGGAAGTATGGCCACACAGCCCATTACAACTGCTGACACAAGAGCATGGTGCTCAGGAGTGAGAAAATCTCACAACCACTGCTAAACTCACTGCTTACACTATACCAGCTGGTCACAAAACCATAAGCCTGCTCACTTCTACTACAACTTTCATTTGAGAAAGCCATCACAGTAAGGCTATTTATAGCCATGAAAATTACACAGAGTCTTTACCACCACCTGCTCCCAGAAGCAAAGTCAAATCATCCTACCCAACATACAACATAGTCTCAGCATCAAGAAAAATGTCTCCCCCAACAAAAGTAAATTCAAAAATAAGAAGCTATTGCTACTCCAGATGTGCTGAAACCAATAAATATACAGGAAGCATAAAAAAGCAAGGTATTATGACCCCCTCACAGGATCACAGTAATTCTCAGTGATAGACCCTAACCAAAAAAAAAAAAAAAAAAAATTCTTAGAATGCCAGATAAAGATTTTAAAATATTGATTTTAAAGCTCAATGAGATGCAAAAGACATATGAAAATTAATACAGAGAAATTAGAAAATCAACTCAGGATATAAATGGGAAATTTATCAGATATAAATATCTTAAGAGAAACCAAACAGAAATTCTGGAAGTGAAACATTTATTGAAGGAATTATAAAGTGCATTAGAAAGATTTAAAAATAGACTAGACCAGGCAGAAGAAAGATTCTCACTACTTGAAGACAGATCTTTTGAAATAATGCAGTCAGACAAAAATTTAAAAATAAGATAATTAAAAATAAGCAAAGCCTTTGAGACATATGGGAATACATACAGCCATGAGACTTACAAATTCCCAATATTCCTAAGACAGAAGAAAAATTGAAAAGCCCTGAATTTTATATACATTTATTTTTATATATATTTATTTTATATATATATATGTATTTATATTATATATATTATTGTGTTTAGGGCCTATTTTTTTTAAATGATAAACATTTCCCAAGTCTAACAAGAGACTTAGACATCCAGATACGGCCCAAGGATCTCCAGAAAAGTACATTGCAAAAAGAAATTCACCACAACATAGTGTAATCAGTGTATCTAAAGTCAACATGAAGAGAATTTTAAAATTGGCATGACAAAAGCATCTAGTCAACTATAAAGGACACTCCATCAGACTAACAGGAGACTTAGCAGAAAACTTATGAGTCAAAATTAAATAAGATAGCATTTTCAAAATGCTAAAAGAAATACAACCTCTAGTCAAAAATTTTATATCCAACTACATTAAGATTCATAGATGAAGAGAAAATAAAGTATTTCCAGATAAGCAAACACTAAAGGAGTTGTCACCACTAGACAGGCTGTACAAAAATGTTCCAAAGAGTCCTAAGTATGAAAGTGAAAAGTCAATATTTGCCATTGTAAAAACACATGAAAGTATAAAACTCACAGGTCTTACAAAACAATCAGACAAAGGAAGAAAATAAGGGAATCAAGTGGCAACATGACAGAACTCCACCAAACCACAAAGACAGTCTGAGAAAAAGAAAGAAACAAAGAATTGAAAAACAACTAGATAACAATTAATGATATGACAGAAACCTCACATATCAATATTAATCTTCAATATAAATGAATTAAATGCTCCATATGAATGATTTAGATTTGTGCAATGAATGAAAAAACCATGATTCAACTATATACTAACAAGAGATTCATCTTACCAGTAAAGATACATATAAATTGGAAATAAAGGGCTGGAAGAAGATATTCCACACAAACAGAAACCAAAGTCAAGCAGGAGTGGTTATCCTTAAGTCAGATAAATCAGTAACATAACAAAACAAAACAACAAAAAAAGACAAAGTAGAAAAGTATATAATGGTAAAGGTGTTTGCACCCAACATTGGAGCAACTAAATTCATAAAACAAATATTAATAAACCTAAAGAAAGAGAGAGACAACAATATAATAATATTCAAGGCTTTTAAGACCCCACTGAAAGCACCACACAACTCATCAAGACAGAAAATCAATAAAGGAACACTTACATAAGTTGAACTTTAGACCAAATGGGCCCAACAGACATTTTTATAACATTCTACCCCAAAACTGTAGAATACATTCTTCTCATCAGCATATGGAACATTCTCCAAGATAGATCATAAGTTAAGGCACAAAACAAGTCTCAATAAATTTTAAAAAGCTGAAATCATATCAAATATCTTCCCAAATAACTACAGAATAAAACAATAAATTGATACCAAGAGGAACTTTACAAGCTATATAAATACATGGAAATTAAAAACCATGCTTCTGAATGATCTTTGGGTCAATGAAGAAATTAAGACGCAAATTTAAAAATTTTTTGAAACGAGTGAAAAAGGAAATACAACATGGAAAGAAACCTCTAGGGTACAGCAAAAGCAGTGCTAAGAGGGAAGTTTGTAGCATTAAATGTCTGCATCAAAAAAGTAGAAAGATCAGAAATAAACGACTTAGTGCTGCACCTCCAGGAACTAATAAAACAAGAATAAACCTAACACAAAGTTAGCAGAAGAAAAGAAATATCAACAATCAAAGAAAAATATGAGAGACCAAAAAAAGAGTAATGAAATGAAAAGCTTGTTCTTTTAAAAGATAAACAAAATTGCACCAGTTGTGGTGGCTCGTGCCTATAATCCTAGCACTTTGGGAGTCCAAGACAGGTGAATTGCCTGAGCTCAGGAGTTTGAGACCAGCCTGGGCAACATGGTGAAACCCTGTCTCTACCAAGATACAAAATATTAGCAGGGTGTGGCAGTGTACACCTGTAGTCCCAGCTACTTGGGAAGCTGAGGCAGGAGAATTGCTTGAAACTGGGAGGTGGAGGTTGCAGTGAGCTGAGATCGTGCCACTGCACTCCGGCCTGGGCAACAGAGTGAGACTCCATCTCCAAATAAACAAACAACAACAACAAAAAAGATTAACAAAATTTATAAACCACTAGCCAAACTAACCAGGAAAAGAAGAGAGAATATCCAAAATTATAAATGGAAACAAAGAGATTACAACCGAAGTCACAGAAATACAAAAGATCATTAGAGACTGTTATTGACAACTATACACTCACAAACTAGAAAACCTAGAAGAAATGAATAAACTTCTGCATACATACATGAGGCTCTGAAAAACATAAAACTATGGACACGACAAATGGATCAGTATTTTCAAAGAGTTGAAGATAGAGAGGTTGAATATGTGAAGCACAGGGGATAGTTAAGACAGTGAAACTGCTCTGTATGATGCTGCAGTAATAGATACATGACACTAGGCATTTGTCAAAACTCGTAAAATTTCATAGCACAAATAGTGAACTTTAAGGTATGCAATAATTTTCTTAAAAATTATGGGATCCCAAAATGGAATGCTGAATGTGGCAATTTGACTGTATTGCAAATGTATGAAACAACCTCACCAAACAGAGTGGAAGAAAAAGGTGCTGACCTCAGTAATTTTGAAAATGAGGCTTCTATAAGACTAAAGGAAAGGAATTTTACAAAAGCGCTGCACTGTAGTTGATAAGCTCCCTATAGAGGTAAAGAATAAAATTCTGAAACCACTATACATGTGTACTAGAATTAAACAATTAAGTAAATAGATGGTGGATGGTGACTAACAGATTTCTCATTGTTAGACTGGAGGGTTAGAGTAAGCAATAGGAGAAGGCTAGAATGATCCATGTGGTAACAAATTAAAGTTGGAGGAATCAGCATGAATTCAGGCTTAGCTTAATGTAGGTATAGACAGCCACTTAGAGAAATATTTATAGCATGTGTATATACATTGGTTAGTGTGCACATTGATATTTTGTTGACTGCTAAAATAGCCCAGAAACAACACCACAGTATCAACAAGTACACCTGGAGCCCAGATCCTGGTTTCTAATACTATCCTCTGATGAAAGAAATGAGGGCTTTTATTGAATATAAAGAAATTATTGGACAAATAAATAAATAACAGAAAATAGACAAATTTCCCATGAGAAAGAATTCCAAATAATTTCTACAGCTACTCCACCTTTAAACAGGTGAATCATAACTCTCGGTTTCCTAGGTTTGTGCTGCACATAGTGATTTCCTTACAAGGGGTACAGTATGGAAAGAGAAAAACAAGAGTCACACCACAGTGGAGAAACCTCACAAGCTGTTTTATTTAGGTGATCAACATCACCAGTGATAACCATAAATAACAAAGACAAACAGTGATACGTGATATTGATATTATGTACCCTCGATATCATGTGATGAATGGCACTTTATTGCTGTGATTCTCTTCTCAAAAACTCATAATCATGAGAGAATCTAATCATCAGAGAAATATCAGACAAATGCCAATGAAAGACTATTCTACAATATACCTGATCAGTACTCCTCTAAACTGTCAAGGCTATCAAAAATAAGCAAAGTTTGAGAAATGATTACGGTCAAGAGGAGCCTAAGGAGACATTACTAAATGTAATGTTATATCCTGGATGGGACAGTGGATCAGAAAAATGACATTAGATAAAACTAAGACACTTTAAATAAAGTATGAACTTTAGTTAATAATAATGTTCCATTACTGGCTCATTAGTTATTACAAATGAAGCATACTGAAGTAAAATGCTAATAATATTGGGGAACCTGGATATATGGTATATGGAAATTCTCTGTCCTCTTTTTGCATTTTTTTATAAATATAAAACTATTCTAGAATAAAAAACTGAAACAGAGAAAGAGAGTAAGAAGCAGAATGAGAAGATGAAAATAAGGAGAAGAAGGAGAAGGAGAAGGAAGAAGGGGAAGAAGAAGAAGAAGAAGAAGGAGAAGGAGAAGGAGAAGGAGAAGGAGCGGAAAAGGAAGAGGAAGAGGAAGGAGAAGGAGAAAGAAGGAAGGAAAAGAAGGAGAAGAGGAGGAGAAGAAGAGGAGGAGGGGGAAAGGAGGAGGAGAAGTAGAAGAAGAGGAGGAGGAGGTGGGTGGAACAGAGGAGGGGTGGGAGGAGAAAGAGGGGGAGGGGGAGGGAGAGGAGGAGGAGGAGGGGAGAGAGAGAGAATGAATCTGGGTTCCATAGCGAATATAATCATGTTTTTCCTATTTATATCTTATTCGTCCCTACAGATCCACTCTGTATTTATCTCTACTCTGTTCTGTGTATTATTTGGCTTCTGGCTTCCAATTGCATTCCAGCAATGAAGATGATAGGAAGAAATCAAGGAGAGAGGCAGGATAACATAGAATGAAACTGGAGAATTAACACCCTGGAGTAAATTTCCCTGCTGGATTATGTTGAGTTGACATCTTTCCATATAACCCTCTTTCTAGATTCCTGTAATAGCTTTTTCTTTTGCCCTTCATGTCTGAAGTAGTAGTAAATCCTCTGTTAGTAGTCCAGAGGTATATACCATCCCATGTTGATTTCCTGAGCCCTGCCCACTGCTTTGTAAATAATCTATTAATCTGTCTTCAATGACCCAGCTTGTTTGTGCCATCTGAGACCTGATAAAACCTGGTGGCTAAACCCTGGATTTTCTGACATAAGCAACAATGTAATGAGAAGAAAGTCCATAAACAACACCTTTAACTTCTACGAGTCTTGGGGTTTTTCAATCTAAAGACCTGGAATCATTTTTCTGCTATCAAAAGTTGTGGTGGATCACCAATGAAATAACATGAAAAAAGATGATAAGATAAACTGCTGAACATCTGTATCACCTTTTATCGTGCCTGTTCTACATAACAGTGGTTGCTGGTACTGTGCAATCTTTAGAAGGACACACAAGGTTATTGCCCTTTACAGAGCATTTCAGGGAACTGTAGGTGAACTCATCATGGAAGCTAAGACAGCAGAGGAATGGAAGCTGTGCCTAATAAGGCTCTAGAGAGGAGGGTAAGAGAACCAACATCTGCCAGGGAAATTTCCTTCCCTCAGGAAAGAAACTGGTTACTAAATTCAAGCAGAAAGTAGACCAAGTTCAAAACCTGGTTGCCAGTTTTATTTTCAAGGAAGTCAGAAGATCATATTCAAGAAGATTAATTTATATTTTTAAATCGTTATAATTTTTTTAAAGTCTTTACCTTTTTCTCATTTACTTTACTCAACAACAAAGGGAAGAAGATATTTTCAAACTCATTCACTTTGCAGGTGAGAAACAGTTTTAGAGAGACCCTATGACCTAGCTAAGGCTATCCAACTAGTGAGTGGACAAACTGGCACTCTGCAGTCATGCTGAAGAAGCCCCTTGAAGCTGGGAAGAGGCAGGGGCCAGGAACAATGGATAGGTCACATAGAGTAGAAGTGCAGGAGAGTGGCAGGTCAGATATCTAGGAAGATAATCAGCTTGAATAGTCCTGAATACTGAAAGAGGTAAGGAAGGTACAGTAATACTCTAACTATCTTATTCTGGCACCTCTAGTTTGTAAACAGCTTAGGTTTAAATCACATCTGGGATTCTTAGGAGTTCTGCCAGATGAACAAATATGGTTTCTGATCTTTTTTTTTTGGTGTGGAATTATTATTTCCAATGGGAGGCTCAATTCCACTTGGGAACATGAATGCCCCATGGGAACATTCCAGCAGCCTTGCAGCCCAAAGTGTCAAGTGTTCTTTAACATCCAGGTGCCCTCATTTGCCTTCTCAGCAAATAAAGTTTCTCACTATTGGACTCTCAAATACCAAGCTCCTCGGTATATCATTTTTCCATTTGCAGTAACTTGAGACAGACAACTTTTTGTCACACCCGGAGGGTTTCTTTTTACTTCAATTATATAATAGGTTTCCTGGCATTTTTGTCCCCAAATGTAGGTTAAAAAGTGCTTGCTAAAATTAACTTCTGTTATTCTGCACTCACGGGGCTTTCTGGGGAAGGGCTGTCCACTTAAAATAGCTTCTAAGGGAACTATTCAGGACACTTGTAACTTTAGGTTTTATTAAATGACACAAGCTGCTGATGCTGGTTTTCCCTGACATGTAACTGAATCGCATTTGATCAAGAAAAAAAATGTTCCCTGTGTTGCTGGTAAAGTAATGGGACTCTATGGCCATGCTATACTGCCATTTTAGCAATGTAGATGGGGGTGAATGCAGTACAGTATGGGAAGGTCTGAAGATGAATGAATATGACAGCTTGGTGGAGACAGTTTGACTCAGGCTAAAGGGCACACAGGGACTTTGACCTCTCTTCTGGTGGCCAGCTGTGTGTATCTTGGAAAAGGCAGAAAGAAAGCATAAATCACAAAACTGTCCCGCCCTATGAGAATAGTTAGACATTTGATACACGCAAGTTCACAATGCTATACACTCTCACACTCATAGAGGTAAAACATAAGTTATGTATGCCTAGTCACAGAATTACTCTCAATACATAGTTTGTAGTGATTGTTCTCTCATAAAGAATGAATATATACATATACATGTTTGTGTATGTATAGATAGATATTTTTCTTTCTCTTTCCCGCTCTCTCCCTCCAAATCACACCAAATTGGAAACAAGTAGGATTAGGTGCAACCCTGGACACAAGCAGGTCTGGGTGCCAACCAAATTGCAATGGCATTTGACTTCAAGGCACTATCTATTTCATTACCATGACTGCTGGGTCCTGGGTGGCTCACACTTCTTTTTGAGGACATTCCAATGGCCCTGATCACAATTGTTCAGTAGGAGCCAGTGTTGCCATTGTGGTATCTGGGCACTAAAAGGGCTACAACAGCAACTAAAGAGGGAAAAAATAGACTTAATGACCAGAACAGTTCATAAAACGGACAGTATTCCCCTCTTCCTTTACTCCCTTTATATTATCTTGTCACCCTACCATACCCAGCTTAAATTCTATCACCCATTATTTTTTAATCATTTCATTGCATATACCCTCATCTCCATTATCTCTCTCCTTTTTATTATGCTCATTCTGCAAAAATTCTGAACCTAGCTAAATGCAACTCTCTATCTACTCTGCACCCACACTTACCCAGAAAAAATACTCAGAAAAATGCACTTTGGTCTCAATTTAAAATTTGTGATGGGAGGTAGAGGAAAAATGGCAGATAGGAGAGAGGACTAACTTGCAGCTCCCACTCAGAGAGACAGAGCAGCATGTGGAAACCCACACTGGAACTTTTGCTCCAAGAACTACCACAGACATATACCAGGAAATCTGAGAGAATCCACAGACCCTTTGAAGGAGGTGGATTGCTTCTGTAGGCTCTATGGGGCAGCTGAGGAACTGTGAGTCAGCTTGCTTTCTCAGCTGGGAGGCTTGTAGCCTGAGACAAGTTCTGAGCCCTGCCCACTGGCTGCCTGGAAACAAACTTGGTGCTGTTGGTGGGGCATGGTGGGAGTGAGACCAGGCTTTCAAGCTGTGGGCTTCATGGGAGCTGTGTGAGGCCTATGGCTGCCAGCTTTCACCCACTTCCCTGTATAATGCAGCAGAGGCAGCCATAATTCCCCTGGGAACATAACTCCATTGGCCTGGGAACCATACCCCATCCCTCACAGCAGCTGCAGCAAGACCTGCCCAAGGAGTCTAAGCTCAGACACACCTAACCCTGCCCCTACCTGATGGTCTTTCTCTACCAGCCCTGGTAGCTGAAGACAAAGGATATAATCTCTTAGGAGCTCTATGGCCCTGCCCACCACCCAATCCTCCCTATACTACCACAGCTGATATGCTCTTGGAAGTATCACCTCCTGGCTGGAGGCTAACCAACATAAAACCAGTGCACTTAACCAAAATACAGCCAAGGACCCTCACAGAGTCAACTTTGTTCCCCTGGTACCTCCACCAGAGCAGATGCTGATATCCATGGTTGAGAGAACTGAAGAGAGATCACATCATGGGACTCTTTGCAGACACTCCCCAGTACCAGCCCAGAGCCTGGTAGCTCCACTGGGTGGCTAGATCCAGAAGAGAAATCACAATCACTGCTGTTCATCTCTCAGGAAGCCCCATCCCTAGGGGAAAGGGGAGAGCACCACATCAAGGGGGGGCACCCATGGGACAAAAGAATCTGAACAGCAGCCCTTGAGTTCAAGATCTTCCCTCTGACATAGTCTACCCAAATGAGAGGAAACAAACAAACAAACAAACAAAACAGAAAAATTTCTGGCAATATGACAAAAAAAGGTTTTTTAACACTCCCAAAAGATTACACTAGCTCATCAGCAATAGATCCAAACCAAGATGAAAGTTCTGAATTGTCAGAAAAAATTCAGAAGGTCAACTATTAAGCCAATCAAGGAGGCAGCAGAGAAAGATGAAGTTCAACTTAATGAAAACAAAACAAAATAATACAGGATATGAGTAGAAAAATCTCCAGTGAAATAGATAGCATAAATAAAAGACAATCACAACTTCTGGAAATGAAGGACACAGAGAACTGCAAAATGCACTGGAAAGTCTCAGCAATAGAATTGCACAGGTAGAAGAAAGAACTTCAGAGCTTGAAGACAAGGCTTTAGAATTAATCCAATCCAACAAAGACAAAGAAAAAAGAATTAAAAAACATGAACACAGCCACCAAGAAGTTTAGGATTATGTTAAATGACCAAGTCTAAAAATAATTGTTGTTCCTGAGGAACAAGAGAAATCTAAAAGTCTGGAAAATATATTTGAGGGAATAATTGAGGAAAACATCTGCAGCCTTACTAGAGATCCAGCCATCCAAATACAAGAAGCTCAAAGAACATCTGGAAAATTCATCACAAAAAGATCATTGCCTAGGCACATAGTTATCAGATTATGTAAAGTCAAGAAAAAGGAAAGAATCTTAAGAGCAGTGAGGCAAAAGCATCGGGTAACTTATAAAGGAAAACAAATCAAATTAACAGCAGATTTCTCAGCAGAAACTCTACAAGCTAGAAGAAATTGGGATCCTATCTTTAGCCTCCTTAAATAAAACAATTGTCAGCCAAGAATTTTGTATCCAGCGAAACTAAGCTTCATAAATGAAGGAAAGATACTGTCTTTTTCAGACAAGCAAATGCTGAGAGAATTTGCTGCTACCAAGCCAGCACTACAAGAACTGCTAAAAAGAGCTCTAAATCTTGAAAAAAATCCTCCAAAAAAAATAGAATCTCCTTAAGACATAAATCTCGCAGGACCTAAAAACAATAACACAATGAAAAGAAAGAAACAAGGTATTCAGGCAGCAAATAGCAAGATGAATAGAATAGTACCTCACATCTCAACACTAACATTAAATGTAAATGGCCTAAATGCTCCACTTAAAGGATACAGAATGAATAAGAATTTGCCAACCAGGTATTTGCTGTCTTCAAGAGACTCACCTGACACATAAAGACTCACATAAACTTAAGGTAGAGGGGTTGAAAAGGATATTCCATGAAAATGGACATCAAAAGCAAGCAGGAGTAGCTATTCTTATATCAGATAAAACAAACCTTAAAACAACAACAGTTAAAAAACACAAAGAGGGCTAATATCCAGAATCTACAAAGAACTTAAACAAATTTGCAAGAAAAAATCAAACAACCCCATCAAAAAGTGGGCAAAGGATATGAACAGACACTTCTCAAAAGAAGACATTTATGCAGCCAACAGACACATGAAAAAATGTTCATCATCACTGGCCATCAGAGAAATACAAATCAAAACCACAATGAGATACCATCTCACACCAGTTAGAATGGTGATCATTAAAAAGTCAGGAAACAACAGATGCTGGAAAGGATGTGGAGAAATAGGAACACTTTTACATTGTTGGTGGGACTGTAAACTAGTTCAACCATTGTAGAAGACAGTGTAGCGATTCCTCGAGGATCTAGAACTAGAAATATCATTTGACCCAGCCATCCCATTACTGGGTATATACCCAAAGGATTATAAATAATGCTGCTATAAAGACACATGCACATGTATGTTTATTGCGGCACTATTTACAATAGCAAAGACTTGGAACCAACACAAATGCCCATCAATGATAGACTGGATTAAGAAAATGTGGCACATATACACCATGAAATACTACACAGCCATAAAAAAGGATGAGTTCATGTCTTTTGTAGGGACATGGATGAAGCTGGAAACCATCATTCTCAGCAAACTATTGCAAGGACAGAAAACCAAGCACCACATGTTCTCACTCATAGGTGAGAATTGAACAATGAGAACTCTTGGACACAGGAAGGGGAACATCACACACCAAGGCCTGTTGTGGGGTGGAGGTGGGGAGAGGGATAGCATTAGGAGATATACCTAATATAAATGATGAGTTAATGGGTGCAGCACACCAATATGGCACATGTATACATATGTAACAAGCCTGCATGTTGTGCACATGTACCCTAGAACTTAAAGTATAATAATAATAATAATAAAAGACAAAGAGGGCCATTATACAATGATAAAAGAACTATTCCAACAAGAAAATATCACAATTCTAAATATATGTGCACTTAACACTGGAGCTCCCAAATTTATAAAACAATTACTGCTGGACCTAAGAATTGAGACAGACAGTAGCACAATAATAGTGGGGAATTTCAATACTCCACTGACAGCACTAGACAGTCATCACAACAGAAAGTCAACAAAGAAACAATTGACTTAAACTATACCCTAGAACAAATGAGTTTAACAGACATTTACATAACATTCTACAGAACAACTGCAGAATACACATTCTATTCATCAGCTCATGGAACTTTCTCCAAGATAGGCCATATAGTAGGCCACAAAACAAGTCTCAAAAATTTAAGAAAATTGAAATTATATCAAGTACTCTCTCAAACCACAGTGAAATAAAATTGGAAATCAACAGCAAAGGGAACCCTCAAAACAGTGTGAATACATGGAAATTAAATAACCTGCTGCTGAATGATCATTGAGTCAACGATAAAATGAAGAGAGAAATTTTAAAATTCTTTAAACTGAATAATAGTGGTGATACAGCATATCAAAATATCTTGTATATAGCAAAGGCGATGCTAAGAGGAAAGTTCATAGTATTAAATGCATATGTCAAAAAGTCTGAAAGAGCACAAATAAACAATCTAAGGTCCCACCTCAAAGATCTAGAGAAACAACAACAAACCAAACCCAAACCCAGCAGAGGAAAAGATATAACCAAGATCAGAGTAGAGCTAAATGAAATTGAAACAAACAAAAATACAAAAGATAAATGAAACTTGAACCTGGGTCTTTGGAAAGATAAATAAAATTGATAGACCATTAGCAAGATTAACCAAGAAGAGAGAAGATCCAAATAAGCTCAATTAGAAATGAAACAGGAGATATTACAACCGATACCACAGAAATACAAAAGATCATGCAAGACTACTATGAACACCTTTATGTGCATTAACTAGAAAACCTAGAGGAGATGAATACATTCCTGGAAATATACAGCCTCCTAGATTAAATCAGCAAGAAATAGAAACTCTGAACAAATCAATAACAAGCAGTGAGATTGAAATGATAATTTAAAAGTTATCAATAAAAAAAAAGTCCAGGACCAGAAGGATTCACAGCTGAATTCAGACATTCAAAGAACAATTGTTACCAATTCTATTGACACTATTCCAAAAGATAGAAAAAGAGGGAATCCTCCCTAAATCATTCTATGAAGCCAGTATCACCCTAATACCAAAACCAGGAAAGGACATAACAAAAAAAGAAAACTGCAGACCAATATTCCTGATGAACATAGATGCAAAAATTCTCAGCAAACTACTAGCCAACCAAATCCAACAGCGTATCAAAAAGATAATCCACCATGATCAAGTAGCTTTCATACTAGGGAGGCAAGGATTGTTTAACATATGCAAGTCAATAAATGTCATGCATGACATAAACAATTTTTTTTTTGAGACAGAGTCTCGTTCTATCACCCAGGCTGGAGTACAATGGCACAATCTCAGCTCACTTCAACCTCCACCTCCCAGGTTCAAGCGATTCTCCTGCCTCAGCTTCCCAAATAGCTGGGACTACAGGTGCCCACCACCATAGCCAGATAATTTTTGTACTTTTACTAGAGATGGGGTTTAACCATATTTGCCAGGCTGGTCTTGAACTCCTGACCTTGTGATCTGCCCACCTCAGCCTCCCAAAGTGTTGGGATTATAGGCGTGAGCCACTGCACCCGACCATAAACAAAATGTAAAACAAAAGTCACATGATCATCTCAATAGTTGCAGAAAAATCATTTGACAAAATCCAGCATCCCTTTATGATTAAAATCTTCAGCAAAATTGCCATAGAAGAGACATACCTTAAGGTAAAAAAAAACGTCTATGACAAACCCTCAGTCAACATTATACTGAACAGGAAAATGTTGAAAGCATTCCCCCTGAGAACTGGAACAAGACAAAGATGCTTCTAGTCAACATAGTACTGGAAGTCCTAGCCAGAGCAATCAGACAAGAGAAAGAAATAAGGGGCCTCCAAATCAGTAAAGAGGAAGTTAAACTGTTGCTGTTTTCTGATGACTTCATTCTATACCTAGAAAACTGATAAATGAGTTCAACAAATTTCCAGGATACAATATTACTGTACACAAATCAGTAGCCCTGCTATATACCAACAGTGATCAAGCTGAGAATCAAATCAAGAACTCAACCCCTTTTACAATAGCTGCAAACAAAATAAAATACTTAGGAATATACTTAACCAAGGGGATGAAAGATCTCTACGAGGAAAACTACAAACCACCCCTGAAAGAAATAATAGATGACAAAAACAAATGGAAACATATCTCATGCTCATAGATGGGCACAATGAATACTGTGAAAATGACCATACTGCCAAAAGCAATCTACAAATTCCATACTATTCCCTTCAAAATACCACCATCATTCTTCATAGAACTTTAGAAAAAGCAATCCTAAAATGTATATGGAACCATAAAAGAGCCCACATCACCAAAGCAATAACTAAACAAAAAGAACAAATCTAGAGGCATTACATTACTCAATTTCAAACTATACTATTAGGTCATGGTCACCAAAACAGCATGGTCCTGGTATAAAAACAGACATATAGACCAAGGACGAGAATAGAGAACTTAGGAATAAAGCCAAATACTTACAGTCAACTGATCTTCAGAAAAGCAAACAATAACATAAAGTGGCATAAGGACACCCCATTGAATGAATGGTGCTGAGTTAATGGACAGGCCACATATAGTAGAATGAAACTGGATTCTCATTTCTCATCCCATGCAAAAATCAACTCAAGATGGATCAAAGACTTAAATCAAAGACCTGAAACCATAAAAATTTAGAAGATAACATTGGAAAAACCCTTCTAAACATCAGCTTGGGCAAGGACTTCGTGACCAAGAACCCAAAAGCAAACACAACAAAAACAAAGATAAATAGATAGGACTTAATTAAACTAAAAAGATTCTTCATAACAAAAGAAATAATCAGCACAGTAAACAGACAATGCACAGAATGGAAGAAAATCTTTGCAATCTATACATTCAATAAAGGACTAATATCCAGAATCTACAAGGAACTCAAACAAAGCAGCAATAAAAAAACAAACAATCCCATCAAAAAGTGGGCTAAGGACATGAATAGGCAATTCTCAGAAGAAGATATACAGGTGGCCAACAAACATATGAAAAAATGCTCAACATCACTAATTTTCAGGGAAATGCAAATCAAAACCACAATGCAATACCACCTAACTGCTGCAAAAATGACCACAATCAAAACATTAAAAAAAATAAAAAAAGAAAACAGATATTGGCATGAATGTGGTGAAAAGGGAACACTTTTACACTGTTGCTGGGAATGTAAACCAGTACAACCTCTATGGAAAATAGTGTGGAGATGCCTTAAAGAACTAAAAGTAGGTATACCATTTGATTCAGTAATCCTACTCCTGGGTATCTACCCAGAGGAAAAGAAGTCATTATCCAAAAAAAGACACTTGCACACACGTGTTTATAGCAGCACAATTTGCAATTGCAAAAATAAGGAACCAACCCAAACGACCATCAATCAATGAGTAGATAAATACAATGGAATACTACTCAGGCAAAAAAAAAAAAAAAAAAAGGAATGAAATAATGGCATTTGCAGCAACCTAGATGGAATTGGAGACCATTATTTTAAGTGAAGTAACTCAGGGATGGAAAACCAAGCATTGTATGTTCTCACTCATAAGTGGGAGCTAAGCTATGAGGACTCAGAGGCATAAGAATGATACATTGAACTTTGCGGGGGGTGAGAGGGAGGTGCAGGATAAAGGAGTACACATTAAGTACAGTGAACACTGTTTGGGTGATGGGTGCACCAGAATCTCAGAAATCATCACTAAAGAACTTGTAGCCAAACACCACCTGTTCCCCAAAAACCCATGGAAATAAAAATAAATTTGTGGCCAGTGACTTTAAATGGCTTATCAGAGTCACTCTGCAATCCTACTGTTTCCCTCTGCTCATAACTGTTTTTTTACTTCTACTTTGCTTTCAAACCTCCAACACCTTGTTCTTTATCTTATTCTTAGCTGATAGCCTCTCTTCCTATTTAAGTATTCACATATAAAGGAAAAGCAACTAGAAGAGAGCATGCACAGCTTTCCACCATTACATTTACCAGCCTACTCTCCTATGCCCATATATGCTGTCTTTCCTCCTGTTACATGAATGAATTGATTATGGTCACATCTGAACTCAATCCCATGATTTGTGCAGCAGGTCCCTTCCTCCCTTGCCTACGAAGGACTATACTCTAGCAATGCCCCTCCTTAGTTCTGCATCATAACGTTTTCCTCTATTCTGGATCATTCCTAATAGCATATGAATATGTTATAATGCCTCTTACATTTGAAAAGATATTTTTCTAGGAGGTTGTGGGCAGATTAAAAATAAATAAAAAGATATTTTTCTGTTGATCTCACATCCCTCTCTGGCTACAACTTCATTTACTCACTTTATTTTTACAGCAACATCCCTCCAAAGAGATTTATATTCTCACTAGCTCCAGTTCTTCTTTTCTCGTCTTGATTTAATGCATGCCAATCAGTCTTTTAACCCAGGACTTCACTGAAATAACTCCTGACAAGGTCACCAATGATGTTGCTAAACCAATACACATTTCTCAGTTCTCATCCCATCAGCAGCATTTGACACAACTGACCACTTCCTTCCACTTGAAACACTTCTTCACGCTCTTCTTGGTCTTTCCTCTCTACCTGGCTGCTTTTTCTCTCTTCTTTGCTGTGTTCTCCTCACTCTTCAACCCATAGATGTTAGAATACCACAGGTCTAAGTTTTCAGACCTCCCCTTCTTCTCTATTTACTCCCAAGGCGATTTCATTCAGTTTTATGGCTTCCAATATTATCCTATGTAAATACTTTCCAAATTTATATTTTCATTCTGGAAATTCCCTCTGAAATCCAGAGTTCTATATGCAATACCCACTTTGCAGTTCCACTTAATATGCCCTCCAAGAAACTCTTGATTTTTCCCACTAAACTTTCATCCTCAGTAAATGGTAATTTCAGTCTTCTAACTGTTCAGTCCCAAAAGCTTAAAGTAACCCAATTTGTCATCAAATGTTGTCAGCTCTATCTCTAGAGTACATCTAGAATCTGACTACTTCTCATCCCTGACACTACAGCCATCCAAGTCAAACCACTATTCATTCTCTCTTTTATTATCTATTCTACCTTCCTCTCCAGGCCACAGTGGCCCCTTCATAGGAGCTAGTATGATTTTATTTTAAAACTTATTTTGCTTATGTCTTTTCTATGGTCAAACTCTCTAGTGGCCTTCCATATCACCTACAGTAAAAGCCAAAGTCCTTAGATTCCCAATAAGCACCTATATAAATTGACCCCCTTGCCCACCCCTCTGATTTTATCTCCTACCTCTCTCACTCAGTTCCAGATAAACAGGCCTCTTTACTGTTCCTCACTTCACCTCTTTCACGTATCTGTTTAAATGCCACTATTAGTGAGATCGCCCAAAATAACAACCCCTACCCCTGGCATTCCCTTTCTTGCTTGTCTGCTGCATTTTCTCCTATTGAATCAATCACCATCTGCCATGCTCTTGCTTTGTGTTTATTTGCTGTTCCTTCAACTAGAAAGTAAACTTTTAAATACAGAGAATGTGCCTGTCTATTTAGTGCTTGTACCTCTGATACCTAGAATATGCTTGGTACATAGTCGACACTCAATCAATATTTATTGAAAGAATGAATGGTGAGGTCATGACAACAAAAACAAATATTCTAATAATTTTAAATATTTAAACAAGGTGTCTTCCTTGTTTAATCTCCCTCTTCATTATTAGAATATTTGCATATTCCTTCAGCTTTGAGTAGACTAATCTGTAATTTGTGTGTGTTTATTTTATCTTTCCATAATGTGATTTTATATATTTTTATTAACACATTGTAATTGGACATATTATGGGATACAATTTCATGTTTCAATACAGATATATGTTGTATAATGATGAACAAGTCCAGGTGTTTAGTGTATCCAACACCTCATGCATTTATCATTTCTTTGTGGTGAAAATGTTCAAAAGCCTCTCTTCTAGCTATTTTGTTATATTCTACACCTTACTGTTAACTAGCATCACCCTACTGTGCAATAGAACAGCAATTTGTAATTTAAACAACTCCTTTGATGGAGAGTAAAAAAAAAAACACCTAGTGAGATGTTGGGTATAGGAGACAGAACACTGACACTAAGTTGAAACCATTTTATTTTTATCAAGAAAAAGAGAGAGAGAAAGAGACCAAAAGAACAAAGAGTAGATCATGGACATTCAGAAAAGAAGAATAGAGAAACTACAAAATCAAAAGTCATTTGAATATAGGGGGATAGTAAAGAGGACTTGACTCCTAGAAACAAATTAAGGGAAGAGAAGTAGAAAAGGAGGGCTGCTTGTAAGGCAGAAACTCATCTCTGATCACCCGCCTTACATTAATTTAAGATAATACTCCATTAATCTTCATAGCAGAATCTTTAATTGCAAAATCTTTCATCAGCCTTGTTATTTGCTGCACCTGTCATTGGAGACACTTGGTGGTTTTTGTTGTGTTGTTGTCATTTCTCACACTAATTAGAGGGCTGTTTCGTTGTGTTCTCCTTCAGCATCATTCGGTTTAACCAGTAACGCTGCCAATTATGCCCCTGCTCCCCAAGCAGATTTTACCTAGAATTTTGGGCAGATTTCAAAGTAGAGATTGCTTAAAACATTAATTAAATACCCCCACAACAGTAACAACTTTCTTAATACCCTTTAACAATCCCTTAATCCATCCCGCATCTGCTGCACAGTCGTTAAACTCCAAATATATGTGTTTAACATTCAATTGGGTGCTTAATGATCTTACCTTAACAGGGCCTATTAAATTTAAAGAGATGTGCATAATTGAGTTATTGCACATTAATTATAAATACCTATTGGCTATTAAAATCACATTCCAAGGGTTAACACCTATCGTTAGATTTGGCTAAACCTTGCCCAATGTGTGTTCTTCTTGGCAAAAAAAAAAAAACACTTACTCTGATAAAGAAATGACGAAACCTGTCTCTTACTGCAGTGGTCTAGTAGAATTAAAACTACAAATCCCAATCCTAACCAGATAGCTTGGATACCTCTTATAGAGTTATACAGAGAAAATAAGTATTAGTGCCTCACAATTTTATAGTACTTAGTACATTTCAAAGAATTTTCACTACATATCATTGATTCTAAGCTTCCAGCAACCTTGGCATATATACAAGAAGTATACTTTATGCCCTTGATAAAAGATGAGAAATGTCAGGCATGGAGAGTGTAAGCGAATAACTATTCTAGTCAGAGCTGACTTAGGTACTGGAAAGGCAAATGGAGACCATGTAGAGATTTTGCTTTGGAAAGACAGTAAGTAGGACAATAAGGAAACAGTGATACCCCTAACCAACTTAAATTGTCTTTCCTTCTTCTATAATCCTCTACTTTCCTTCTTGTTGGCTGCTACTTCCCCCTAGCTCTATGGTTCCCCATTCCTTTACAAGCTGAAACTGACTTTTCTTTCTAATTTAATGAAGGGCTTAAGTATCTTCTCTACATTTTCACAACACTGATCTGTACCACTTGTTTATCCATTTATAGACCTAAGTAATACATTTGCTTGCTAGTTGACATAATTATGTCTCAGTACAACTTACTTGCATACTTATAGGGGGTACCATAAGATCTGATTCTTCTAATGTCTAACTCATGCAGTGTCAATGGTGAGTGCTTAATGATTGTGTAGATTAATGACCTTTATTGATACTCTAATTTCACCTTTAAGATAATACCACTTAAAATACTTTGGAATCATCTTCTTTTGTAGTGAATCTTTAACTATCCCAGAGGACAATATCTATGAGTTTGGATGCCATAGGACTGAGGTCGTGTTGTGTATCAATCCCTCCTTTTTTTTTTTTTTTTTTTTTTCTTTTTTTGCCTGTGCCTGGCTCTGAAGCTCCTCTGGGTGTTCCTCCTCTCAATAATAAAACATGACTGATAACAAGAAACGGCAGGCTTCCAAGTGACTCCCTTTGTAGAAAATCCCCAAACACATTCAATTCAAATTTAAACAGCCACATTTGAAACAAAGAGAGAGATGTAGCAAATGGCCCCCTACTCTGGTTTCTAATTGTCTCCAGAGACAGATTGTGTCTCTTTGAATCTTTTTCAGCCCAGTCACATCAACTCACTGACGGATCCTGTCCTTTTCCATCAGCCTTGGAACTTTCCTTCTTAGGCATAGTATAAGGTTGAGCAGCATGATCTGGGAATTCAGCTATGAATTCTGTGGCTTTCAGACAACTCCTTGTCTTTGAAACTTGAGGAAAGTTTTTTCGTACAACAACAAAGCTTGACAAAATGGGAAAATTTTCATGCAACCAGAATCTCTCAGCTCACACCTCATTAGTTCTTCTGTTAGTTTAAGGAATTATAGGTTTTTAGTTTCAACTTCACCTTTGTCTCAATGTGTGTCTAAAAGGGAGTTACTAAATCTCTCTGTGCCTCATTTCCTTCAATGACTAAATGAAGACAGCAACGGCTGTCCAGCTTAACGGATAGAATTCTTATGAAATCTAGTGGCGAAAGGTACACAGAAATGTTTTGAAAGGGGCAACACCTTTCAAAATTTACACATGTAAAAGGATTATATCACTTGTCCCAAATAAAAAATCTAATGAGGGCCATATGTGCTCTCCACAGGCCTAAAACTGTGATAATTAAGTGAATATCATAGGAAAAGTACCTAAATTTAGAGTAGACAAAGACACTCAATAGTGGTTTCAAAGAGGGGAAAAAGATCATGTCTTGAATATTTACAAAGGTTTTTTTTGAAAAAAAAAAAATAAAAGATGACAGTGTGATATAATGAAAGGAGCACTGAACTGAGAGATAAGAGAAGTGATTCGTTCCAGTTCTGTCATTCACTATCTGGTTGGCTTCAAGCACATTAGGGACCTTCTTTGGGGGCCTTTGTTTCCTCATTGGTAAAATGAAAGGGTTGTACTTAATGGCCTCTAAGGTCTCTGCTGGCTCTAAAGTTCTATGCAGTTCTATATTTCCACTCTGTCACTCCATCATGCAGGATACTGACTCTGACATGGGTTAGTTAAGTTGAGCATATGGTGGGTTTGAAGCTCTTTACTTATTATGAGCTTTATCTCCCAAAGTGCTGGTCAGAGACTAGGCACAGTGACCCCTGCTTAGAATTCCTCCCATTGTGTGAACTTCATTGCTTGTGTGTCACACACACACACACCCCTTGATAGGGCTCAGAGCCCTACCAAGGTGACAATTTGTAGACAGGCTTGAGGAGATGGTGTTTAAGGACTGAAAAACACACTCCACAGTATTGACTGTGTTATTCAGTGACAACTACCTGCTGCCATGTCTGCTCTGTAAAGTGGCATACCAATGGCTGTGGTGGGCTTTGCATCATGAAGCCCACTCTATCTGTGCTGGTGTCCTCATTGTCATCCAAATTCTCAGAAAATGCATTTCTGTTGGCTTTTGGCTCATATTGCTCAACCACATTTGGAACCTTACATCTTTTTAATCAAATTTCCATTTATTTCCCATAGTCTGCGCTTCATCTCCCCTACTGTAACTCTTCTCTGTACTTCTAGAGTATTTATCAGACTTTAGGATATGTTCTATTATCATTTGGATTTCTTTTATCTTGAAGTTTTTAGTTCCTGTGTGGTGTCTTATAGTATTTTTTTTCTGAGCATTTAGTATCCACAAATTCCATTTTAATTGAATTGATGAATTTTAGTCTCTATTTGAAATTGTCCCCAATTTGTGTGTTTAATCTTGTTTGTCACCTTTATCATCTCTCCAGAAAGTTCAGGTTGATTTTATATCACATGTTGTTCACCTTGAATAGAAGGACAATTTGTAAATTTATTTTTTAAAATATGGCAGACCATTTCAAACTGGGGATAAATCCATTTGCTAAAAGACCTTGATAAAGGTTTATAGTTAAATTGTCTTGACCATCAGTAGCATTCTTTTTAAGGGAATGACATTTTATTAATTGTAGCCTAATATGGTATTCTAGGAGAAACCATTTAAAACCTCAGAAGATAGAAAGGATTTCACATAGAAAAAGTTGACTTGGTAAGACTCTTCCTTTCCCCTGGATAATTTTCACCCCGTAATCTCTTACTAATATGTCGTGATGTTTTGAAGATTAACTGAATATTTTCCATTTCGCACCCAGGATTCTGCAGATAGAGAGATGTCAAATAGAGATCAGATGACAACTTCCAGTTGGGCCTCTCTCACAAGTGAAAACTCGATGGGATATTTTCACAGGTCCAGGGTTCAGCCCTCAAGTTTCAAGTCTGAAAACTTAGTTTTACCAGCCCACCAAAAGGTCATCAAGCTCTTGGACTCAATCACAGTAAAAAATCCACATTTACCAAATCCACACGTCAGAATATCAATTCATCTGGAGTGGGAGATATGTATGGAAATATCATCTAAATTGCAAATTCAACCATATTACTCCTCTGCTTAACATTTTCAATTGCTCCTTTCTGCCTACAGGATAAAACCCAGATTGCTAATAAGGCAGTTCCTGACATAACCTCTTTCTACCTTATTTCCTTCCATACCTCTCCTCACACTCAATTATATTAATGCTCCAATTTTTCCCAAGCACATCACATTCTCCAGAGTCTTCATACTGTCTGTGCTTTCAACATTTGCTTTGAATAGCCTTTTCTGCCTCTTTTAAACATAATGCCAACCCTGATTTACCGTCCTAATCCTCTATTGCTGCTTCTAATCTTTATATTTCAAGAACAAATTTTGGTCTCATTTCATTCAATGTGGTCTCATTGATGCTTTCCTACCATAGACTGGGTAAAGTATTTTCTCTCTGTACTCCCAGTCCATGCCATGCATGTCTCTTCACATTAAAATTATGTTTACTTATCTGTTCACCTAACTAGCCTGCAAACCCCTTGAGAATGTTAACCACCCACTTTATCCCTTAGTGCTAGAGTGCCTGCACCACTTACGAATTGAGGCACTTAAATATGTTTACTGAAGTAGTGAATGAACAAATATTCTCAGGACTCTCTCTTCTGGTAGATCAGACTACTCAGAGCTCAAGTTACAGTTTAGAACATTGCTTGGTGAGAATAGATTTGGACTGAGAGTTGCTTGATGTTTGTAGCATCCATTTTTATCAAGTTAGAGTAACCAGTTGAAATGCTCTTCTCTCCTCTATGAGTATTTCTGTTAGCATCACAATGCCTTTTTCCCAGATAATGCTACTTAAACTACCATCCATTCTTGCTCTACAGTTTCTTTATTCTAGTCTCTATACATAATTATCTTAGTTACGTCATTTTCACGGTTATTATTTTATGAGCTTTCATTTTTTGACACCAGTTGCATTTCAGTACTGAGGCACCATGTTGGTCATCTTCATTAGAATGAGAAACACTGTGTTCTTTTATCCAGAGTTTTCTGGTTCCCTTAGATAGAGATTGGAGAGTATCTCATTGTCATCATTACCACATCATTATTACCTCTTGAGAGTTAGTGACTTCCGTTAGTAGATAATTTTACTTATTACATGTTGATGTTTATTAGCTTCCATTTCAGAGGCTGACTTCTGCCTTATCTGGTCCTTATTTCTGAGGGTGAACTAAAGCTCCTATGCCTGCCTCTATCAGACAATGCCTTTTAAAAATAGCTGCCAGATCAATCAAAATTTGCATAGCCTCTGGACTCAGGCAGTGAAAAAAGCATAGTTCTATGAAGCCTCCTTCCTACATTTCTATACCCCAGAGAAGGTTAGCCTGGGAGAAGGGAACTATGATAGATCCTAGGAGATGTAGCCTCAGCTGCTGTCTAATGGTTTGGCATCATGAGGAGTTTCCCAGCTTGCTTTGCAAAGTCTGTCCAATCTTGGCTAGCCACACTGCTCAGATAGCCTTCCTAGGGAAGCTGGCTGTGCTTCTTGTGTTCATTTATTTTAAACACAGTGTCTTCTCCTCATCCCTTGATGCCTATTGTGTGGTTTAATTGCTACCCTCTGCCTAGTGGTTGCCAGCATGATAGACCATGAGACCAACACACACAATGCAGCGTGTGCTTGGAGGGACTGACAAGCCCAGCTTCCAAACCGGATTCTCAAAGGGAAAGACCAATGAAAATCATCATCGAGAAAGTGATAATTTCTGTGCCATGCAATTATACCCTTTAAAAAGTATACCTCTGGTGCACTATCCTGCCAACAGTTTACTGACGACGAGGAAACAAAACCAGCAGTTGATGCTAGAATGGCTATGGAAACCCTGTAATCATCTTAAAAATAGATTTATATAGGGAACCTGGTTGTTATGAGTGTGGTTTTGTACTGTGTTTCAAAAGAAAAAAAATTCTTCCTCACAACTTTAGCCATTTCATTTTTACTGCAGCATCATAGATATTTAGGGATGGAAGAGAGATGTGGGGGGGGTGGGGTAAAGAAGGGAGGAGGAATAAAATGAGCTGCTGGAGTTTTTCTTTCTGTCACATGCTTATCCTCGCCTTGCCCACCCACAGACACCTCAGCACACACCACACCCCTATCATTATGGGAACATCTCCCCACTGATTACACCCACCAAGAAACCATAAAAGTAAACCTTGTCATCACAACTACCCACTCACAAATAACCACCACCCTAAGTTCCACTCTATCGCATTTCCACTTCTCCATATGCAATACTCTTCAGCACTTTTTTTCCCACCACACACATATAAAATGCACATGTAGATAACAGTCTTCCACGGAGGAATTCACCCACAATGAAAATTGCTAGGGATGCAGGTTCCCACCCGCATTCCCTGCAATTTGTAAGTTACAGTGAAAAAAAGCCTAATAAAGCCAAGGAAGACGTAATCACTGATCAGGTGATAGAACCAAATACCTGCTGACCTCAGTTCTAGGTGATTAGAAACGCTGGCTTGAGAATTTAAGTGTCACTTGCAATATTGTCAATTGAGTGAGTAGTGTCTGATTTTATGAGAGCCGTGCAGTACATGGCAGGGAGAGTAAACTTTGCAGATAATTAATTTGGGTTTTAATTCAGGCCCTTCCATTCACTTGTTTATATCTCTGAACAAGTCACTTCTCTCTGTGTCTCAGTTCTCCCATTTGTAAAGTGAGAATTTAAATAGTAACTACCTCAAAGGGTTTTCATGAGGATACAATTTGCAAATATATGTAAGGCACCCAGAAGACTGTCTAGCACAAATAAAGACCTATTTAATAATATTTGCTATTGCTGTTGTTTGTATACCAAGATTCAGGGGATTAAGCCTACTTATTGAGAATTTCTTATACTATGTAGACGGGTACATGATGTCCAGGGAGCTTGATGGAAATTTATTTAAGAACTTCATGGAATTCCTTAGGAAAAACAAATAAATGGCTCAGGAACTGTCCTGTTTGCTCAAGAATGTGATATCATATGATTGATTCAAAATGACATGACCAATTGCTTCTATGTAGAAATGGCCTGAAATACAGAAGAGATCATAGAGGAAGGAATGAGAAGGAGAAAATATTTCAAATTTCAAAGAGAAGACATGAAAGAAATGGCAGCAAAAGAAAAAAGTAAAAACAAAGTCAGGAAAACACTAATACCTCTAAATAGGTTCATACAATCTATAATACTGTTTTAGCAACATTAGGCTCTTTTCTTTAAAACTTTGTTTACCATATTCTCCATTAAAACTGATTTGTCATTGGAATATTGTGTGAATATGAGGGTAGTTTGAATTATTTTATATCCTGAAGAATTTAAAGTTCACCATAGTACCTCAACTTTATATTCAAACCAGCTGTATTCCTGGAAGATCAGGTACTTGCGGGCAGAGATCTTGGCTAGTTTATAGCTGTTTTCTCATTTTGCTTAGTGCCTAGCACCTAATAGGTGCTCAATACATATTTATGAAATGAAAGAATAAATGAGTAAGTGAGTGAATGAATCCTCTCGTGTAACATGCTTGTGGAGAAATGTAGTATTAATCATGTGGGAATCAGCTGTGACTCAGTTGAAGCCAGTGGATGCAGAATCAGACATGGGACCTTGTCCCAGCTTTGTCATACACTGGCTCTCAAATATTTACAAGGCATCTGAGACTGTTTTTGTAGCATTCATAATAATGATTAGCCCCTCACAGGATTCATGTGAGAATTACATAGAAAAAGATAGCTGAAACACTCTAAGCATAAATTTGTGGACAGGTGCAGTGTCTTATTTTTAATTGGGTAAACTAAGGTCATAGAAAAGAATTAGCTCACCATTGCTTGGAGCTTTAACAAGAAAGCTTAATCCAGTTGGTGTTTTCATTTTGCAAATATTTTCATAGAAAAGCAGACATCATGACAAAAAGAGAAAGTTGAGAAATGGAGCAAGAAAGAGGAGAAGGTAAAGGAGAAATGAAGACGAGTTCGAAGAAAAGAGAGAGAAAGCAATTTCACCTTTGACTATAGTTGCTCAGTGACAGTGGAAATAAACAATATTCTGGAAATTGTTCTTGAAAAATGAACAGCCTGTCTGATTTTTTTTCCAGATCTCCTCAAAGGGTCTGGGCTAGTATTTGGAGTGACTTTTCAATTAGCCAACCCTCCCAAAGTCTGGATCCAGGCTGGGAGAAGCTTGCCGGGGTAGTGGCTTTTATCTTATTCAGTCATAAGGAACATGGAAATCAATTTTTCCCAATCTCAGTTATAGCTGGAAATCCATCCTTTTTAAGTCAGCAGGAGGATTAATCTATTGAATGGTTTTCAGGATTTTGCTGACATATAAACATTTTAAGAATACATTACATTTTTTCCTCCCTCCCTAGCACTATTTTTAAAATGAAGCCTACTTGGAGTGCCAGCCAGGATAAGAAAGATGGCCACACATTTTCTCCCCACGAGAGTGCAAACTCATTTTTTTTCAGAGCCTGAGCACAAACTTAAATTCGTATTGGTTAGTGCCTTCCTCTCAACCAACTGTCCCAACTCAGAGGAAAGTCCACTTTTTTCACGGAGCTCTTACAAATCATTCAATTTAGAGGACTCCATATACTGAAAATTGTTCCTTACAGATAAGTAACCACTGCAATGAATTGGTTGCTGTGCTCTACTTAAAACTGAAGGTGCTTGGAAAAATTCAACCAGCAGTGTTTTTAGCTAGTATAAGACTTACAGCAGTATTTTACAATATGCAGGTTATAGAATTCCTAACGGATAGGGAATCATTTCAAAGAGTCCAGAGATATGCCCAAGCATTGTTTGTAGAAAATAAAAAGCAGGTTCCTCACACATATATTTCACATTCAAATTTATTTAGGTGCTACTATAACAATAAATGAATATAACATACAAATAACACATTAAATAATAAATATATTAAGAGTAAATATACAATATAATAAAACAGAATATAAATAAAACATTAAAATGTAACAATAAATAATTTATTATAATATAACAATACAATGAATATAACATACAATGAATTTAACATAAATAAATATAACAATGTAGTCATTTATTAGTTACACTAAGCATATAAAAAGTAAAAAGCACTGGACACAATGCAATTTTTTTCTCCTGTGTATCTACTCTGGCAATAGGCCTAAATGCACACTTACTAGTAAGGATGAGCATACCTGTTGGGTCTGTAAATAAGTCATCATACTCAAAAAGTTTAGAACCATTGATGTAGAGTTGATCTACAAATATGGGATTGGGCTTGAATGCCATGGAGCTAGCATAAGGAAATGAGCCACAAAAAAGATGATGCTACGTGCCATTACAGAATGGGTGACAGGGAGTAGCACTAGGGGTTGCTTGTGGCTCATATGGCTCATGCCTGTGGTCAAAGACTTGGGAGGGGCTTGAATAATACAGTCACCTGATAATAAGATTTTGTAAAATTTGCAAAAGTAAAATATTTTAATATTAAGTCCACTGTACCTTCTTCCCAGACACACTTTTCATCCTATCATGGGGCATTAAAGTGGCTGTGGTCACTTGGAGATTTCAGGAAATTAAGTTGGGAGTATATTTAACTTGGATTTAGTAAGGGTAGATTTATGTGGTTTGCAGTCACTTCCACATCTCATTAGTGTATTGTTAACCATTACGGTGCAAAAATGGCTTCCAGAAATGTCCTTACAGTTTTCTGTGCTGACCTACTTGTTAATTAAATGAAGAAATAAATGGTTTTTGTGGTCCTCTGCAATCAGGGGTTGGTGGGCAATAGAAGAGAGACAGGGTTTGAAATGTACAGTGTCAGAAGTTAGTCAATGTAAAAGTCTTCCAATAATTACATATCTAAAATTGTAAGCAGAAGATTCAGTCATCACCAACAACACGTGGTTAAGATGGAAATCCAGTCTTGTCAGAAACAGACTTGACTTTTTACTAAAGCATACCATTATAAAACCACCATAGAACTTATTTTTTGTGAGACACAGACCTGTAGCAAAACTACAGTATATATGTCCATGAGTAAGGCCTTATGTTTTACCACCAATAATAAAAATGAAATTTTAATCAACCATGTTGGAGGAAATTATAAATTGTCTTTTTATTATCTAGATAAAAAATATTACTAAAATTGCTTTCATAGGAAAAGATGGTCAGTGAGTTAGCAGCCAAAATATTTAAGAAAAATATACCATAGAGATGTATCCATCCATTCATGAATAAAAATATTTTATGTCTTCATTTTGTTTTGTTTGTGGTATTTTAATTTGTTATAAATCCTTTTCTCATTCTAAATGAATAATTTTACATCAAAGTTTGTGTTAATAATTTTGCATCTTTTTTCTTCTACTGGGTCCCCTAAATTTTGTAAGTCTTGGGCTCCACAAAACTCATATCCACCCATGGGGAAAGGAAAATGGCTCACCCAGATCTTTTGGTATAAAAAAAATGCAGTGCAACTTTCATCAAGTGACTGGTTATTCTTAGGGTTACCACAATCGTTAAGCAGCTGAGAACTCATGCTCTGAAGTCAGATAAACTTGAGTTTGCCCAAATATTCACAGCCTTGTTCCACCGACTGTATAATTACACCACTTTTTTTGTTAAGGATTAAATCAGAGTATATGTAAAGCACTTACTAGTCTACTAGTATATGAGATGCACTTAATAAATATGACTGAAAGTCAAAAAGATAAATGTATACAAATACATATACACATATTTCTTAGTGAGATCAGCATTAACAAACACACTGAAAGTGACTGTCATGTGAAACTATTAAGCAGGACTAGAGACAAAAATGTCTAAAACACAGACTTGCCCACAGGGAGCCTTCTACCTAGTTGACAGCATTAAAATTAGTAACTTACTCTTTGGACCTGAACTATTCATATTTTTATGCTAAACAAACAGTAATTCATTGCAGGTCTAGTTTATTTTCCTCCACATGTTCTTACAAAGGTCAGGGTAGGTTGTGCAAATTGATAAATTGTGTTTATTTATTGGCAAGCCTGCACCAAATAACATGCAAATGATATGCAAAATGACACACACATTCACATCAATGACTCAGCCACTTATGGTAATAGCACTCCAATCCTGCTCTGCCTCTGATTGTGGCCGTGTTGTTGTTTCATAAGTATCGATTACTCTCGACTTTTGCTGATGCAGCCAGACAGTTTGTCAGGAGATAGGCCAAAGAGGCCCATCCCTTTAGTTTAATCTGTCCTTCATTCACCTCCTACGTTTATGCTAGGACTCGTACCTTTGGGTTTTGGGTTCATCTGAATTATACTGTTGACTGCATTATGTGCAAGAGCTTCATTTCTTGGGTCGTTGTTGCTCTCTCCAAAGTAGAGTAAATGCTATTTAGGTTGCTTTTGTTGAGGTTAAATGACATTCACATTTGCCCCCCCGACCAAAATCGAACAATATAGACCATAGGGTATAGCCAGTTTATTTCTTATTGCCTCAGAAGGACTATCGTGAAATACTATTCTTGCTGGCATCTGCCAGTCAACACTGGGTCTTTCCTCTGACCACTCATCATGTGAGGTGGCAGTATTCTCTCAGCAAGTGGATGGGCCCGGATCAACCTCTCTCTCCATGATAAACATGTCTGGATGTGACAATCATTTCTTTCCCCGGGAATGCAATGATGATGTGATTTCCAGGGCCCTGCTCTGGATGTATGAGTAGCAAACCCATGATCCATCATCTACAATAAACTGTCTTCGTGTAGATATTAATTTAGTCTTATGTAATATACAGAAGCGATTTGTTGGCTGGAAAGCAGAAAGCATGTGTTTAAGCAGGCCAAACATATTTGGGCCTCTCCTACACATCGCTCTAACTTGATCGTATATACCATGCATATTGATTGCTACTCTATATTGGAGGCTATTTTCTGAAATGCTTTTTCATGGTCTTCATTACAGCACAGTGCTGTTGTAGAGAAGAAATGGAGGATGGCTGCAGCTAAGCACACTGGGGTTTTCAGGCATTTTAATTCACTAAGCAGTCATGACAAGAAAGAACAATGCAATGGACAGGTTTAATTTTTTTCCTCTTTAATGGTTTTTGAATAGATGCTAATTTTCATGAGCTATTTATTAACCTGAATTTGAAACCTTAAAGGCATGCTCAAACCTTGTGAAGGCCAAAATATTTAATTTGTGCTTTAGGAAACAGGCTGGAAACAAAATCTCACTTTCCTGTTTTATTCATGGTATCTTCTGTATCAGCTCAGGCCAACGAAAATATAATAGAGATAATAGAGGCATGTATGTAATTTTATGTTTTCTAGTAGCCACATGAAAATATTTGTTAAAGGCCGGGCGCGGTGGCTCAAGCCTGTAATCCCAGCACTTTGGGAGGCCGAGACGGGCGGATCACGAGGTCAGGAGATCGAGACCATCCTGGCGAACACGGTGAAACCCCGTCTCTACTAAAAAATACAAAAAAAAAACTAGCCGGGCGAGGTGGCGGGCGCCTGTAGTCCCAGCTACTCCGGAGGCTGAGGCAGGAGAATGGCGGGAACCCGGGAGGCGGAGCTTGCAGTGAGCTGAGATCCGGCCACAGCACTCCAGCCTGGGTGACAGAGCAAGACTCCGTCTCAAAAAAAAAAAAAAAAAAAAAAAAAGAAAATATTTGTTAAAGATAAAATTCATTTAATAATATACTTTAACTCAATATATCAGAGCTATATTTATTTTAACATGTAGCCTATACAAATATATATTTTAATGCACATCGATATAATGAAATTAGTTTACTTTTTTTGTACTAAGTCTAATTAATCTGAGGAGTATTTCATACTTACATCAAAGTTCAATTCAGCCACATGTCAAGTGTTGGCTACTCCTCATTTCACCGAACAGTGCAGCTCTAGATAGCCACAGGTAGGTCTCCCAGTATGACCTAAGAGTTCAATTTTCTCTTTTCTCAGGGAAGGATAAAGACTCTACTGATGGTTTACAGATTTACTAATAAATGTCAGTAAAATATTTTGAAAATAAGAACAACAAATCTATGCTCTAATTTGAGCATTAGCCTGACAAGTAGGGGTCATAAGTTCTAATCCTGGCCCCAGCATTATTTACAAGTATCATAGAATTCAATTTTCTCATTTATAAAATGAGGTCCCTGGTCCAGAGAACTTGCTAGCTCCTTCCCAAATGTAAAATTATATATTCCATTTTTAAAAATGATTAGTCTACCTTATCTTTCAGAGCAAGAATAGAACAATTTCTTACCTCCATTGTTATGACTGACTGACTTTTAATGTTTTAAGTGTAGACTATCCGTTTAATTTCATTTAATTTCATTAAATTTCATATTCAGAGAGTCTGTTTCTCAAATTGATGGCATTTGTCCTACAGTGTGTTTAATTTATGTTTTCTTTTCCTACATTTAACTCCTCCTCATGATCTCTTGGACCCCTCTGCACATTTCCTTCCTTTCCTTGATGATCCCTGTAGGCAATTAAAATGTTGCTCCCTCTTCAGCTTTCTCCAGCCATGCTCTCTAGACTACCCATTTCCTATCATCTCCCCGAATCAGCCAGGTCCTTATGCATTTTTCATGGCTGTCCCTTGTGTCCCTATTCAAGAGAGGAGTCAGTGAAGTTTGGACTAGAATGTAATACCCTCCCTACTCCCATCTCCCTTATTTCTTTTTTGACTAGGAGAAGACAGCTTATTGGCCAGTGGAAGAGAGGAAATATGAACTGCTGTTGATCCCTGCCTTCTGTTCCCATGGTCTCCATGGAGAGTTGTAATGTTTCTGAAACTTCTTTTATAAACTCTGCCTTTCTCAATCTTGCTGTTCTCTAAAGCACAAATTCTCTGTTTTCATGCCTCACAGAACTGTAAGGGGAGTCTCCCAGAACCTGCCTCTGTGGAGTTCAGAGAAGGCGTGTCGTTTGAACTTCTGTTGTCCAATATGGTGGCCAGTATCCACAGGTGGCTACAGAGCACTGAAAACGTGGTTAGTGGGACTGGGGAAATGAAATCTAAATTTAAATTAATTTACATTAAAAACCAATAGCTCATTTAGTTATTGCAAAATATTCAAGTATGTTTGTAAGAATTAGGGTATGTGAATACTTTTTACCTGCAAATTTTATAAAATCTAAATAGATGTGAAGGATTTCTAATAAAAATTTAGCATCTAACCTGGGATGTTCCATAGCTGTAACCTACTCACAGAATTTTTAAAACTTTTTATAAAAAGGTAGACTCTCAATAATGACTTGTGTCACATGTTAAATGGAAATATTTTTGATATGTTGGATTAAATAAAATCTGATTGAAATTAATTATAAAAAAGAAATTAATTATACTTGTTTCTTTTAATTTATTTACATAGTTACTCTAGAAAATTTAGAATAACATATATGGCTCACATTATATTTCCAATGGACAGCACTGCTGTAGGCAAAGCTTCTCTGGATTTCTGAACCTTCTTTTTAGTTTACATTATTCAACATGCTGAACACTCTGAATACACTATTTTGTGTAAACTTTACAACTGTGTATAAAGTAGATGTTGTTATCCTTCTTCCACCAGTCAGAAAAAGGCTCAAAATATTTGCATAATTTTTCCCAAACCACAGAGTTACACTTAATAAGTATAACTTATTATATCCAAAGTAGTAATAAGTGACAGAACTGAGTCTGAATACGGGCACATCCATAGCCCTTATTCTTTTCATTTCACTATGCTGCCTCAGTCCCCAACATTCATATTCTGATACTTGTCTGCCTTGAGCCCATCAGATGCCCATATCTGAGTCCATTGGATCTCACTTCTGAAAACTAATATGTAAGACTCTCTTATTTTTATAGCATATAAAGTTTTTCTTTTACATTTATAATCTTATTTTATCTACCTCCACTTTATGAATTAAGAAGCTCATAGGTGACAGAGTCAGGAATAGAATCTAGAATTCCTTCATTTTTTTCTTATATCAAGAATGAGTGAATGGACATAGTGTATGTGGAAAAATAATAAATATTGGAAATATCAAGGCCACAATTTAAGTCAGAAGCTTACTAACAGAGTTAAGAAGACTTTCTTACTGGTATAGTAGATCCTGGAGGTAAAAACATCAATCATTCTAGGATTAGTCAAGGTTCACCAGAATAATAGAATGATAGGATCTAGTTGGAGATACATATGAAGAGGCTTACTATAAATCATTCGGCTCATGCAATTATGGAGCCTAAGAAGTCCCACAATTTGCTTGCTATCTGCAAGCTAGATAGTTAAGAAAGCTGATGGCATAGTTCAAGGGCCTGAGAACCAGAGGGCTTATGGTATAGATTCCAGTACGGATTTGAAGCCTTGGCAACCAAGAGCACAACAGACAGGAGATCAAAGTTGCAGCTCAAGAAGTCAGACAGAGTTAATTCAGACTTTCTCTGCCTTTTTGTCTTATTCAGGCCCTTAACAGATTGGACAATACCCACCCACACTAGAGAAGGCCATCTGCTTTACTTAATCCACCAGTACAAATGCTAGTCTCTTCCAGAAATACCCTTACAGACACATCCAGAATTACTGAAAACAATTCCAATGAAACCAGCTATCTGGGCATTTCATGGCCCAATGAAGTTGACATATAAAACTAACCATCCCAAGTTCACTTCTTATTCACTTTGTACTCATACACATATCCCTGAACCATAGTTAATCTCCAAAAAAAGACACTGAAAAGGTCATAATTCCACCTAACATGATGTAACTATCCTGCATATGACCAACATCTCAATAACCCCTTGATGCAAAGAATTCTCGAGTATGAGAATTGACTAAAGGACCATGACTCTCTGTTTTTATGATTCATGTTAGACTTTTCTTCACTTGACCTAGAACATTCCTGCTTATACATATCAGGTGGGAATGTAGTAGGTTTCCTATCCATTTCATTTCTAGCAATACCATAATCAAACCAGCTAATGCCATAGCTCTGCATAAGACTATCTGACTGCTATTTTGACTCTACTAGCCCATTATAGTAACCATGCCCACCTTGTCTTTGGTACTCAACTGCTACTTGGCCCCTGTCACAGTGGGATCCAAATGCTCCCATTACGTTTAGGTTTCCCAATTCAGTGAATGCAGTTCTCACTGTAGGGTCTGGCCTCCAGAGAAGACCAATTACAGAGCTCTTCAAGAATACTGGGGCTCCCCAGACAAATTTATTTCTCACAGTGTTGGTATTAAGTTGTGATGTTAATAGTTTAAAATTAAACTATTAGTGGGTGAGTACTTATTAAATTTCAACATTTCTAATCTCCCTAAGCTTTTAAATCCCTCCCACGGCATTAAACCAAGGCAGGTTGGATATTTCCAGTTTGCTTGCTACGGGCCATCTTTTGGTCCATATTTCAGCCAACCACCCAAACAAACTGCTATAGCCCTTTTTATCTCTCCGATGGAGAGATATGGAGAGATCCTTTATATCTCTCCATATCTGCTGTGCTCCTGGTTCTCAAGGCTATCTCTGAATTTACAATATTAAATTCAGAATCTCAGCTTAGTGGGCCTATGTCAATAACTTCGGCCTGATCCAACTTTATGTTCGTTCTACTATTATCCAATACCCTTAGATTCCATTCCCACACAAGCTTCCTGAATTTCTATCCATATAAATTTAAAAACTCTATAGTTCTTTTGAAGGATAGTACATTTCCTCATTAGTAACACTTTGTACCTCACCTTTAGAGGCCTGCTTAAATGTGAGTCCAATTATAGGTATAGGACTAAAGCTGTGTTGTGGAAGTGTGTTCTATGGAGAATCAACATTGTCTTGCATAACAACTGCCTCAGAGGAGGCCACTACAGTTCCTTCAGGCAATGCAGAGTTAATCTCCTCAGACATGGATAGACAGGCCATTACTACTGTGTTTTAAGGGCTGATACCACTGGAACTGGGGAGGCTGACCACTGCAGGAGGGGATACCTCTTCTATTAGCAAAGAAGTCTCTTCAGAATTTAAGTGCTCAACAGTTCCAGCTTCATGAGAGTCTTCCCACATATCCTTTTTCTAACTTATGGGATTCCACTCTTTCCTAATCAATGTACTCATCATAACAGTAGGCACCTGGAAAGGCTGGGAGTTCAAGTTGGCATAATTCATCCAGTCATAGGATGATATTGTGTGTTTGATTTTCAGCAATTTCAACTTTGAAGCTATAAGAGATGAAAATCTCTTTCAGGGCAAACATAGAAGTGTTCTGGTCATTCATGTAGTGCTTCAGCTGGGAATTCAAATCCCTGAGCTCATCCATTTTTGTTGTTGTTCAACCAGTTTTTCCAGTGGTATTAGGAGCAACCAGCTAACCTCATTATATTCATTAGTTTTTTAACAAATGTTTGAAAGTACAGTAGTCCCCACTTTTCTGTTGCTTCGTTTTCCACAGTTTCAGTTACCCAGGGTCAGCAGTCACCCAAAAAAATATTAAAAATTCAGAAATAAATCATTTATAGGTCTTAAATTGCATGCCATTCTTAATACCATGATGAAATATCATGCCATCCTGCTCTATCTCACACAGGACAGAAATGATCTGTTTGTCCAGAGTATCTATACCATATATACTATATGCCCATTAGTCACTGAGTAGCCATCCATGGTATTAGATTGGCTGTCGTGGTATCACCAAGTAACTCTTATTTTACTTAATAATGGCTCCAAAGTAGAACAGTAGTAATGTTGGCAATTTGGATGTGCCAAATAGAAGCTATAAAGTGCTTCCATTAAGTGACAATGTAAAATTTATTGAATTGATAAAGAAAGAAAATAAATATATGCTGAGGTTGCTGAGATATACACTAAGAACGAATCTTCTATCCATGAAATTGGGAAATCAAAAAAAGAAATTTGTGCTAGTTTTGCTTTTGAACCTCAAATTGTAAAGTTACAGACACAGTGCATGATAAGCGCTTAGTTAAGATGGAAGTAACATTAAATTTGTGGATGGGAGACAAGAATCAGAAGCATGTTCTGACTGATGGCAATTGGGTTCCGCACTATACTTAATTTCAGACATCTACTGGGGGGTCTTGGAACATATCCCCCATGAACCAAGGGGAACTAGTGGATCATAAACACAACCACACAACTACTTGCTTTTTATCAGTCATTAACAGTATTGAATGGAGATATTTTCATTTCTCTATTTCTAAACCACACCATGGACTATCAATGCTCTCTTTACTACTGGAAACTGAGTCATTCAGATTATAAAGTCAATTCCAAAAATCCTAAAACCAGTTCAGAAAACTCATCCTTAAAATTCTGTTTCTCTGATATTGAATGTTACCAACATGAGTAAATGATAAATATTTGAGATGATAAATATACTAATTTCCCTGATCTGATCGTTATACATGTATTGAAACATCACTGTGTATCTCACAAATATGTACAATTATTATGTGTCAATTAAAAAAATAAATAAAATAAAAACTCTTTTCCTCTAGAACCACTCATAGTACCAACATTTCTATTGATATTTAACTAACTCTCTGGGGATCCCATGGCTCAGGCAAGTTGACAATATAAAATTAACCATCATACCATCCTTGTTTATTTTTCAAAGCTTCATGAATGAGTATAAGCAAATATTTTAAATGGACTTAATACTACCTATAAAATAAATGAAGAAAACAATCCCATTTGCAATAGCATCAAGAACAATTAAATACTTAGGAATAAATTTAACCAATGGGGTAAAAGATCTGTACTTTGAAAACTATAAAACACTGATGAAAGAAATTAAGAAGACACAAATAAATAAAAACATATCTGTGATCATGAATCAGAATTAATATTATTAAAATATTCATGCTACCCAAAGTGCTCTACAGATTCAATGCAAACACTATCAAAATTTTAATGGCATTTTTCATAGATAGAAAACAAAATTTAAAAAATCATATAAAACCACAAAAGACCCCAAATAGCCAAAGCAATCTTGAGAAAGAAGAACAAAACTAGAGGCATCACATTACCTAATTTTAAATTACATTACACAGCTATAGTAGTAATCAAAACAGCAGAGTGCTAGCATAAAAACTAATACATTTGCCAATAGAACAGAATAGAAAGCCCAGAAATAAATCCACACATATAAAATTAACTAATATCTGACAAGGGTGACAAGAACACACAATGGGGAAAAGACAATCTCTTCACTAAATGGTGTTGGGGAAACTGGATAACCACATCTAAAAGAATTAAAGTGGATCTTTATCTTATACCACTCACAAAAAATAATTTGAAATGTATTAAAGACCATGAATGTAAGACTAAAACCATAACACTCCTAACAAAAAATCAAATGCTCATTAACATTGGTCTTAGCAATGTTATTTTGAGGTATGACTCTGTAAGCCAAAAATAAAATTATTATAAGGCCTTTCAACCATCCAAATGGACTTCCTCCCCAGCCAGGACACTCTAAAAATTTAACTTAAAAGACCAGTTCAGGCCATGACAGGAAGTAAGGGTTGGACATGCCTCATTATACTTCTCTGGCATTTTAACATCAACACAGACCTTACATCTACAACCTATTCTCTCTGAAGCCTGCTACCCGGAGGCTTCATCTGCATGATAAAACTTTGGTTTCCAAAACCTTTTATTGCAACCCAGACATTTCATTTCTGTTGATCCCAGATCTTTAGATAAACTCAATCAATTGTCAACTAGAAAATTTTAAATCTACCTATAACCCGGGAGCCCCAACTTTGAGTTGTCCTGTCTTTCTGCACCAGCCCAATGTATTTCTTAAATGTATTTGATCGAAGTCTCATGTCTCTCTAAAATGTATAAAACCAAGCTGCACCTCAACCACCTTAGGAACACGTTCTCAGGACCTCCTGAGGTCTGCGTCATGGGTCATG
Source organism: Papio anubis (assembly GCF_008728515.1). NCBI lineage: Eukaryota > Metazoa > Chordata > Mammalia > Primates > Cercopithecidae > Papio > Papio anubis. Next base: position 197,360,888 of record NC_044976.1, read on the forward strand.
CTCACTCATATTTTGCTCAGAATGAATCTCTTTAAATATTTTACAGAGTTTGACTCTTTTCATTGACAATAATTTGGTGCCCAAACATGTGTGGCCTCAGAGAGGACTCAGAACTAAATTTTAAAATAAGCAAAGTTTCATTTGCGTCCGTGTGAAGAGACCAACAAACAGGCTTTGTGTGAGCAATAAAGCTTGTTGATCACCTGGGTGCAGGCGGGCTGAGTCTGAAAAGAGAGTCAGCGAAGGGAGATGGGGTGGGGCCATTTTATAGGATTTCGCTAGGTAAAGGAAAATTACAGTCAAAGGGGGTTGTTCTCCGGCTGGCAGGGACAGGGGACACAAGGTGCTCAGTGGGGGAGCTTTTCAGCCAGGATGAGCCAGGAGAAGGAATTTCACAAGATAAGGTCATCAGTTAAGGCAGGAACAGACCATGTTCATTTATTTTGTGATTCTTCAGTTACTTCAGGCCATCTGGATGTATACATGCAGGTCACAGGGGATATGATGGCTTAGTTTGGGCTCAGAGGCCTGACACAAAGGACCTAAGTAGACATTTTTCCAGGGAAGACATACAAATGGACAATAGGTACATTAAAAGGTGCTTAACATCAGTAATCATCAGAGAAACACAAATTAAAACCACAATGGGATACTACATGACAACTATTAGGATGGCTATTATCAAAAAGAGAAGAGATTAAGTGTTGGTGAGGATGTAGAGAAAAGGGACCTTTTGTGAACTGTTGGTGGGGATGTAAACTGGTACAATTATCATGGAAAACAGTATGGAGCTCCCTCAAAAACAAACAAAAAAAGTGAGCTACCTAATGATCAAACAATCCCATATCTGGTTTTTTTCTAAAGAAAACAAAATCAAGATCTTAGATATCTTTCTCCCATGTTTGTTACAGCTTTACATAGCCAAGCCATGGAAACAACGAAGTGTTCGCTGACAGATGAATTCATTTAAAAATGTGGTATGTATATACAATGAAATATTATTCATCCGTAAAAAGATGGAAATCTTGCCATTTGCAACAACACGTTTGAACCTTGAGGGCGTTATACTAAGTGAAATAAGTCAGACAAAAAAGACAAATACTATCTGATCTCGTTTATATATGGAATCTAAAAAAGTCAAATTTTACAAGCAGAGGGTAGAATGGTGACTGAGCAGCTGGGTGGGGGAATGGAGAGATGTTAGTCAAAAGGTACAAACTTTTAGTTAAAATGAATGAGTTATGAGATTGTAATATACAGTATAGTGACTATGGTTAATACTTTTGTATACTTGAAATTTAATAAGAAAGTAGATCTTAAATGCTGTCATACATACATACACACACACACACACTATATGAGGTGATGGATGTGTTAACTAACTTGAGTGCTAGTCATTTCACAAGGTATGTATATCAAATTAACATATTATACACCTTAAATTTTTACAATTTTATTTACCAATTATACCTCAATAAACTCAGGGGGTGGAACAAGTGGGCTTTGTATAATAAGTCAGTCTTTTTCAAAGTACAGGTCAAAACTCATCAATAGTTCATAAAATCAAATCAGTTGATCACAATGAGTATTTTTAAAAGTGACATAGAATGCAATAGCAAATATCAGAATGTGTCTCATGTTATAAGGATAAAATTTTTTTATGGCACTCTATCTTCAGTTATTTGTGTATAAATGTGTGCATTGTAATAGAAACTGTATTTCTTAGTGTGACTGCCTGTATTCTTAGTGTTGCTCTATACCAACAGAAAAAACTGTAGCTATACATTACGTTGCACCAGCACTACAGTGGGTTGTTGCTTCCAGTAAAGCTCCTGACTATACTGGATCAATCAAGCTGACTGCCTCAGCCAATTTCACAAGGCATAGAATTGTCTCAATTGGTCCAAGAAGATGTCAGTCAGGATGATATACAGTCATTTATGTAAGTCCACACCTTGAGTTAAGATTTCAATATATAGCCAGCTCTACTCCCCTAGATTACTTCATCATCATTATTTTTTGCCTTCTGAAACTCAACAAAAATTAAACTCTTCAGGCAATAGCTTTATGTATAGCCATAGTAGTGGATGAACGGTGGGAAGGATTTTAGCTGGCAACAAATATATATACATTTATTAATCTGGTACTTACTGAGTACTTTATATGGGCAAAGGTTAACCCAATGTGTTAAGAGTAATTAACCATGATAGTGTATGTATGCAAAATTTTCCACATACACAGATGACCAAGTCTGGAGATTACATGGCTTCTCTAAGAGAGAGATGTTGAAACAAAGGTCAGAAGTAAATCAAAAGTCATTTTAGTAAAGAGATAGGAAAGAACCTTTAATGGATTGAGTAGCGAAGTGAGTAGGAGGAGAGAATATGAACACAGAGAATGTAGACAATGTTTTGGAAACTTTTTTTTTAAGTTTCGTTTTGGTTGGAAAAAAATGAAGCGAATAGGCTATGGGTGGATAAAGTAGTCGAATCAAAAGAGATACTGTTTAGTTTTTGTATTATTAGATGGAAAGGATTTGATCACCTTTAAAGACTGATGGAAAATTTCTGGGAGATAGGATATTTCCACATATCCACTTTTTGGGAATAATTGGACTTAGATAATGTTGTCAGTAATCCTATTATCCACTGTGACGGGAATCACTCTGGATATCTGTGGGGGTCTCCACTGTAAACCATCCCTGGCCCTTGTTGTATCAATGCAAGACAGCTTCTATTACAGTTTGACTTATGATGTTTCATCAGAAGTTAAGTCCAGTAATAAGCCCTAGACTCCTAATCTGGTCTGTAAGGGTATCCATAGCACTTGAAAGCCCCCTGCCCTCCAAGCTTGGGAGGGGGTTGGGTAAGTGGATAGTAGTTAGAAACGGCAAACTCTGTCTCATGATTCTCATTCATTAGAAAGACAAAGCTCAATCCATCTAACTGATTTAAATGCCACCTACCATCTGGATTTTTCTGGGTTTTTGTTCCAATGTAAGATTGAATCCTGGTGGGAGGGGAACACTGGGAAGTGCATTTGACATCCATAACATCAGATCTTGGCGCTTTCTCCCTACCATTCCCAGAAATTCTTGTTGCTGATGCCCAACATGTGCAATAGGCAAATTCATTTCCAAAGCAAAGGTAAACCTGCTTGTCATTTTTGCCTTTGACATGTCACATGAAGGTGCATATCAGTGTTGGTCAGGGGTGACGACTACTCCTGAGAAAAGTAGAAGGAAAACTTAGGAGAAAATGGAAAGTGTCTTTGGACCTTACAGTTCTTGTGGAGTTCTGCAGAGGCAACAAAGGATGGAACCTCAGGAATAGAAGGACCCATCAGCTCAGATGTGAGCATTCTCTCTACAGTGTCTCCCCAAGGCATTGTCTAGCCTGGGAGGACACAATCTCATCTCAGTGACAGGGACATCTTATGTGGTAGGTATTGCTAGCTTTGGACTGTTCTCATGACTAATGTTTATTCATATATAGCTGAAAAACTCCTTACTCATTGGAATTATACTCTCATTTTGATAAGAAATAGGGGGAAGAATGACATACTAATAGTCAGAACATCAACATGTCAAGTACTCCTTGTTTAATACCATAGGTCCAAAAGCAGCTAAGCATTTAACAGCCATTATCTCAAAAGAATAAGAATAATGTTTGTTCCACATCTGTGACAGGCTAAATAATGGCCCTCCAAGATGTCCACATCCTAATACCCAGAACCTGTGAATATATTGTATGGCAAATGAGGATTAAGATTGCTAAACCACTGATTTTAAGACAGGGAGATTCTCCTAGGTTATTTGTGTGAACACAAGGTCATCACAACGATCCTTAAAATGGGGAAGTGTCAGAAGAGTCAATGTTAGAGTCCACTGCATCCAATGTGAGAAAAACTCAATCGGCCACCACTGACTTTGGCTTTAAAGTTGGAAGGGGCCACAGTCAAGGGATGTAGGCAGCCTCCAGAGGCTGGAAATAAAAAAACAAAAAACAAAAAACGGATTCTCCCACAAAGCTTCCAGAAGGAATACTTCCACCAACACTGTGATTTCAAGCACAATCATGTCAAATTTCTGATCAGACTTACAGATCAGTAAGATAAAGCATTTGTGTTGTTTTATGCCACTGTTTGTGGTAATCTGTCACAACAGCAATGAAAAACTAGTACAACATTGAAATCCCTTATAAAAGTCAGTTATACTCCATGTTTTGTCCCCAGGCTAAGCATCCAGGCTCTTACCAGTGAAACCTGGCTTACACACAAAGTATGAAGTATGAAGGCTGTTTGGCTTGATTTGGCTTGGTTGGTATTAAACGTCATATTTAATATAACCAGGATGACTGTTTTCCAGAATGATGAATTTAGGAATCATTGTATATTCCTCCTCAATGCTGCTATTGTTTCCAATATTTTGAAACTTGCCTTCAGTTTTGAACACACAAAAAAAAAATGGTATGATTTTATTGCCAGGCATTTTTGTTGCTTTTCAAAACCTCATTTTGAGCCAGAGAAATATTACCCTATCTTAACAATCCTCTTTCACCTCAGTGTGTTAAGAATTTTGACTATTTGAAAAAAGTAAATATACCCCCAACAGATTGATGTTTAAGACCATGGAAACAGCTCCAAACAACATGCTCAAAATGTTCTCTAGGAAATTCCCCCAAAGAGATCCCAAAACTCTTCTGGGCAAGAGCGATGTCACTGAATAAGGACAGTACGGACTCGATGTTACCAAAGGGAGAACCTAATGTATATGGCTGTTGAATGTTTCTTAAAAACAAAACAACAAAGACATCAATTTAAATCAAACTTAAATACACTTCTGCAGTAGCAATGGAAACATCTGGTTTTTTTTAATGCTTAAAAAGGGAGGCAGACAGCAGAAACCACTTGTCTTCTCGTCGCATACCTCTTCATTCTGCCATGAAGATAAAAATAAAATCTCTCCCTCATTCCCCAGCCACCACCCATGCAAGAAAAATGAAATAGATCTGGATATTACTTAAACAATCTGCTGTAATTATATATGGGTTAGGTATGAATTACTTGGGGCACTGAGAGTCTGGGGAGAAAACTAGGACTCTCACTGCCTATATCCCAGTTTTGTTTGTGTGGTTTTTTAAAATGTTGATCCCCAAACAGTAACCAGCCTAATAACTCTCGACATTCCATCACTGATAAAGTTGGTAATGGATTTCTTCTCTCTCTCAGCATTTCCTAGGTCTTGCTCAGGCTGCCAATGAAAGTGAAATGTACTCTGTGTTTGCTTCTCTCACCCTCTCTCTCTTTTTTTTCCCCTTGTTCTTTTTTAAGTTATAGCCACTGGAGAGGCTTGATAAGTTTCTCTCTTATCTCACCAAGACATCTGAGACAGATCCATAGTAACTGAATAATCAATTAATTCTCCTGCAGAGTTCCATTTACATAATGAAAATGCAATGCGCTGATATTTTATACAAGTCATTTTTGGTCGTCTAGACTGATAATATATTGTGTATTGATTGAGGGGGAAAGCCTAATGGATCTTCTGTTGTTGAAGTTGCAAAATTACAATTAAAGTAAAATGACAGAAGCAAGCATCTATGGGATACATATCTATATATCTCTCTTTAATATAAGATTCTAAATGTCTGGACCTGATTAAGGCTTTGCTCTCATTTGAGCAGAAAGGGCACATAATGTGTGACTGTTCGTGTTCTCATCGCTGTAGCCAAAATCAATATTGGACTGTTTGCAAACATTACCAATATACAAGGCTAAATCCTGTGTGCTCTGCATAACAAGGGAAGCTGTGACTTCAATCATACCTTTACTGTTGATGCAGTGGTCTTTTAACCTGGAGAATGAAAGGAATTTTAGTAGAGCTTAGACCAAATAAATAAAAATTAAGACTCCTGTGTTCTACATAGTCCTACGAGAAAATAAGACTTAATTTTTGATCCTTGTTCATCTGCCTTCATATATTTATAAAATCAGATCATAATTAATGCTTTTTATTGCAGCCTTAACACAGAGGGCAGTAGAGTGTAATGGTTAAGCTCACAGGCTCTTAAGCCAGGCTGTGTGAATTCTTACCCCTGTCACTTAAGAACTGTCGGTCACAGAATAACTTACTTGATTTCTCTGAGCCGCAGTTTCCTCATCTAAATACAGATATAATATTAATGTTCACCCCCTAGTGTTGTAGGCAGATTTAAATGAGCTCATGCTTGTTAAATGCCCAGAATAAGGCCTGTCAAATAGCAAATGCTCAATAAAGTCAGCTATTATTACTAACACATCCATAAAGAAATGCATGATGACCCTGGCCCTCAAGGTCTGGGACTTTCTATTTAGGTGAGGAGAGCTGAGGCACATCTAAGATAATTCAAAAGAAGAAAGCTGAAAAAAAAGTAGCTATAGCTAGGTGCCTCTAATCCCAGATACTTGGGAGGCTGAGGTGAGAAGATCACTTGAAGCCAGGAGTTGGAGACCAGCCTGGGCAACATAGTAGAGAACCCCTTGAGCCCAGGAGTTCAGTGAGCTATGATTGCACCATTACATTCCCGCCGGGGCGAGACCTTGTCTCAGTAATAATAATAATTTCTCTTTAAAGCAGATATTCTTTCAAACATGGATAGTAGGGGATATGATTTGAATGTGTCCCCCAGTAAGCATGTATTTGGAAACTTAATCCCCAGTGCAACAGTGTTGAGAAGTGGAGCCTCATGAGAGGTGATGAGGTTATGAGAGCTCTGCTCTCATGAATAGATTAATGTTGTTATCACTGGAGTGGATTTCTTATATAAGATTGATTTATTCAGCCTTCTCTTATGCACACATTCTCTCTTTCTCTCTGTGTGTGTGTCTCTGTCTCTGTCTCTCCCTCTTTCTCTTTTGACTTTAGGCCATATGATGCCTTCTGCCATGTGTGACACAGGAGTAGAGACTTTACCAGATGCAGGCCCCTCAAACCTTAAACTTCCCAGTCCAGAATTGGCTTCCCAGTAAGCCAATACATTTTGGGTGATTATAATTTACCTAGGCAGTGGTATTCTGTTATAGCAGCATAAAACAAATGAAGAAAGTATATTTTCTATTTTTCTTCTTTTTATTTTTTTCTGTATTTTCTAATATTTTCACAATGGCCATGCATTACTTTCATAATCTTAAAGTTTGAAGCAAAATTATTTCCACTTTGAAAAAGAGAGGGAAACTATCAACCCAGGAAGAAGCAATATTATCTGAAGTTCATACATTGTGGTTCTGTGTTTTGTTTCCACCATATTTTATAGTAGTCCTCTTCCTGAAATGTTATCCATGTTTACTCTCAGATCTCAGCATAGCAACTTCTACCAGATTTTGAAATACCTTCAGAGAAGGACTCCTTTGACAAACCAGGATTAAGTCCAGCTATTGCACCTTTGTTTATATGCACGTATTTTCCATTTGCTCATTCTGCCTTTTCCCCTCATTGCAAACAAAACGTCACAGGTAGAAAACAAGAAGTGACTCTTGTTTTGATTTACTTTTTTTGTGGACAAACACTAGAGCGATTACTGAAGTGGGAGGAGGCTGTGAAGCCCTAAGGTGATAATAAAGATGCCTAAGAATTAATCAATCCCTCTTTCCCTAAGAAGGCAAAAGGCCTTCTTAGAGTTTAATTCAACTCTGAAAACAGAGAATACAATTTTAGAGCAGAGCAGACATGGAGTAGTACTAATGAGGAAATCAGAGTTGCTGAGTCAATATACAAAACCCAGGAAGTTCAGTACAGCAAACAACAGTAAAGATAAAAACATTCACCTCTTACAAACTCAGTTAATCCTATGCCTGTACCCACCTCTGGACTCTGACTTCAAGAAAAATTGTTCTGACGTGTGAAAAAGGGAAAGGAAGCTATATAACCTTTGTTTCTTGATGGTTCATTAATTACCCTTTCCAACTATGGTGTATGAACTCAAGTTATTCAGAGTTGAGTTAAAATTAGCATTGGTGGCAGTCACTATTGCATTCTCATCCCAAGGAAAGGAATTCTCCTGTGAAGATAATAAATAGCCTAGACTAGGCCATATGCCTTTAAGATTCAGTAAGAATGCAGATTCTTAAAATGACCATGGTAAAAATAAAGTCTATTATTTCACATTGACTGTTTATTATTGACCATGTGCTCTAATTATTAATAATCACCAAAATTAATGCTTTATATGTATAGATGGGCTTCTTTCTGTATATGGTCTTAAATCTCTAATGTTTCAAATGTTGCAGGAAAGTTAGTCTCAGTACTAGTACCATAGTGTGAAAAAAACAATAAACAAAGAAAATAGACTAGTAAATTTTCTTGATCTTGTAGCTGCAAATGAGCACCAATTACTTTACTAACAGTAAGTAGCAATGACATCCCTGGGAACAAAGATATAATTATACATAATGGGAAACTGAGGTACAAAAATAGCCAATAATAGATTTAGGATTCTGGACCTACATGGCAATCTTTAAAGATCAGAGTCCGGCTTCAGTGCCAAGAGGATGAAGAAGCCATGCTAAAGGGCTGGGGCTATCTAAAAGATACCTTGCATCTGCCCCAGAGGGATGCCCAGGGAGGTGGTCTCATGAGCAGGAATTATGTTTAAATGCATTTAATTCTAATTCTCGGTGCTCAAAGAAAACACATTTTTCCAGAGATACACATTTTTTTCCTTTAGCTTTTGGAGGTTAAATGTAAAAGAACATTAAGGAGGATATTTTCTGTTCCTCTGGAATTTGCAAAGAAGATCCAAACTATTGAGCTAAGGGATGCCAAATAACCCATATTCTGAAGAAGCCTGCCAACAACTGGGATAAACACCACTCTCAAGGCTTCTTAAGAACCAACAATCAACTCAGAGTCAAAAGCCGTCAGCCTGGTGAAAAGATACATGGCTTTCTTTTGCCCTGCCTGCTCTCCAAGAAAGGAAAAAAAAAGGAGGGGGGAGGTTCTTTACCCTACCAAAAGCCAAATGAAGCAAGTTCCAAATATTAGCCATGTCTATATGAAAGAGGATCAAACATTTCAATGTCTCAATGGCTGGCTTGTCAGGTGTGACTTGCTCCTACTTAAAAGAGGGAAAGGGAAGAAACCATCAGAAAGCAGCCCTCTTTGGCTCTCCCTTGGACCAAATGGATCCCAGGGAAAGAAGCCTGCCTGAATTATGTTGCCAGCACCCGGCTCAAGCAGGCTGATCACCACCAGTTGCGGGGAACCCGGAAGCTGTGAACTGTGTCATTGCGCATAAGAACTAAAGTATTGGGATAATCAGGCCAAAGACAGTTTTCTCACCTCCGGGAACTCTGCAGTGGGCGCCGCCTCTTCCATGAGCCCCAACCAATAGCCCACACATGCGCTTGTACTCCCCCCTAGTAGGACTCCATATCTGACAATATCAGCCAGGGGATCACTGCCAGCCTACAAAGAGGTTCAGAAAAACTGTGTTTGCCTTCCCACGCTGTTCTTCTTCTGGGTCCTTATACCAGAGAAGTGAAGCCCTGCAAAGGAAGAGCAAGGTTTCCAGACAAGACATACTCCAAAGCCTGGAAGAACATAAAGAAGTTACAGAAGACTCCATTCCTTTCCTACTTCAGCCCCTCAAGCTCAAACCTAGCTGATTCTAACAGGCTGCAGAAGGAAGGAGATGGGATTTAAATTACTATGAAATCCAACTTTTTATTTTTAGTTATTTATTTTTTAGAGTCAGGATCTCACTCTGTTGCCCGGGCTGGAGTGCTGTGGCCTGATCATAACTCACTGCAGCCTTAAATTCCTGGGCTCAATCAATCCTCCCACCTAAGCTTCCAGAGTATCTGGGATTACAGGTACATGCCACCACTCTCAGCTATCTTTTTTTTTTTAACTGAAACATGGTCTTGGTGTGTTGCTCAGGCTGGTTTTAAACTCCTGGCCTCAAGTAATCCTGCTTTTTTAGCCTCCCAAAACACTGGGATTATAGGTGTCCACCAGCATACCTAACGAAATACAAGTTTTTAAATTGAGTAGACAAAAGTTTTAAAAATTCTAATTTTTTTTTTAAAAAAATCAAGAAGATCCTCCCAATATAATGGTGTAAAACTCAAAAACCATAAGCAGTTTATAGTTTTTATAAAGTATAAAAAGCTATAATAGTGGGAGCTTGATAGTAGTAACCAGCACTGGGTTAAGACAGCTCAATAAATTGGTTAAGGTTGGTTAAATAGATGATTTTTATGTAATGCCTTATGTTGGTACTGAAACTTAAACACAGATCATTTGACTTCAGACCTTGAGTTTGTTCTACACTGTTGAACTTCTCCCATACCAAATAATTTACCCTGTCTTTTATAAGGAAGGCAATGACAAGAGTGGGAAAAAAAATTAGAAAATTGATAATGCTTTTATTTTCAGAACTGCTTTAAAATCACCACCTCCTCCAATTTGTTTCTTAAGTAACCAGATTTTAAGTCATGTGCTTGCAGTGACTACATAAGATTAAAAACAAATGGGGGTTGGGATGGAGACACAGTCCATTGTGCCTATCAACTTAATAAATGAAGTTATCCTCATCAGTCAGGTCCAGAGGCCAGCAAGTCCCGCAGTTTGCTGAGTCAGACCCAGCACATTTAATAAAAGGGATTGAAAAATAATGCTTGATGTTGCTCTAGTTCAGATGAGTAAATTGTGAGGACATCCCATACATTAAGTGAAACCATTCATTTCCATAATGTGATAGGATCATCTCCATTGATTTCACCCTGCTCTGAGGACAGAAACTTGCCTTGAGTACCTATGGAAGACGTACCAGGGACTCAGAGGAGTTGACATAAGGCAAAGCACTAAACTCTGTGCCCATATCCCAATAGATTTTTCTGCTGACTTATCTCTCTGAATTTCTTGATTTATGTGTTTACAACCCTCAGATCAAGAAAGAATGCCAAGATTTTACTTTCTTTTGTGCAGTATATATTAATACTTAGGAGAGCATGGCTTCCATTTATAAATTTCCTCATAGTTTGTTGCTCTTAAGTAGTGAGTTTGTGAGGTCTACACCCCAACATGACTGCCTCATATGTATAACTGAGTGAGCTGAAAAGGTGTCATCTTTTTCAACGTCTCTCAAAGTCATTTTCATTCTCCCAGTATTCTCAGTCACTTAGACTGGAACCTACATTGTGTCACCCAATCCTCTATTGTTGTTTGCACGTCACCTATTGTATACTCTATATATACTGAGCTACTTCATATTTTTACACTTTTGTCCTATCGGAATATTGTGAGAGCCTTCTAAGTCACACTAATTTAATCCAACAACATTCAAGACATCTTTATTGTTGAACATGATAAGCTCTGGATGTGAATGTGACACAACCCATGTACTCAAATAACTTAAAATCTAATAGAAGAGAGCTGAGTTAGAAAGATCCTTGGACGCTCAATTCAAATAAGGAACTGATTACTTAAATGGCCCCTGATAGTGATTCTGAAAATAAAAATCAGGCTGGTTGTCTAGAGGAGCTAATATCCTTGTTGTAGAAAGTAGCATATGCCAAATTCAAAGAACAAGGCAAATAAGGAACTGAAGTAAAGAGCATTGAATGAGATTGGTGTCTTTGAGGTTTGAAAGTAGAACTGGTAAGGTATTGGGGCAGGTGGAAGTGCGCCACACGGGACTGATTCTGTGAACTGCAAGAATCTACAGCTAGACCAGTTTAGGCCTATGCACCAGCACAGGCCTGGTGCATAACTACCTGGATCTGAAGCAGGGACAGGAATAGTGACTTTAAAATGTATTTACAGGCTGGACAGTTTGAGCAGGTTGTATTCATTAACTCTTTGTATGGACAAACTTTTTACAAAGCTTGAAAATTGTAAATAGCCAGTGTTATCTTTAATCTTACTAAACGGAAAATGTTAAATAAACAATAAACATAACTGTATCATTTTCAATGAGAGTATCACTTTATTGTAGATTTGGTTCTACTTGGTAAATAGGAACTAAATAATATAATTTAGATAAAGCATTTTTCTTCATGATTAAGTAAAAAGACTATAACATAGGTACTCTTGTTGTTCTCCCAACATGTGTTCTGCTATAAAATCTTGTTGGGCAAAACAGGTTAACTCGATACTCTAACAAGATTTCATGGATATGTTATGCAGTGGCTTCTAAGGATTGTTTCACAGTCTATAAAACCTGATGCTTGTATAAGCCATGCTGGTAGGCAGAGCCTCCACATACAGCACCACATCTCAGGAGGAATGATCCACATTCTAGACACCATAGAGCTGCATATTTACTAGAACAGCTTTCTGGAAGAGGCCAGTGATGCTTCCTATTCCAACACAATCAGTACCCATGGCAAAAGAAGGAGTGCCCATTTCTAATTCACCTAAAGGCCACACGAGCTAGTGAGCCTGGTGCATAGGTCACAATGAATCACAGCAAGACTAAGGCCCCGTAGTCCCTTCAGCTGAGGGCAATAAAGCTTAGCTCAATTTTGCCTGTGACAGTTGACATTTCTTTCTTTTTCTTTTTTTTTTTTTTAGATGGAGTTTTGCTCTTGTTGCTCAGGCTGGCGTGCAATGGCACAATCTCTGCTCACTGCAACCTCCGCCTCCCGGGTTCAAGCAATGCTCCTGCCTCCCCTCCCAAGTAGCTGGGATTACAGGTATGCGCCACCACGCCCGGCTTATTTTGTATTTTTAATAGAGATGGGGTTTCTCCATGTTGGTCAGCTGGTCTCGAACGCCCGAGCACATGTGATCTTCCTACCTCAACCTCCCAAAGTGCTGGGATTACAGGCATGAGCCACCATGCCCAGCCTACTTGACATTTCTTGGTGCTGTCATGGGTGATGGTATTTGTTATTCTTATTGTTAACTGACAGCATGGACTTTGTCCATAAGAAAACTCATTAGCCACACTTAAGGGTAGCATCTAATTTTTGTGTTGAATACTAATAGTTAACATTTATTAAGCACATAATATGGGCCAAATACCACTCAAAACACTTCACAATTATTATCTGATTTTATCTTCACAATAACTCCATGAGGTTAAGTCATATTATTATCCCCATTTTAAAAATGAGAAAATTGAGAGTTGTGTAATTAACTGATTGAAGGTTCATAGAACTAGGAAGTGTTCTATCAGTGGTTGTGTATTAGGGTGTTTCAAAAAGCAGACCAACAATATGTATACAGAAAGGGCTTTTTAAATGAGGATTTGGCTCACGCAGTTATGGAAGTTGACAAATCCTGTGATCTGCTATTTGCAAGCCAAAGCTGTAGAAATCCAGTGGTGCAATTAAGTCTGTGTCAAAAGGCCTAAGAACCAGAAAAGCCAATGGTATAAATCCCAGTCCAAGAGCAGAAGGAGACCAATGTTCCAGCTCAATAATCAGGCACAAGAGGTGGTGAAATCTTTCTTCCTCCACCTTTTGTTCTATTCAGGCCCTCAAAAAGTTGAATGATGTTCATCCATATTGGGGAGGCCAATCTGCTTTACTGAGTCCACCTATTAAAATGCTAATCTTGACCAGGAGTGGTGGTTCATGCCTGTAATCCCAGCACTTTTGCGGGCCAAGGCTGGAGGATTACTTAAACTCAGGAGTTTGAGACCACTCTGGGCAACATGAGACCTTGTCTCTACAAATAATTTTTAAACAAAAACTGGCCACGATGGTACATTCCTGTGGTCCTAGCTTCTCAGGAGGCTGAGGTGGGAGGATAGCTTAAACCCAGGTGGTCAAGGCTGTAGTGAGCCTGGGTGACAGAATGAGGCCCTGTCTCAAGTAAAATATGATACAATACAATACAATACAATACAATACAATACAATACAATACAAACCTCACCTGGAAACATCCTGACAAACACACCCAGAAATAATAAGTAATAAATAATAATATCTGGGCACCCCATAACCCTATCAGGTTGATACATAAAATTAATCATGACAAAATATCCAACTCAAGAACCTATATAAATGCCACATGAATTAGAATAGCAGGGCAAGTCCATTGGATCACCATATAGTTGATTCACTTTTATATTTATTAAGGTTTGAACTGGTAGACATTAATAGTAGAAGGCTGTCACATAGTAGAATAGTCAGAAGTAGGAGTTTTGGAGTCTACCTGCCCAGGGTTTAAATTCTGACTATGCTGTATACTCTTATTATACTAATCATAATCAAATAATCGAAAGGTACATATTGTAATTATCTGACTAATTACTTTGTTAATAATGACAGTGACAAAAAACAACAAACAATGATAAATCAATAGCTTGAATATAATTGACAATATTGTTTTGAGAACTTCAAATATTTGCTTCATTCTGTAAAATTCACTCCTAAAATAAGAAAGATTGGCTCCATTCTCAAATATGCTCAGTATACAAAATAGATCTTGTGGCTTTTGGAACTCTAATCTTATAAAACAATATAATATGGTAAACAACTATTTCAAATTTAGAACTTTATGGAAAAATATGATGTTAAGTTTGACACTCAAAATCTCTATTCATCTTGGTACTTGAGTGGTTTGGTTAATGGACTCCATGATAATCTCAGATTTCAGTTTCTTAAATCTCATGAAAACAATGTTTGGCTCACTGAACAGATACAGTAAGATTTGTTATTTTAGTTTTAAACCAATGAGACGGTTTATGAATGAGTATCCATACAAATACACACAAAATGGATATAAATTCATTTTACCTTTTCTTTAAATATACTTTCTGAAATCTTGCTTATGGGCTATCATTTTCTTTATTAGCTTCACTCATTTTCAACCAAACACTTAAAAGGGTCTGCCTCCTATATGAAAGGCAATATGGACTGGAATACAAGACATGGTGCTTGCCCCTAGGATCTTAATCCAGGAAATGATTCAACAAATCATTCCAGCAGCAAATAATGCTGATCGGTAGTACTTGTGGAATACAAAGTTCCGCTCCAGGCTTTGTCATTCACTTTCTATTTAACCAGAGGTAAACCAAATTTTCAGATCTTTAGATTATTTATTTATGAAATGATAACCGTAATAAAAATTACCTTGGTTTTGTTCTTTACAATGTTTTTTAAAAAAATAAACATTGAAGCATAACTAAAGGAGTAAAGCTCACTGCCACCCCACTACTAGTAATCATTTTGGATCTTTCTGTGTAACTCTTTGCTCATACGCTGGAGAAACACATGGTTTACATTGACGGGGTCATGTCACATGTTTCTGTTGTAGACCCTATTTTTAAAATAGCTTTTTTTTAGCTCTCCTTTTTCTTCCTATTTCATCCCCCAAAAGAAACAACATTATCAACACTTCAACTTTTATTTTGCTCATGTAACAATATACATACACAATAAAATATACCTATATTGAAGATTCATATAAATTATACAATTTTATACTAAAATTGACTTGTTCTCACTTAAAAATACTTCCTGATACATTGAAGCTATTTGAAATATGATCTACCTTAACCTGTTTGATTACTGCAACACATCATTGTATGGATAGACTACAATTTCATTTCTCTGTTTATGAGTGTTTATTTCAGTTTTAGCAATTGACAGCACTGTGCAATAAACATCCTTGTATGTTCTAGTGCTTTTATTTCTGTGAGATAAATTCCCAGAAGTAGGATTGCTAGATCAAAAAATAAGCATATTTTTACTTTTAATATCTATTGTCAGAACGTTCCAAAAATGCTGTAATAATTTATATCTCCACAAGCAATATTTAAGAGTACTCCGTACTTTGCAATCTAGCCAACTCATTTACATTTTCTCCAATGTGAAGGGTATAAAGTTGTTATTTTAATTTGCATTTCCATGATTGCTAATGAACTTGAGCATTTTTTTCCAGTGCTTACTGATGCTTAGACTTGTTCTTCATATTTATTGTTTTTCCAGATGTCCTCTAGGGTAAACATAAGGTCTCAGTTTCCTGGAGGCTACCACAAGAAGAAACAGAATGCCGAAGATGGCAGGGCTGCAGGTAACTCTACCCATTTTAACCAGAACCATTTATTTATTTCGTTCTTTGTCAAATTTGATTTGTAAAAATTTCTTGAGAACTATTAGACTAAATGCTTTTCAATGTTCCTTCCCTGGGATTTTGTGATGCTAAATAATCTTGTTGATTAATTTTGTTGTTACTATTGTTATCTCAGTTAAATTTTAAGTTAATTTTAGCCAGAATCTTCATCCTACACTCACTTTGCATCAAAGGATGATATTAATACAGTAATTTTTATACTTTAATATAAATTAGAATCACATGGATAACTTGTTAAAAATGTAGATACTCAAATGCCAGTGCCAGAGATTGATTCAGAAGATGATGGAGTAATGTATTTTTGACAAACAATGACCATACTTTGAGATAGTCTAGTATTTGGCACTTAGCTGGTGCCCAACAAATGTTTGGCGACTAATGGATTCTCCTAACCTGGCATCAAGTTCTCCTTGAGTCTGTGTGCCTTGGTGAAGCTACATGTGTTGGCACTGAAAAATTTATTTAAAGTTCCATGCTCCAGTATAATTCAGTCTTTGGAATGCAGTTAACATCTTCAGAAATCAGAGAAACTCTTCACTTTCTAGCGGCAGGTGGGAGGTCAGAGAGAATAAACTTTGGCTCCCATATTCTATCAGTAATCTTCCCAGAACACCCATATTGCAGTTCTAGTTTCTTGTCAAATAATTCCTCAGTCTGATCCTGTTCCACACCACCATCACTAGCCAGAGGATGAGGCTACATAAAGAGAATTCAACTTCTGGGCTGAGAAAACTAACATTCATTGCAATAAAACCATCCCAGAGAAAATGCGAAAAAAGGAATCATATAAAGATTTATTTCTAAAAAGAAGTATACTAAAGTAATAAACTTTTTCTCTGAAAAGATGGGGCCTGTTCAATCTTATATTCTTTCCTCTAATCCTATCTGCATCCCAATCACCCTGATTTACTCTGTCACTGGGTGATGGTACAAAGGGAAAGATTGCAGATCTAATTAGCATAATATGGATAAGCAAATGAGGCCTAATCAATTATGGTTCACACTTGCTTTCATCACTCGTGCCAACAGTCGGCAAATTCACTGACAGTTCAAATGCGACATTTTTAGAAGCCATCAGTAAATCAATAACAAGTGACAGTAATTTAGATGCACACTTCGTTCTGCCTCCATTTCTGTCCAGGAGATGCAGCCTCACAACCCAGAGACACCTGAGCTCAGCAGTCAAAGCCTTTCACCACTTGAATCTTACCCATGGGCTAAGTCCGGGCATCCTGACTCTTGGCACCCTGCTACCTATGACGGCTTGCAGGAAAGTTATGGTAAGCGTGGTGACTAGAAGGGTTTTTTGCAGTCTGTATTACATTCTTGGAACAAGCCTGATGGCTGTATTTCTGAGGAGGCAATATGGTCTAGTAGTATATGCCACAGGGCAGCTGACCTGAATTCTTATCCTGGCTCTACTACTCACTGCTTGCATAACCTTGGTGAAAATCACTTAATCCGTCTGTGTTACAACTGTACCATCTGTTGAACTGGGGGAGAGGGAGGGAAAATGCTAACATGTACCCTTATTTACCTTACAAGGCTGGTTTGGGGATTAAATGAGATGTCAATGGTGAACATACTTTTCATAAATATAAGGTCATTGGTAGAGCTTCAGGGAGAACAGAGTTTTAGCTTTTAGAGTAAAGAGAAATGGTCTGTTCTCTTGTCTGACATTTATAGTCATTTTATTTTATTCCTATGGTATTCATGTCAAAAATTCCAACCTTAATATGACTCTCATAAAAAGGCAGAACAGGAATTTTAAAGTTCAAATTCAATGTAGTGAAATAAAATCTGAGAAAGCCAGAGTTGGGAAGAACCTTAGTCATCACCATCATCATCACTGTCATCATCACCAACATCACCTTGTATTTCTCTAGTGCTTATAGTTCACAAACTGTAAAGAGTCCTTCACAAACAGGGTTTCTCTGGGCTTCATACTTCAGGAAGAATATTGAACAACTACAAATCAATCAGATGATGGAAACTCTGATATGCCACATAAAAATCTCCTTCCATACGTACATTTGCCATTCTACTGCTTTGAGAATATGTCCATTTACCAGTTCTAAATCCAGCTAAGCAAGTGTTATTTCATTCCTATCTCTCCACATTGTCTATGAGGTCATCTTCTCTGAAATTCACATTTACTAGAACTACAACACCCTCTTATTCTGTGTGGTTAGTCTCATTATAATATGCATTTAATAAACTTATATGTCTCCTACAGCTCACTGCTTCCCATTTTTAGTGTATATAAATTAGTCCTTTAATACTTAATTCTAGAGTGTAGAAAATAGTTTTAATTCAATTTACTTCAATACATTTATTGAGTACTGTATCCATTGGCTATTGTCACAAAATTGCTGTGCCACAAAGAACTACAAAAACTTCCAGCCTGAAAAAATAAAAATTTATTTCTCATATGTCTGTCTTTGCAGCTCAACTGATCTTTGCTGAGCTTGCTTATGTCTCTGTGGATGGCCTAGGGACTCTGTAAATCTTGGCTGGAAACATCTTAGCTGGAGCAACTCTATTCCATTTGTCTCTCCTCTTCATCCTCTTCCTGAGAATAACCCTCTCATAGTAATGTCAGAAGTGCAAAAGCAAGGATGTCAGTCACACAAGCACTTTCCAAGTCTCTTCTCCTGTCACATCTACTAATATGACTTTGGCCATAGCACAGCACATGGCCAAGCCAAGAGGTGGAAAATTATTTCCTGCCAATAGCAAGAGGGCACTGCCAAGTTACATAGCAAAAGATATGGATATTTGAAGAGAAGAATATTTGTAGCCATAAATGAGAGTACCTTATATGAAAAGTCTTGAGTCAGTTTCTAGAGAAAATACAAATGTAATTGGGAAGAGATTTCTCATGTAGGATCCTACAATCTAGTAGTGAATATGAGAGTATTTCATATAAGAAAAAAACTATATTTGGCTGTAGAATGAAAAAAGGCTCTAAAAAATGTTATTTGAGATGAATTTCAATGAACAAGTAGGATGTTAACAACCAAAAAGAGAATAAGAGAATGTTCTATGTGGTAGGACCCTCTTGAGAGATGGCACACAGAAGAAAAAGCAAAGACACGCCCAGAAAGCAATCAGAGATCCTAGATGGCTATAGATAGAGTATATGAATGGTAGTAAATGACCAATACAGCCAGAAAAGGTTAGACTCGGTATTTTTAGCATCTCAACTATATCACTAGAGCTCTCACTTCTGTTATTACGTTGCCTACACTGCCTGTGACCAAATTCCAACCCACCAAACAAAACACACACACATATTTAAGGAGAAAGAATTCATCTAAAAATAAGAGATAAAGAGATTTGTATTCTCTCTCTCTCTCTCTCTCTCACATACACACACACACGTACGTGTGTGCGCACACACACACACACACACAAGAACCAAGCTAAATGATCCTCTTAGTGTACCATCAGTATAACACCTAAGAAACGTTTCATCTGAGGACATCTGCGTTAGCCTGAAACATATTTTCTCAGGGTAGTCCTTGACTTTAAGCTGACTAGAGATATCAAACTTATTTTCACAGATTCTTTGACATACTTGAACATTATTGAACAAATGTCAGTTATGTCTATCTCTTGAATTGTGTCAATCTGAATTGAAAATGTGCTGACTTTTTTTTTCAGCATCATCACTCTCTGTGTTTCTATGCCACCAGTGCAATTGGACATGACTGGCAATAGTGGTCACGTCTGTTCCCTGGAAGGTTTAAGTTAGTTCTTGCGCCCACACTTTCAGAACCTGACTTCTTAGAGCCATGCAGAATCACACCTGAGAAATTTGGGGGACAATTACAATTATTTTGTTAGTATAAAGGTATGGTTGCTGATAGGATTATAGATAATAATGTCATTAATACAGTTCAGTTTTATAAGTGAAATGAGAACATAGGTTTTATGCAATCAATGTATCTTATCTCTTACAATATTACTCAAATTCACTCATTTTCTTGTTTGAGGAAAGGGCCCCATTAACAAATAATAATTGGAACTATAAAATACTTCTAAAATACAGTATTTTAAATACTGAAGTCATATAATGACTTCTACCAAGCTACTAAATGTTTTAAAGTAGATGTGTTAATAAGTAAACAATAGTAAATAAGAATAATATGTGCCATTTATTAACTGCTACTGTTCATGTGCTGTACTAATTGTTTTGTATTTGTCACCCTATTTAGTCGTCTTACTTGTGAGAATGGTGCTGTTCTCATTCCCATTTTACAGGCGATAAGACTGAGGCTAAATAAGTAACTTGCCCAAACCACACAACCGGTAAATAGCAAAAGATAATTTTGTCTGACTCAAAAATCCCATTTAGATTTATTCAACAAGGAACTGAGTGCCTACTACATACTAGGTAGTATTCTAGACTCTAAGGATCTTACAGTGAACAAAACAAAGAAAATTACTGTCCCCATAGAACTTATTTTGTAGTCTAAGCAAAATAAATGTTCAGTATCTTACAATTTAGTAGATTGTTGTTCTTCCGTATATTAATTAACCTATTTATTTAATCTTCATTATTAAATTACAAGTTCCTTATAGACTGGAAGTACATAATTCTTTTTATTTTATTTTAATTTTCCTATAGCGCAGCGAAGGGATGACAGATGGTGCTTTTCCACATGTAGTTTTTAAACTATTTTTCTTTCTTTCCTTTTCTTTTTTTTTTTTCTTTTTTTTTTTTTTTTTTGAGTACCACACTATTAGTAAACCCTGGAGAAATCACCAGTGCAGGGCTGTTTTATTGTTTGAAGTTGCTGCTGATTCATTGTAGGGGCAGCAGGGAAGGCGATTAATCCAGGTCTCCAGGGTGTCTACATAACTTTCACTTCCAGATGTTGCGCTGATTTGAATCGTGGGTGTCCAATGCCAACATCTAGGGAAAAACTTAAAAAGTAGGTTCTCTAAACATTTCGCACCATATTAAAAAACCATTGTTGTGTGATGTCAAAGAATTTCTTTGCATCTCTTGCACTTAGGTCTCTTTGTAGTGTACTTCGGCAGAGGGAAGAGTTAGAAGGAAGACGTAAGATGAAACCTCTTTAAGTGGTATCTTCCTTTTCCTTTTAAATAGAGTCAACAGAAGCTGTGCCCTTGTTCAATTATTTTATTTTTAGTTTTTTGGTAAATATAATAAGAAAAGATTATCTGATTTAAATATTATTTTAAAACAATTTCTAATCACTTTTCTCTTGGTCTTTGCAGGGATGTTTAAAAGGACCAGTGATGGCTTGAATTCCAGCAATGTGGCAGACTGAACAGCTAGATATGTCCTCTCAGTTCAGAACACTTTTGGACTGAAACCTAATGTCAACACTACATGTCAAATTTTTGAGATTCTGGGAAAGCAGGACTTTGAGGGAAATTTAAAGTAATGTTCATAATTAAAAAAAAAAGAAGACAGATTGAAAATTCACAAGTTACATGTCTAGCTTGGGCAACATAGCAAGACCCCATTGCTACAAAAAATAAATAAGTTAGTTGGGTGTTGTGGCACACACCTGCAGTCCCAGCTATTTGGGAGGCTGAGGCAGGAGGATCACCTGAGCTCAGGACTTCAAGGCTGTGTGGTGAGCTATGATTATTCCATCGTATTCCAGCCTGAGTGACAGAGAGAGACCTCATCTCAAAAAAAATAAAGTTAGAAAAATAAATAATATAAACACTCAACAGAGGAAAGATAAAAAACGTAAGAGCTGAAGTAATAAAATAGAAAGCAAACATACAACAGGAAGGATGAAAAACTAAAAGTCTGGTTTCTTGTAAAGTCTAATAAAATTGACAAACCATTTGCTAAACTGGTTACAGGAAAAAAAAAAAAAATGAGAAAGCCAGGGACAGAAAAAGAAGGTCCCAAAACACAGTATCACAGCATTAGAAATAAATGGGGAACATGACAACAGATGTAACAAAGTCTAAATAAATAATAAATATTATGACAATTTTATACCAATAAATTGGTAAAATTATTAGAAATTGTATTAGAAAAATAGAAAATACTCCCCCCAAAAAGTCACTTTAGAAAAATCTTCTTACATTGGCTCAGCACACACATACTCCTGTAATATAATGCAGGTCATACAGGTTGTTAAATATTGAAACATCGACACATGACTTTTTTTTTCTTCTTCTTTGTTGAGTCATTGTTTCACCCAGGCTGGAGTGCAATGGCACAATCTTGGCTCACTGCAACCTCTGCCTCCCGGGTACAAAGCAATTCTCCTGCCTCAGCCTCCCTAGTAGCTGGGATTACAGGCACCCGCCACCACACCCGGCTAGTTTTTGTATTTTTAGTAGAGATGGAGTTTCACTATGCTGGCCAGGCTAGTCTCAAACTCCTGACCTCAGGTGATCTGCCCACGTTGGCCTCCCAAAGTGCTAGATTACAGGCTTGAGCCACTGTGCCCGGCCTACACGTGACATTTAACAGCCTCTACTTTGGTCCCTAAGTGTCTCCTGGGCCATGTTTGCCCGTCCTCCAGGACCACTCCTTAAACCACTCTATAATCCATCAACTTAAGGTTAATTCTGGGCACAGAGGGGGATTTTCAGATCCTCTTTTAGAGCTATTGTCTGGTATCTCTCCGGAGTGGTCCAGTATCTGATCCAGTTCACCAGCAACAAACTCTGTCACTCTTGCCTATAGCCATTAATTAAAATGAATTTTTAATTAACAATCTACCCATCAAAAACACAGCAGCTCCAGAAGATTTTACAAATGAGTTTTACCAAACATTGAAGAAATCGGTGTATTCATGCAATTTTTCATATTTCTTTAGACTATAAAAAGAGAGAGCATTGCCTATTTCATTCTACAGGACTAATCTAGCCACAAACTCAAAATGAGACATGCAAACTATGAAGACATGAAAATTACATGGCAAATTTATTCACAAATTTAGATTAAAAATTTGTGAACATAATATTAGCAAACCAAATTCAGAAATATATTTTAGAGATGATTACATTATTAACAAATTAGATTTATACGAGGAATGCAATATAGCTTCAGTATTAGAAAACTCATTGATGTGATTTACCATTTTAAGAGAATAAAAGCAAAAATATTCTCAACAGATGCAGAAAACTAGTAGCTGATATTCATGATTTTTAAAAATAGAATGATAGAAAATTTGGAAAAGATGTGATTTCCTTCATCTGGTAAAAAATATATGCCAAAAACTATAGCAAACTCCATATTTCATGGTAAAATATTAGAAGCAATTTTTTTTCAAATTAAAAACAAGATTTTAAAAAGCCTACTGTCAACATGTCTAGTCAACATAGTACTGGAACAAGGACAGCTAAATTGACTACAAAAAACATAACAGTTAGAAAGAGAGTGAAAAAAGGAAACTATATTGTTATTATTTTTAGATAATATGATTGTCTACAAAGGAACCCCTCCAAAATTGAGATTAATTACTAGAATTATTAAGATAATTTAACGATGCTTCCAGTAATAAGATAAACTTACAAAACTCAATTGCATGGCTATAGAGAGTAAGAAAACATTATAACACATTACATATATGTATACTTTTGTTATGATAACAAGTACAAAGAATAAATACATTAAAAGTTGTACAAGACAAAACCTTATGGATAAAATTATAAAATGTTGAAATGCATTTTTAAAAACCGTAAATAAATGGAAAGGTACATCTTACTGACTTATGGATGCTAATTATCTCCAAATTATTCATCTTTCTTCACACTCAATTCAATTTCAAATAAAATTCTACAGGTTTTTTGTTTTCTCCTAGCAAGCTATTATCTATAGGTATTTTTCAAGCTGATTCTACTATTTATATCTAAGAATGAAATGTAAAAAATAGCCAGTACGTTAATGCAGAAGAATGACAAAGTTGTGGATCTGGCTGTAATCAATAATTATTATTGTAAAGTCTGATAAGACAGTGTAGTTTTGGGATAGAAACAGGTAAATAAACTAATGCAATCAAATGAAGATCTTATGTATTAGAAACTTGATAAATGACAGATCTGGCTTTGAAAATCAGTGAATAAAATAGACTCTATTCATTAAGTAATGTGGAAACAATTAGTGGCCCATATGTAAAAATATGAAATTGGATACATATTTCCTACTTGCAAATGTCAGTTGCGCTAAAATTATGACCTTAATGAAAGAGGCAAAATTTAAAACTTTTTAAATATAGAAGACGTTGTGGCTTTAGAATGAAAACGATTTGTTAAACTAGACTCAGAAAGCAACATTTATTTTAAAAATGGATAGATTCAACTATATTAAAATTAAAATTTGCTTTCAACAAATGACACCACCATAAAGAAAGTGAAAGAGGCAAGCCACAAAGTAGGAAAAAAAATGTTTGCAGCACATATAATAATGGATTTATGTTCAGGAGAAAAAAACAAAAAACAAAAAACTAAAATTCGAAAAGAAATAGACAAAATACCACTAGGAAAATCGGTAAAAAGTCATGACCATGCATTTTCAAGAAGAGAGACTATCAATGCTCAATAAATACATGAGAAGATACTAATCTCCTTAGTTATTAGGAAAATGTAAATTAAAATCCCAGTGAGATACAACTATATAACCAATAGATTAGCACAAATTAAGATGACAATACCAAAACTTGGGAAGAATGTGTAATGAGAAGTTTTATACTCCGTTGATTGGAGGATAAATTGGCACAATTACTTAGGAGAATAATCTAGAAAAGTTGAGGATGTGTAGACCCCAGAACCTAGCAATTCTACTCCAGGAGATATCTACAAGAATGTTCAGAAGGCCGGGTGCGGTGGCTCAAGCCTGTAATCCCAGCACTTTGGGAGGCCGAGGCGGGTGGATCACGAGGTCAGGAGATCGAGACCATCCTGGCTAACATGGTGAAACCCCGTCTCTACTAAAAAATACAAAAAACTAGCCGGGCGTGGTGGCGGGCACCTGTAGTCCCAGCTACTCAGGAGGCTGAGGCGGGAGAATGGCGTGAACCCGGGAGGTGGAGCTTGCAGTGAGCCGAGATGGCGCCACTGCACTCCAGCCTGGGCGACACAGCGAGACTCTGTCTCAAAAAAAAAAAAAAAGAATGTTCAGAAAAGCAGTGTTTGTCATAAAAAATTAATTAATTCTGGTATACAGTAAAAATGAGTGAATATAGCTACTTGCAATAGTTTTAATGAACCTCAAAAACAATATCAAGCAAAACATTGAAACTGCAAAATATATAAGCATGGTTTCATTTACATAAGAATCAAAAACAGAAAAAAGTAAATAATTTATTGTTTAGGGAGACATACATGTGTAAAAGCAACAACAAGAAGAGTTTTTAACACGAAATTCAGACTGTGGTTAACCCAAGCAGGGTGAGAGGGAGTGTGATTTGCAAAGAGCATGTAGAATGCTAAGAGGTCCTGGTATTCTATTTTGTATGCAGTCTTATTGGTACATAAGCTCATTTCAATATTTTTCTTTAAATTCTAAATATATGTTATATACTTTCTTCTTTGTGGATGATATATTTCATCATAAAAAATTTTTAATATCATGAAAATCCCATGTCGAAATATCTTATGAGTCTCAAAAGAAAAACACTGGTGATTGCCTATCAAGGCACAGTAATTCAGTGTAAGAAATGAACTCAAAGGCGATGTGCAGAAAATACAACTTATACCGAAGAACCCTGTTACACAGGCTGGGCAACCAGGCACAGAAGTGAAATGCAATTTTAGAGTAGCTTAAATCTTCACATTAAAAAAGGACAAAAATATATAGATTGGGTTTCAGAGTGGAAACACAAATTTACATTTGAATGAGATTCTTTTGCACAATGAAACCACAAGGGTGAAAACGTTCATGCATCTGTCTGTGAACTCTGTGAACACGACTGTGAACTCCTCCACAGGACTCAGGGATAGTATTCAGCACTTGCCCTAGAACAAGAACCCTGGGAGGCCTGGTCTGGGAGATAGAAACAGCTGGCAATTAGAAGTCCAGGAGAGTGGGTTAACCCACAGCTGGTGGAAATCAACCAAATGACTAAGAAGACAAAGGAAAGCATGGGGGAGGTACAGAGAGAGAGACCAAAAGGGGAAAGGAGTTGACTAAATTAAACCAGACATCCATATAAATTAAACTTTATTAAAACGGTGCCATGGTTCTGATTCTTTTAATACTAATGTATTGGTTAGATAGGTTCTTAGAGCTGAAAAGAGCTCAAGGTACAGGGAAGCAGAATATTCCCTGTGCTCTAGACAAAGAGCACTGAGGCTTCCCATATTCTCCTCTTCTTCCTTCCCCTCATTCTTCCATTCTCAGAGAAGTCTACCTGTTTCCCTACATGATGCCCCTGGAACCAAGCAGCCTGAAAAACAAAGACCTGAGTCAGTGGCTTTAGTGATGCAGTTCGACCTACACTGATCTGGCTTTTAGGCTTTGCTATTAAGAAAACATTTCTTACTGTCAAATGCAACATTCTAAAATACATTTTGCTAAAGAGAATGTTTTACCACTGAGGCACTAAAAGCTAAATGGGCCACATTTCTGAAAGATCTATAAAGTTTAGGAGGAATTAAAGGAGAAATATATCAGCATTTATGGAAGATTAATGAGAGACTGCAAAATATGAAATGTAATGTCCTTAAATTAGTCTGGGAAAAGAGAAATGGAGCAAAGTGTTGAGAAAACTGGGATGAAATACAGAAAGGAGCCTCTTAGACTGAACATCATTGAAATGACAGATAGAGAGAAATCTACAATGATACAGGGGCTTTCCTAAGGAAAGGAAAGAAGTGGCCCGGAGGAGACAGATCATTCTAGGGGTCCACTGTCAGGGCTGGGTGAATGAAATGATCTGTTTTGTACTGTATCTTCCATCTTTAATGTCTCATTCCTGTCAAACCACACCAACTATCTATCTTACACCAGGACATTTCATCAAAGTAGTGTCATTCCTGGGGTGGGCAAATTGACCTTAGGATAAAATGAAAATTCCAAACGTACTCACGCAGTGAAACAAGAACTCGTCTCCCAAGGGAGCCTTCTTGACTAATGCACCTTGACTAATTCCTAAGTATTTTCTTGAGGAGGTTGGGGAGGGGGTGATAGGAGAGAGGGGCAAGATAGGGGATAGATTTTTTGCTTTAAACAAAAATAAATAACATCTTGGATTTTTGATAAAACCAAAAAATTCATAGACTTATACGGTTAGAACATCTGATAAATCAGAATGGGCCTAATAAAAAACTCAGGACAGTTAAGTTCTATACTTTTTGTTTTCATTTATTTATTTTTCCAAATGGAGAAAAAAGTAATACTTCCTCATATCCTGAAGAGCCAATGAGAAATTTAAAGTGAAAGTGCTTTATTAACTGCAAACAGTAAAGTGTTCATGATAGAGAACTTCTTTTGAGTCCAGACAACATGTATTGTATAATAGTTCAATTACACCATAAGCTTCCTTTAAAAAAAAAAAAAACGTTCCACACAATGGTGATTTTTCCCATCCTACCCAAAACAATACCACTACACAAGAATGAGTGCAAGAACGCTTTCTATATGTTAATGTCCTAAACACTCACTCACTATATACAAAAGCCCCATAAAATGGCAGTTGTTGCTATCTTCATTTTCCGGAGGAAACAAATGAACTTAAAGAGATTAACTAAATTTGCTGAAGGTCACACAGTGATATTAATAGCAAAAGGATCCCAGCCTAGTCCTGCCACTCAATAACTGTGTGACCTTGGGAAATGTTTGTGTCAAAAGATGACGGCATCTTCCTCTTGAGATTATTAGGAGTGATTAAATGAGAAAATATACATAGAGTATTTGACACCAAGTAAACAGACAATAAACCTTAATTTTTATTTAATTAATTGTAGAAAAAAAGAAGCATTACCCGTGGAAATTTTGAAAAACTACAAGGCCCTCAGCTCTACTCCAACTCAGTTCTACAGTGTCCGAATCTCTGAGAGTGGGACTCATTAATTTTAATTTGAAAAAGTTTCCTTCCAAGGGATTCTATTACAGTAGGTACAGAGCCTGGTATTTACAAACCACTGATATCCGTATTTTGGCCATAGGAGGTTAGTGGAACAAAGACTCTGAGGCTCTGGTGGTTGAAACATGCAAACACATGAAATCAACCTAAATGCCCAACAACGATAGACTGGATAAAGAAAGTGTGGTACATATATGCCATGGAATACTATGCAGCCGTGAAAAAGAATGAGATCATGTCCTTTCCAGGGACATGGATGGAGCTGGAGACCATTATCCTTTGCAATCTAGCACAGAAACAGAAAACCAAATACCACATGTTCTTGTTTATAAGTAGAAACTAAATGACAAGACCACACACTGGGGCATATCAGAGGGTGAGGGTGGGAGGACAGAGAGGATCAGAAAAATAACTAATGGGTACTTGTCTTAATACCTGGGTGATGAAATAATCTGTACGACAAACCCCCATGACACAAGTTTACCTATGTAACAAGCCTTCATTTGTACCCCCGAACTTAAAATTTATTAAAAAAAAAGAACTATTATTTCCTGGGAACATGGGCTGAATCTGCCCCTTCAGAATGCATACTATGCAGACAGATTAAGAAGGGTCAACACAGCACATCCCAGTAACTAGCCACCTGGTCATGAGCATTGTCTCCTATCTCACTTGTAGACTAAGCAGCAGTCAAAAGAAATAGATCCAACACCAGCTGCTTGATTTCCCATGTATGTAATGGTCGGATTGAAACTCTTTGGGCTAAGAAAGAAAAGCACTGTGGGAGGAGAGCTGCTATCACCAGGTTCAAAGTGCTCATGGTCTTGAAAGCCCATTTCACCTAAAACTAAGGTTGGGCAGAGTCTATGGTCTCTGCCGGCCTTAGTGCCCCCATCTGGAAAATGAACAAATTAAGCGATCCTGTGACCCTTTCTGCTCCAATGTTCTATGAGTTTAAGACCCACTGATATTTACACTAGGACTTTCTAAATGTGTGTGTACAGTGGATGGAGGGAGGGCAGACTCCTGACTGAAGCTACTTCTCATGAATGAAGCATCCACAATGTCAGGAACCCAGCTTCCATTTGATCAACACAATTGCCTTTTCCCCTTTCCTGTGGATGCTGATCCTTTTGCCTTTGTTTCTGCTGGCTTCCCATCAGGACTCCCTCCTCCTTTTTGCCCTGAATATCAGTCAGCAGGACCCCCTGGATTATCTCATCTCTACCCTCCTACTATGCATTTTCTCTCCTGTGTGTTTATCCTATTTAAAGCTGTGCTTGTTGTGCTTGAAATTTGACCCTCTCTTTTGTTCGGCAAATCAGCAGCGCTTCCCCTGATCCATGTATCCACGCTGGTGGTAAATTGGGACTATTGTCTTCCAGAGTCCTTTGGAGCTACTGAGTTTTGGAAATCCATTTATTCTGTATTTGCATATGTATGTTAGTGAACATTCAAGCATCTCATCTACATAAGCAAAAGAACATCTGTTTTCCTTTCTTAACTAGTATTGATCATAGATTTTTCAGGGGCTTTATTGCTAGGCTCCTTGGTATCTAATCCCAACGTGTATTACAGAGCCACCTCCTGGCCAAAAGAAAGAAAGAAAGTAGAGAAGTGCTGTTTGTGAGGATAGCTGAATAGGGGGACACTGGGGCCTGGGCACCCCTAAACGTAAACCAGGAGTCCCTCAGACTTTAAGGCAGTAGGGGCCTCCTTGTCAGGGAAATTCTAGGCCTCCTGCTTTAGTAGCAGCAGATATCATAGTCACAAGCAAAGAAGGCCTGTTTAGAATGGATGATTTGGTTCTTAATGGTGTAGGAGCTCAGGGAAGCATCACTGGCTCTATTCCTCAAGGTCACAGAGATTATATTTTTTAACCCCAAATTCATGAACTGTCACTTGCTGTACTTCTATGATCAAAATACGTTTCCCACTTATATGTTCACTCAACATAACACACCACTAGCATGCCTGGTGCACAACTGTGAATTGGAGAGGCAATTATGCAATCATTGAAACTGGAGAGGGGGCATATGTAACTATTTTTTAAAGACTAGTTAACTATATAGAGAGAGCGCTAAACTAGGAGTCTGAACATATGACTTCTAGGCTTGGCTCTGCTGCTCCAGAGATGAGTGAGTTGGCCCATGCTTGCTCCTCTCCGCCTTAGTTTTCTCACACTCACGGATGAGTTATAAAATCTCTAAGACCCCCTCTATTTTTTAAATGGTGAGTCTATGGGTAGTCAGTCCTCTTCTCCCATTTTTATGCTTTCCCCTGCGGCTCAATTCACTCAAAACACACACACACACATACACACACACACACACGCACACACAAAATCTCCTTCCTGACAGTGTTCAATGGTAACAAAATCTTCCCCTTCATCAAAACGAGGCCTGCATAGCCAAGGTGTTTCAATGAGGCCTGCATAGCCAAGGTGTTTCAATGAGGGCTGCATAGCCAAGGTGTTTCAATGAGGGCTGCATAGTCAAAGAGTTTCTGGCCTCAGTATCCTGCATTCTTCTAGGTAGTAGTGAATGGAATAGATTTTAACTGAATTAATGAATTCCTGCTACAGAATAATTATTAACTTCCCAGACCACATCAGGTCAACTCCTTCACTCTTTGAGAACATTTTAGACAACTTAGGTTAAATTCTAGATGTTTTAGCAGAAATAGGGACTTATATGAGACATACATTTACCAAGGCTTCTAGAGACCTAGTTTGCAGAATACCAGGCCTGGAAGAGATCTCGTATCTCCTGTTTAACTTCTTAACTTTACAAGTGCTGGAACTGAGGTCCAGATGTGGCACACTCTTAGCCAGAGGCAGATTCAGAACTGAAGTTTGCGTCTTCTAACCACTGAGATTATGCTTTGCTGTCTCGACTCCTTGCTGCACACCTCTTCCCTTTTGAAGCCACTGGCATGTCAGTCAGAGGGGTTCTCATGTCACTGGCATGAGCAGGAGACATGTGTCAGCCCTTGAGAAATCTCTCCTCCCCAGGAGAGCAAGGCAAGCGCGCAAGAGAAGAGAGACATGGGATCGGCCCAGAGAACCAGGTTCTCTTAGGAATAAAACTTTGAACTTCAAGGGCAAGAAAAGCATCCTTTTAGTTTTTAAATGTCCCTCCCTTGGTCTCAGGCACAGCCCCTGACGCAGAGCAGATTCAATGAATACAAGCTGATGGAGCGAAACAGGAATAGTGGTAAATTCTGTGTCCCTGAGGGATAATGTATGGTAGAACTGACTCTTAACTTTCTCTCCAAAAGAGTAGTGTGGGCTAGAGCAGAGTTTCCTTGACCATCATATATTAAAGTTACTTAGACCTCCTTATGTCCTTATTTTCCAACTTACCCAGCATGGATTCCATACTGTGACGCCATAGCTACTCCCTTTCCATTAACCTCAACTCCTTTGCTTTTTGCTGCCTCTATAGTACCTGGTTCGTTGCACCGGCACCTAAGCAGCTGAATGTTGCCGGAGTGAAACACATAAACACGTGCACACACACACGCACACACACGTGCACAAACATCCCCTTCCACACACACACACAGGTGTGCTTTCCTTTTAATTAGCATTATCAATTTGGGTACACAGAACTATCAGGCAATTCTACTAGTATCTAAATAAATTCACTTGTTTCTTTTCCAAAAAGACTACTTCACACCTCTTTTCTCCAACATCCTTTCTGTTCCAACCCCAATTTTCAACATATGACTGCATCTTTCTTCCTAGAGAACATGGATAGAAACATGATTGCTACCTCATTCCCCACTAGCCAATCCATCAGCCTGCCGGCTCTCGTCCTCATAGGTTCTGCCTTTTTCCTACCATAAAAAAGTGTCCCTGCTCACACCTTGGAGTTCATTCTTTCTCACCTACTCACGTACTTCTCCCACTCTGAAAATATCTCCTTTTGCCCTTACACCATCAGTTTCTTCCTGTTAGATCATTACCATCAGGATATCAACCTTAACATCATGCAAAATTATCATCTTTCTAAAAAAGCAAGATCCTCAAAAAACTCTCCCCTTAAGTCTGAATCTCCAGCTAGTTTCATCTCATTTGTTTGCTTCAATTCATAGCAAAATGCCTGAGAAAAGTTGTGAGAAGTTGCAGTTCTTAGGAGTGCAGTTACTGCCTCTACTTTCTCACATTCCATTTCCTGTTTATGCCACTTCCACTGGGCTTTGTTTCCCATCTCTGAGCCCTGAAACAGAGCTCTTTACAGTTACCACTAACTTCCATCTTGCCCTAATCCAATAGGCAGCTTGCTCTGCTTATCTCGTTCGAATTCTACCTATTATTCAACTCAGTTGATCACAATCTCCTTCTTCACACACCTTCTTCTCTAGGCCTCCAAGGTATGGCATTCACCCAATTTTCCTCTGACCTCCCTACCTTCTCAGTCCCTTAACTGGTATTTCTTTCTCTGCAACATCTTTAAATATTGTAGCACTTCAAGGCTCTGAAGGATCTGTGTGTTGTGAATACCATATATATGTTCAGGACTCTCAAAACTGTATCTCCAGCCTGGACCTCTCTATTGAAGTTGTAAATCCAAGTGCTTATTTGGCACCATACCTCTTAAGTGACTAGTCGGTATCTCAAACATGATATGACCAAAATGCAGCTCTTGCTTCCCTTTCACCCTCATCCGACAAGTCTGCACCTCCCTATTCTTCCCCATTTTAGCAAATGACAACACTGTTCACTCAGTTAGTTAGGCTTGAAACCCAATCTTTGTCGTTGATTGCTCTTTTTCCCTTCACACCCCACATTTAAAACATCAGTGTGCCATATCGAAAATGTTTCCAAAGTATATCTAGGACCCAGCCACTTCCTACCACGTTCCGTGTAACAACTTTATTCCGAGTGAATGAATGAATGAATAATGTGATGGTACCTACAGAGAAAAGGGTGCCTGGCATAAAATTTTTCATTGTTCCTGTGGTGTAATGTCAGATCAGCATGAAGGGAGAGTTTATGAGATGTGGGCTCTGATATCTATTTGCATCCTGGAAGAGGTCACACTGCTGCCATAATTCACTGGGTCTTTGGCTGAAAGCAATTTAAAAATTGAGTCCAGGCAGGTATACAAAGAAATTTTTCGTTTAGAACCCTGTTCTGTTTAACCCTCTCTGTTTCTATGTACTGCAGACATCCAGCTTCTTACAAGGATTAACTTCCTTTCCTGACATTTAGTTAAGATAGCAGTATGAGACTTCTGCTTTCAGACAACTCAAAGGTTCAGAGAGTAGATTTATCCTCCATTCTTTGAAACAAATAAAATAACAGGGAAAATATGTAAAATGACAATTTTCAAAGCATTGACTATCATGCAACAAAGGACCAGGCAACCTCAGAGACACGAAGGAAAACTGAGTATGCCTTATGATTGTCCCAGCCTGCTGACAAGGAATATTAGTGATCTTTTCCAATAAAAAGAACTAACATTGATGTGACACTTACTGCTCTAAGTACTTTATGTACATATTAGCTCAGTAAATCCTTAGAATCGCCGTTTGAGATAGGTGTGTTGCTGTTATCCTTATTTTCCAGAGAAGAAAATATGTTTTAAAGCTTACTCAAAGTTGCACAACTGTTACACAATAGAGCTGTGATCGTGCCTAGCCTAGACAGCCGGGTTCCAGACTTTAGGCTCATAACTAAAATTTCCCTAAAAATGCACTTCAGTAAGTTTACTTACATGTGTGGCAGAGGATGGGGAGTGGGAGAGCTAAGAAGGGTGTCAGGAAGGAACTGGGGGCAAAATGTTCAAGACTGCAGCAATGTGAATAGATCAGAATATGGATTAACAACCATCCCACAGGGAAGAAGGCCATGTGAAGGTAGAGGCAGAGATTGGAGCATTGCCATTGCTGTCACAAGCTAAGGAAGGCCAGGTGCCACCAGGAGCTAAAAAATGTAAGGAAGAGCTCTTTCCCAGAGCATTCAGAGGGAGCCTGACCCTTTTGACACCTTGATTTTAGACTCCTAACCTCCAGAGGTGTGAGAGAATATATTTCTGCTTGTGATAATTACCTAGTTTGTGGAAATTTGTTACAGCAGCGCTAGGAAGGTAATACAAATTTCGACTTTAAATGCCAAAAGCTGAATCCATTTTGTCTAAAGGCTTTCCAAGCCATCTCTCTCTGAGTGACCCAGACTGGACCACGTTGTCTGCCACTGTGGTTTTCTGGTATTCCAGAGATATACAGCATCATGTGGCGCTGCCAGCCTGTGGGTTCTCAGAGCTTTCTAACAAAGCCAGAGGGGCAATAAAATCTTGTGAACAAGAACATTGGCATAGTTAATAGTTGACCTTGGTGATTGGATTGGATGGTTTTACAGTTGGCTCATTTCTCTCTACCATCATCAGGGACCATGTTCTAAAGCATGAAAAGAATCTGCAATTCCTCGATTCTACTTCCAAGGAGCAAAGCCTTACTCAACTCTATAATCTTTGTTTAATACGTGGCTTCAATCTCTATGTTATAACTCAATAATTTTTGGCATATTCAATTTCTCTCTGACTTCTGGTCAAGATAGCATTGTGAGAATTATTCTTCTAGACAAGTTGGAATAACAAGGATTAGATTTACCCGCCCCTTGAAACAAATAAAAATACCAGACACAATATATGAACAGATTTCAAGACATTAAATATGAGACAACAAAGGACAAGGAAACCTCAGAGACAGGAAGCAAATGAGTTAAACCCTATGATTTTCCAAGATTACTGCCTGGGAAGAGTATCTGGGCCACAGCATAGGGACAGGGAACCTAAATAAACTTGGCAGTCTCCCTGAGCTGAAAAAATGGGGCTGGAAGTACAGTTTGACTAAGGCAGCTAGAATTCTCAGTGTCGAGTCATAAGGAAGATGGAGCTATACAGAGACAGAACACCTGAAATCCTTAAATTCTTAGTTAAGTAGTGATCTGTATCTGTGATTAAGGGAAGTAGCAGGGGCCAGGGAAATAAAAACCTGAAAAGATTAGAGGTAATAATTACTTAACCACACACAGAGCCAGGAACAATGCCTGTTCCCATCAGCCAGAGTAGAAAACTATAACTGATGGGACATCAGAGAGAGTACTCAGAAAGGTCTGTCTCTGTAGTGGGGCAAAATTAGACTTAGACTACTTTGATCCCTCTAAGAAAACTTAAAAGCAAGATCCAAAATTATTAAACTGTTTCCCAGTAACATAACCATTTTGCAATATAAAGTTCAAGAATACTGTTAGGAATACAGAAACATACATCACACAAACATTAACATTCAAAACATCTGTTATCCAATCAAAAATTATCTGATATCCAAAGAATCAAGGAAATATAGCCCATAATAAAGAAAAAATAAATCCACCTAAACTGACAAAGAAATAGCGCAGATTACACGATTAATAGACAAGTCATTGAAACTATTATTGTAACTGTTTTCATATGTTCAGTAAACTAGAGGAAAGATTAAAATTTTAAGTTAACATGTCGGCATATAGTAAAAAGAAAAGGAAAAGATACAAATTAAACTTTCAGAAGTAAAAATTGTACTATCTAACATAAAATTAATTTGATGGGATTATCAGCAGAATACATAATGCAGAAGAAAAGACTAAACTTGGAGACATAGTTGGAGACAACAGTATAAAATATTCAAAATGAAATTCAGAGAGAAAGAAAGAATGGTAAAAAGATGAACAGAGACTTCTGTTTCCAGACTAGATGAAATAAGAGGGACCGGATTTATACTTCCACCTGAAACAACCAAAGGGAAAAAAAAAAAGACAAAATATTTGAAACAAGACACTGAACATTAGGCAATGTAAGAACTACCTGAGACTGGAGAAAATGACCAGAAACAATTAGTGGTAACAGTGCCCAGCACATATGTAGAATTAGGAATTGTCCTTGGTCCTATCAGTCAGATTGGAAACCTCATAAATCATGGGCATTGAGATTTACTCAATGCCCAAAAAAGCCTTGCCTCAATAAATGCAAGAATATTTATACAAAAAATCTAACACTAGAGAGTAACATTATCACTGTATAGCATCCAAGAAATATTACCAGGAACACATAGAAGTAGGAAAATACCATCCCAATGAGGAGAAAAGTCAATCAATCAAAATCAACTTGGAACTGGTACAGAGGTTAGAATTAGCAAAACAAGAAAATAAAAACGTTATTACACATGTATTCCACATATTCAAAGAGTTAGAGATATGGAAGATATAAAAAATATAAATAGAACTTCCAGAGATGTAAATTGTACTGTGAGAGATAAAAGCCTACACTGGATAGCATAGATGCCAGAGAAGGAAAGACTTACGGCCTTGAAGCATTGGGAACTATTCAAGATGAAACGTAGAAGAAAAGGAAGAAGAGTGCATCAATGAGCTTGTGGAACAACTTCGAAGGGCCTCATATATGTGTAATAATAGTGACGGAAACAGAAACGGAACAAAAAAAAATTTTGAAGAAATAATGGTCAAAAATGTTCTAAATTTGAGAAAAGCATAGACTCAAAGATACAAGAAGTTTCATAATTCTAAAACACAAGAAAAATAAATAAAACAACTACACCAAGTTATATCATAATCAGTATTCAAAATAATGAATGAAGAAAACCATTTTAAAAATGGCTAGAGGAAATGACATGTTACGTGTTGGGAACATGCATACAGAAACAAAGATAAGGATGACAACAGATTTCTCTTCAGAAATAATGCAAGTGAGGAGACAATAAAACATTTTTTAAAGTACTAAGGGAAAAAAAATCTGCCAATCTAGAATTCTATATCCAGTGAAACTATCATTCAAAAGTGAAGATGTCACTGTAAATCTTAACGTTTTTTAAAAATGAAGCTGAAAGAAAAGTTTGTTTGGGCATGAAAAAGCAGAGAATTAATCATTAGAAGACACACACTACAAGAAACGTGAAAGACAGCCTTTAGAAGAAGAAAAATGACACCAGATGGAAATACAGATCTGTGTAAAGAGCTGAAAGGCACTGGAAATGGTAACAATGTGGGTAAACACATAAAATTTTTTCTTGTTATTTTAATCTTACTAAAAGATAATTGGTTGTTTAAACAAAAACAGTATCAATGTATTTTGGGGTTTATAAAATATGTTAAAGTAAAATACATG
Organism: Papio anubis; assembly: GCF_008728515.1. Taxonomy (NCBI): domain Eukaryota; kingdom Metazoa; phylum Chordata; class Mammalia; order Primates; family Cercopithecidae; genus Papio; species Papio anubis. The sequence goes on from NC_044976.1 coordinate 197,398,155, forward strand.
ACAATATCATAAAGGCTAAGAGAAGGAAAAATGGAACCATAGTATTGTAAGATCTTTTTTGTTTTTTCTGAGACAGACTCTCACTCTGTCACCCAGGCTAGAGTGCAATGGCGCAATCTTGGCTCACTGCCACCTCCGATTCCCAGGTTCAAGTGATTCTCCTGCCTCAGCCTCCTGAGGGATTACAGGCAGATGCCACCATACCCGACTAATTTTTGTATTTAGTAGAGACGGGGTTTCACCTTGTTGGTCAGGCTGGTCTTGAACTCCTGACCTCATGATCCACCCGCCTCAGCCCCCCAAAGTTCTGGAATTACAGGCATGAGCCACTGTGCCAGGCCTTAATATTGTAAGATTTAAATCCTACATGTGATGTGTTACCACCTGAAGGTAGATAGTGATAAAGATGTATAGCATAAACACTAAAACAATTGTTAAAAATAATGCAACAAAAAGCTATAGCTAGTAATCCAACAAAGTAGATGAAATAAAATTATAAAAGAATATTAAACTGATGAAAAATTGATTAATTTAAAAGTAAACAAAAAGTAAGTAGAAGAAAACAAAAGACAGAAAAACAAAAAGCAAGTAGCAGGATAACAGACTTAAACTAACCATATTAATATACAAATTAAATATAAATTTTTCCAATACCAGAAATAAAAGAAAGAAATTTCCAGATTGCACAAAAAAGGAAGACCCAAATATATGGTATTTATAAAAAATACACTACGAATATTAAGTAATAAATAGGTTAAAATTAAAAGGATTAAAAATGTATATTATGATAAAATGAATCAAAAGACAGGCATAGTCACTATAATAATATCCCACAAAATGGATTTTAGAGCAAACAATATTACCAGTCTATTTTATAATGCTAAAGGAGTTAATTTATAAAGTGAATTTAGCAATTCTAAATGTTTATGCCCATAGTCACAGAACTTCAGGACCAAAAGTTGATAGAAATAAAAGGAGAAATAAACAAAGGTTACAGATCAATAAACACGACTTCTACATTAAAAAGTTAGAAAAACAGCAAATTAAACCCAAAGTAAGTAAAAGAAAGGATGTAATAACGAAATAGAAATTAATAAAATACAAAAAAATGAAGACAATACAGAAAATCAATAAAGCTAAAAATGGATGCTTTGGGAAAATCAATAAAACTTTATCTCAATAAATTTGATCAGAGAAAATAAGCAATTACCAATAGCAGAAATGAGAAAAGTGTCACCACTTTTATAAATTCTAGAGATATGAATAGAATAAGAGAATATTATAAGCAGCATTATGCCAATAAATTCAGTAACTTAGATAAATGAACAAATTACTTGGAAGATACAAAATATCAAAGCTCATATAAGAAAAAATATATAATATGAATGGCTCATTATGTATTAAAAATTTGAATTTGTAGTTTAAAACTTTCCCACACAGAACATAAAAGACTAGATGACTTTTCTGGTGAGAATTCTACCAAATATTTAAGGAAGAAATAATACCAATTCTACAAAAAGATTATTAGAAAAGAGAAGAGGAGGGAATACTTCCCAATTTATTCTGTGGAGCCCACCATTATCTTGATACTCAAACCAGAGACATTACAGAAATAGAAACTAAAGTTAATATTTCTTGTTAACATAGATGCAAAAATTATTTTATATAAAATAAAAACTAATAAGATATAAAAAGATGATATATTATGACTAAATGAGGATTATCCCAGGAATACAAGGATAATATAACATTAAAAATTTAATGAATATATAATTTTTAAATATGTATGTACATAAGGATATAATTATATATGCATATGTATGTTTATAAGGATATAATTATATATGCATATATATGTATAAATATATGTATATATAATGATTCATAATAGATGAAGAATAATCATTTGAAAAAAATCCAACATCAATTTCTCGTTTTAAAAATCTCAGCAAAGGGTATATATCCAAAGGAAGGAAATCAGTGTATCAAAGATATACTGTACTCCCATGTTTTTGCAGGACTATTCACAATAGTCAAGATATGAAATCAACCTAAGTATCCATCAAGGGATGAATGAATAAGGAAAATGTGGTAAATACATACAATAGAATATCATTCAGCCATTAAAAAGAATAAAATACTGTCATTTGCAACAACGTCAATGGCACTAGAGGACACTGTGTTAAGTGAAATAAACCAGACATAGAAAGCAAAAAGTTACATGTTCTCACTTATATGTCAGGGCTAAAAACAATTTTAAGTGAATTCACACAGATAGAGGATAGAATTATGATTACCAGAGGCTGGGAAGGGGAGCAGGGAGGGAGGAATAAAGTGGGGATGGTTAATGGGTATAAAAATATAGTTAGAGAGAATGAATAAGATCTAGTATTTGGTAGCACAACAGGGTTACTATAGTCAGCAATAATTTACTGTATATTTTAAAATAACTTAGGAGTAGAATTGAAATGTTCTTTTTTTTTTTTTTTTTTTTTTTGAGGCGGAGTCTTCACTCTGTCGCCCAGGCTGGAGTGCAGTGGCGCGATCTCGGCTCACTGCAAGCTCCGCCTCCCGGGTCCGCGCCATTCTCCTGCCTCAGCCTCCCAAGTAGCTGGGACTACAGGCGCCCGCCACCGCGCCCGGCTAATTTTTTGTGTTTTAGTAGAGACGGGGTTTCACCGTGTTAGCCAGGATGGTCTCGATCTCCTGACCTCGGGATCCGCCCGCCTCGGCCTCCCAAAGTGCAGGGATTACAGGCGTGAGCCACCGCGCCCGGCCTTGAAATGTTCTTAACACAAAGAAATGATAAATGCTTGAGGTGATGGATACCCCAATTACACTGATTTGATCATTATACATTATATGTGTGTATCAAAGCATCACATAAACCTATTATGTACCCATAATAATTAAAAATTTTTAAAGGCAAAAAATTCTTAGCTAACTTGTAATAGAAAGGAATTTTCTCAACCTAATAAAGAACGTCTCATAAAACCTATAGCTTACAGCACACTTAATAGTGAAATGTTGAATGCTGTCCCCTAAGATTAGGAATAAGGAGAGAATACACACTCTACCTACTTGTATTTAACAGTGTACACTTAGAGTCACTAGTCAGCAAAATAATTTAAGAAAAAAATGCATCTCAAGTAAAACTTGTTATTCACTGAAGACATAACCATCTATGTAGAAAATCTAATGAAATATTCAAAAAGGCTACTTGAAATATTATGTACTTTTAGCAAGATTACAAGATCAATGTGAAAACCTCTTAAGTCTTTCTATGTACTAACAATAAGCAATCAGAATTAAAAATACTGTTTATGAAAACATGAAAATTTATGAAATACTTAGGGATAAATCTGCCAAAATATGTACAAGATATATTCACTGAAATCTTCAAAGCCTTGAGGAAAGAAATTAAAGAAGATCTAAATAATTGAAGAGACATAACTTGCTTATTGATTAGAAAACTGAGTATTATACAAATGTCATTCAGTTCTTTCAATATTGGCGCATAACTCAACACAATCTCAGTCAAAATTCTAGCAGATTTTGTGGAAATGAGTAAGTTGATTCTGAAATGCATCTAGAAATGCAAAGAACCTAGATATTTCTAATATCCATGAACAAAAGGGTAAAGCTGGATGACTCACACAATCTTACTTCAATACTTATTATAAAGTCACATTAATCAAGACAATGTAGTATTGATGTAAATACAGACACATGAATGTAATAGACTAGAGAGCCCAGAAATAGACCCACCCTTATAATCAATTGATTTTTTCTACAAAGGTGCAAAGATAATTCCGTGTAGAGCAGATAGCATTTTCAACAAATGAGGTTGCAGCAACTGCATATCCATAAGTAAAAAGTAAACTTCGGTCTTTATTTTGCAACATGTTCAAAAATTAATTCAAGATGGATCATATGCCTAGAGATACTACTTAAAATTACAAAACTTCTAAAAGACAACATAGAAAACAAAATTTTGTGACCTTGGGCTAGACAAATACTTCTTAGATATAATACAAAAAGCACAAACCAAAAGAGAAAAATTAATCAATTTGACTTCATACAAGATTAAAACTTTTGCTCTGAAATACAATGTTAAGAAAATAAAGGCAATCCCAACTGGAAGGAATTGTTTCAAAGCATATATCTACCTAAAAAATAACTAGTATCAAAACTACATAAAGAAATTGAAAATGTAATAACAAGAAAACAAAAAACATTCAAAGAAAAGATTTGAATAGACACTTCACCAATGATGATGTATGGGTAGTGAATAAGTTCACAAAAAGATAGTCAACATCATTAGTGATTAGAAACATGCAAATAAAATCCGCAGTAAACCATCTTAAACCTATCAGAATGGCCAAAATTTACAATACTGACCATACCATGTGTTTGCAAAGATGTAGAAAAACTAGAACTCATATGGAGTTGTGGAAATGCAATATGATACAACCCCTTTGGAAAATTGAAATTTTCTTAAAAAGTTAAATATACATCTATCAAACGATTCAGTCATTCTACTCCTAGGTAAATATTCAAGATAAATGAAAGCATATATCCATTAAAAGACTGGTACACAAATGTTCAGAGAAGTTTGATATGTAATAACCAAAAACTTGAGATAAGCCAAACTTCCATCAATAGGTGAATGGATAAACAAATTGTGGCACATCCATATAATAAAATATTAGTCAATAATAAAAAGGAAGGAACTATTAAACACAGAACAACATAGGTAATTCTCAACATACTTATTGTGTACGAAAGAATCTGGACCAAAACAATAGACATATTGTCTGATACAATTTATATAAAATTTTAGAAACTGCAAAGTAATCTATAGAAACAGAAAACACATCAGTAGCAACAATCAGGATGGGCATGGAGTGCAAGGAGTTGTGGTCAGGTAGGGAATGAGAAAACTTTTGGAAGTGTTCATTATCTTGATTAAGTATGTGTATGTGTATTAAAATTGATCAAATCATGCACTTAAAATATGTACCATTTATTGTATATTGATCATAGCTCAATAAAACTGTTTTTAAAAATAGCATGGTGAGTTCATATTTGCTCATATTTGCAGAATGATCCCCCACCTCCAAATATATTTTAACACTCTGAAATAAAATATATATCTCCATGGAGCAAAAGTGTAATAGTAAATGGGGCTGAATCTGCAGGTGTTCTGAGCTATATGTCCAAAAGCGGAAAGGCAATGAAAAGCTACAACTTTGTTGGATAATGGGGACTGAAATGTGCCCCCTATGAAAAAAAGGAACAAGAACCAACCTCACAACTAAAAACCAGGAATGAGGTGGGTTTCTCCCACTTGTGAAAAGTCTCAAACACTGCTATCGTTATGAATTATACAAAACTGCTTAATTAGAGGGGAAGGAGAAAGCAGACATAGCTTTAGCCAGATATATGACAAGCCACCCAGATAATTACCAGAGCTGCAATATCTTGAATATAGAAATGGAGTAGAAGCACTTAACCCTAATAGAAGGCCACATTCTGAACCAGGGTCTCAGGGGCCGATTGAAGTTACCCTTAAAACTACTATGGAGGAAGGAGTAACACAGAGTGCATTTCCATAGAAGATAAAGTATTTAAGACAAAACAAAACGAAACAAAACAAAAAAACCCACAAGGAAAAAAGTTAAGAAAGACAGCCGCCAAAATCAACAATAAAGAAATAAATTAATCAGAGATTAAATAAAAGCCACAATGCATATTTAAATGACTTTACAATAATATTTTGAATATTTTCACATAAAGGAAGGAATAATATTCCCCCACAAATAGTAAGAAATTATGAAACAATAGAAAGAAGTAAAAAAAAAAAAATAGGCAAAATGAAAAAGAACTAACAATCCTGGAAATACAGTTAACTCTTAGATTTGACATAAAGTTAGAAATTATTACTAAAAATATTACCCAAAATGCACTACAAATTATTTTTTAAGTCAAAATTCAATTTTAAAAGGCATCAGTAGTGTAGATAAACAGTACTAATTTTTCTTTAGGATTTCAACTGTTTCATTTTTTTACCTTATTTTTTTACCTTATTTAGTTTGGTAAGTTTCAAAGTTCCATTGAAACAGATATTGAATTTTTTTAAAGTGAAAGAGAAGTCAAGAGATGCAGAGGTTAAATTGATAGCCTCCAACATAGATCTTAGGAGAAAAAGAGAGGGAATGGTGAGAAGGCATATTTAAAGAACTAATATCTGATAATTTTGTCTATTTAAGAAAGATCATGAGTCCTGAGGCTGAACATTCAAGGGTGTCAATCAAAATAAAACAAATTCATACAGAAACCTGTTACAGTAAAACTGCAGCATATCAAATAAAAAAATCTCCATACCATAGGATTCATGGTTTTGTACATGTACAGAGCTTGCTGTCCTTTCATTTTCTTTGTGGTTCTATTTGATTAACAGAAGATTTTAATTTAACACAGCTAAATTTATCAGCCTTTTCTTTTATGGTTAGTGCTTTCCTCATTTTGTAAAATAAAATTATGGATTCTTCTTCAGATATGTTTTGCTTCCTTAGCTGGTAAATGCATGTTTTTCATCAGTTTTGGGAAATTCATAGCCGTTCTCTCTTTAACTCTAATATCTTCCCCATTCTCTCTGTGGTCTCTTCTGAGACTCCAATTAGATGTACGTGGTACTTTCTCATTCTATTTTTCATACCTGTCTATATATATGTGTGTGCGTGTGTGTGCTGCATAACAATGGTTTTGTCAATGATGAACTATATATATATGATGCTGGTCCCGTAAGATTATATTGGAGCTGAAAAAAAAAATTTTGGCCTAGCAACAACCTAGCTATTTTAATGTCATGGCATAATGCATTACTCACGTGTTTGTAGTGATGCTGGTGTAAACAAACCTGCTTCACTGCCAGTAGCATAAACACATAGCACATACAATTGTGTACATTACATAATATTTGGTAATGATAAGAAAAACAACTATGTTACTGTCATGGATTCACTGTACTATACTTCTTAGAATGTACTCCATTTACTTATTTTTTTTTTTTTAATAAAAAGGTTGACTGTAAGACAGCCTCAAGCAGGTCTTTCCGGAGGTATTCCAGAGGAGGGCATTGTTATCACAGAGAGATCAGTTGCATGTGTGTTATTGCCCCTGAAGACCTTCCAGTGAGACAAGGTGTGGAGGTGGAAGACAGTGACGTTGATGATCCTGATGCTGTGTAGGCCTAGGCTAGTGTGTGTGTGTGTTAACAAAACAATTTTTAACAACAAAAAAAAGAAAAAGTAAAAAATAAAATAATTTTTTAAATAGAAGAAAACTTATAAAGTAAAGATATAAAGAAAATGTTTTTGTACAGTTCTACATTGTATTTTAAGCTAAATGTTATCACAAAAGAGTTGAAAACTTAAAGAAAATTTAAAAGTGTATACAGTAAAAAAGCTACAGTCAGCTAAGCTTAATTTACTATTGAAGAAAAAATGTATAAATGTAGTATAGCCTAAGTGTGCAGCATTCCTAAAGTCTACAGTAGTGTGCAGTAATGTCCTAGGTTTTCACATTCATTCATCACTCACTCATTGTCTCACCCAGAGCAACTCCCAGTCCTGGAAGTGCCATTCACTGTAAGTGCCCTGTAGTAAGTGCCCTATAGAGATAAAACTTTCTTGCCAGGCATGGTGGCTCAGACCTGTAATCCCAACACTTTGGGAGGCCAAGGCAGGCAGATCACCTGAGGTCGGGAGTTCAAGACCAGCCTGACCAACATGGAGAAACCCCGTTTCTACTAAAAATACAAAATTAGCAGGGCATGGTGGTGGATGCCTGTAATTTCAGCTACTCAGGAGGCTGAGGCAGGAGAATCGCTTGAACCCGGGAGGTAGAGGTTGGGGTGAGCCGAGATCACACCATTGCACACCAGTCTGGGCAACAAGAGTGAAACACCATCTCAAAAAATAATAATATAAATAAATAAATAATAAAACTTTATCTTTTATACCATATTTTTACTGTATCTTTCTATGTTTAAATATGTTTAGATACACATATACTTACCATTGTGTTGCAATTGCCTACAGTATTCAGGGCAGTAACATGCCGTACAGGTTTGCAGCCTGGGAGCAACAGGCTAGACCATATAGCCTGGGGGTGTAGTAGGCTTTACCATCTAGGTGTGTGAGGTGTGCGTAAGTACCACTGTTCGCACAATGATGAAATCACTTAACCACATTTCTCAGAGAGTATCATAGTTGTTATATAACACATGACTGTATACATATTTAAGTATATATACTGTATATATAAAATTTATATATTTCCTTTTTACTATTTTACCCTTTAACTTTCTCTAATCTGCTGTTTACAGGTATCCAATAAGGACTTTTCAAAGTTAGTGTTTTAGTATTTGGACATTTCATTTATTTACTTTTTTCATTTTTTAAAAAACTTCTAATAGCTTCTAGTTTTAAGCTCATCAAGATTTCTTCTATATTCTGTACCTGACAACTTTAGCATCTTCAGGCCTTGGTGATCTAAATCAGTTACTTGTTTGCTATCATTAATAGTAGCTTGTCTTCTTGCTTGTTTGGTAATTTGTGGGAGGCCTGAAGGCTTAATATGGGAAAGTTCTCCTTCAGTGAGAGTTTTCTTCTCTCTGTGCTAATAGGCCAGGAGGCACCTCTGTGTCAGATTACTTCAGCCCATCTCATCCTGTGTTTCATCTCAGCTCCTTGCCTCACCTACTTGTTGCTTCAACTTTTAGTTACTATTTCAGCTTGCTCTATGAACCTAGCCTCAGCTTCTTAACTCCAGTTGATCAGTATTGGCTCCAAACCACTGAAGGACCAGCTGCCAACTTCTAAGGTTCTGGAAGATCCAGGCCAAGCTCATGTGTTTCTTTCTAAATTTATTTCCTTTAGGATAGAGTTTCCTTGGTGACCACTCCTACCTTTTATTAGTTAGTTATTGACTAAAAAGTGTTTTCTGGGGCACGCCCAAGATGGCCGAATAGGAACAGCTCCAGCCCCCAGCTCCCAACATGAGCGACACAGAAGATGGGTGATTTCTGCATTTTCAACTGAGGCACCGGGTTCATCTCCCTGGGGCGTGTTGAACAGTTGGCGCTGGTCCACAGGTGCAGCCCGACCAACGAGAGCTGAAGCAGGGCGAGGCATCACTTCACGTGGGAAATGCAAGGGGGAAGGGAATTCCTTTTCCTAGCCAAAGGAAATTGAGGCACACAACACCTGGAAAATCGGGTAACTCCCACCCTAATACTGTGCTTTACCAAGGACCTTAGCAAACGGCACACAAGGAGATTATATCCCACACCTGGCCCAGAGGGTCCCATGCCCATGGAGCCTCCCTCATTGCTAGCACAGCAGTCTGACATCTAACTGCAAGGTGGCAGTGACGCTGGCGGAGGGGCGCCCACCATTGCTGAGGCTTAAGTAGGTAAACAAAGCCACCAGGAAGTTCGAATTGGGTGCAGCCCACCACAGCTCAAGGAGGCTGGCCTGCCTCTGTAGACTCCTCCTTTGGGGACAGGGCATAGCTAAACAAAAAGCAGCAGAAACCTCGGCAGATGTAAATGCCCCTGTCTGACAGCTTTGAAGAGAGCAATGGATCTCCAAGCATGGAGGGTGAGATCTGAGAACGGACAGACTGCCTGATCAAGTGGGTCCCTGACCTCTGAGTAGCCTAAGTGGGAGACATCTGCCACTAGGTGCAGAGCAACACCTCACACCTCACACGGCAGGGTACACCCCTGAGACGAAGCTTCCAGAGCAAGAATCAGACAGCAACACTTGCTGTTCAGCAATATTCTATCTTCTGTAGCCTCCAATGCTGATACCCAGGAAAATATGGTCTGGAGTGGACCACAAGCAAATGTCAACAGACCTATAGCTGAGGGTCCTGACTGTTAGAAGGAAAACTAACAAACAGAAAGGACACCCACACCAAAACCCCATCAGTACATCACCATCATCAAAGACCAAAGGCAGATAAAACCACAAAGATGGGGAAAAAGCAGTGCGGAAAAGCTGGAAATTCAAAAAATCAGAGCGCATCTCCCCTTCCAAAGGAATGCAGCTGATCGCCAGCAACGGAACAAAGCTGGACAGAGAATGACTTTGATGAGTTGAGAGAAGAAGGCTTCAGTCAATCAAACTTCTCAGAGCTAAAGGAGGAACTACATAACAGCGCAAAGAAACTAAAAACCTGTAAAAAAGAATGGACGAATGGATAACTAGAATAATCAATTCAGAGAAGACCTTAAAAGAACTGATAGAGATGAAAACCATAACATGAGAACTACATGACAAATGCACAAGCTTGAGTAACCGATTCCATCAACTGGAAGAAAGAGTATCAGCGATTGAAGATCAAATGAATGAAATGAAGCGAGAAGAGAAGTGTAGAGAAAAAAGAGTAAAAAGAAATAAACAAAGCCTCCTAGAAATATGGTATTATGTGAAAAGACCAAATCTACATCTGATGGGTGTGCCTGAAAGTGACAGGGAAAATGGAACCAAGTTGGAAAATACTCTGCAGGATATCATCCAGGAAAACTTCCCCAACCTAGTAAGGCAGGCCAACATTCAAATTCAGGAAATACAGAGAATATCACAAAGATACTCCTCGAGAAGAGCAACTCCAAGACACATAATTGTCAGATTCACCAAAGTTGAAATGAAGGAAAAAATGTTAAGGGCAGCCAGAGAGAAAGGTCAGGTTACTCACAAAGGGAAGCCCATCAGAGTAACAGCAGATCTCTCGGCAGAAACTCTCCAAGCCAGAAGAGAGTGGGGGTCAATATTCAACATTCTTAAAGAATTTTCAACCCAGATTTTCATATCCAGCCAAACTAATTTTCATAAGTGAAGGAGAAATAAAATCCTCTACAGACAAGCAAATGCTTAGAGATTTTGTCACCACCAGGCCTGCCCTACAAGAGACCCTGAAGGAAGCACTAAACATGGAAAGGAACAACAGGTACCGCCATTGCAAAAACATGTCAAAATGTAAAGTCCATCAATGCTAGGAAGAAACTGCATCAACTAGCAAGCAAAATAACCAGCTAATATCATAATGACAGGATCAAGTTCACCCATAACAATATTAACCTTAAATGTAAATGGACTAAATGGTCCAATAAAAAGACACACACTGGCAAATTGGATAGAGAGTCAAGACCCATCAGTTTGTTGTATTCAGGAGACCCATCTCACATGTAGAGACACACATAGGCTCAAAATAAAGGGACGGAGGAAAATCTACCAAGCAAATGGAAAACAAAAAAAAAGCAGGGGTTGCCAATCCTAGTCTCTGATAAAACAGACTTTAAACCATCAAAGATTAAAAGAGACAAAGAAGGCCATTACATGATGGTAAAGGGATCAATTCATTAGGAAGAGCTAACGATCCTAAATATATATGCACCCAATACAGGAGCACCCAGATTCATAAAGCAAGTCCTTAGAGACTTACAAAGAGACTTAGACTCCCATACAATAATATTGGGAGACTTTAACATCCCACTGTCAACATTAGACAGATCAATGAGACAGAAAGTTAACAAGGATATCCAGGACTTGAACTCAGCTCTGCACCAAGTGGACCTAATAGACATCTACAGAACTCTCCACCCCAAATCAACAGAATATACATTCTTCTCGGCACCACATCCCACTTATTCCAAAATTGACCACATACTTGGAAGTAAAGCACTCCTCAGCAAATGTAAAAGAACAGAAATTATAACAAACTGTCTCTCAGACCACAGTGCAATCAAACTAGAACTTGGGACTAAGAAACTCAATCAAAACCGCTCAACTACATGGAAACTGAACAACCTGCTCCTGAATGACTACTGGGTACAAAACGAAATGAAGGCAAAAATAAAGATGTTCTTTGAAACCAATGAGAACAAAGATACAACATACCAGAATCTCTGGGACACATTTAAAGCAGTGTGTAGAGGGAAATTTATAGCACTAAATGCCCACAAGAGAAAGCAGGAAAGATCTAAAATTGACACCCTAACATCACAATTAAAAGAACTAGAGAAGTGAGAGCAAACACATTCAAAAGCTAGCAGAAGGCAAGAAATAACTAAGATCAGAGAAGAACTGAAGGAGACAGAGACACAAAAAACCCTCCAGAAAATCAATGAATCCAGGAGCTGGTTTCTTGAAAAGATCAACAAAATTGATAGACCGCTAGCAAGACTAATAAAGAAGAAAAGAGAGAAGAATCAAATAGATGCAATAAAAAATGATAAAGGGGATATCACCACCAACCCCACAGAAATACAAACCACCATCAGAGAATACTATAAACACCTCTACGCAAATAAACTAGAAAACCTAGAAGAAATGGATAATTTCCTGGACACTTACACTCTCCCCAGACTAAACCAGGAAGAAGTTGAATCCCTGAATAGACCAATAGCAGTCTCTGAAATTGAGGCAATAATTAATAGCCTACCAACAAAAGCTATTAAGCAACTTTAGCAGTCTCAGGATACAAAATCAATGTGCAAAAATCACAAGCATTCTTATACACCAGTAACAGACAAACAGAGAGCCAAATCATGAATGAACTCCCATTCATAGTTGCTTCAAAGGAATAAAATACCTAAGAATCCAACTTACAAGGGATGTAAAGGACCTCTTCAAGGAGAACTACAAACCACTGCTCAGTGAAATAAAAGAGGACACAAACAAATGGAAGAACATACCATGCTCATGGATAGGAAGAATCAAGATTGTGAAAATGGCCATACTGCCCAAGGTAATTTATAGATTCAATGCCATCCCCATTAAGCTACCAATGACTTTCTTCACAGAATTGGAAAAAATTGCTTTAAAGTTCATATGGAACCAAAAAAGACCCTGCATTGCCAAGACAATCCTAGGCCAAAAGAACAAAGCTGGAGGCATCACGCTACCTGACTTCAAACTATACTACAAGGCTACAGTAACCAAAACAGCATGGTAGTGGTACCAAAACAGAGATATAGACCAATGGAACAGAACAGAGCCCTCAGAAATAATACCAAACATCTACAGCCATCTGATCTTTGACAAACCTGAGAAAAACAAGAAATGGGAAAAGGATTCCCTATTTAATAAATGGTGCTGGGAAAATTGGCTGGCCATAAGTAGAAAGCTGAAACTGGATCCTTTCCTTACTCCTCATATGAAAATTAATTCAAGATGGATTAGAGACTTAAATGCTAGACCTAAAACCATAAAACCCTAGAAGAAAACCTAGGTAATACCATTCAGGACATAGGCATGGGCAAGGACTTCATGTCTAAAACACCAAAAGCACGGCAACAAAAGCCAAAATTGACAAATGGGATCTTACTAAGCTAAAGAGCTTCTGCACAGCAAAAGAAACTACCATCAGAGTGAACAGGCATCCTACAGAATGGGAGAAAATTTTTGCAATCTACTCATCTGACAAAGGGCTAATATCCAGAATCTACAAAGAACTCAATCAAATTTACAAGAAAAAAACAAACAACCCCATCAAAATGTGGGCAAAGGATATGAATAGACATTTCTCAAAAGAAGACATTCATACAGCCAACAGACACGTGAAAAAATGCTCATCATCACTCGCCATCAGAGAAATGCACATCAAAACCACAATGTGATACCATCTCCCACCAGTTAGAATGGGAATCATTAAAAAATCAGGAAACTACAGGTGCTGGAGAGGATGTGGAGAAATAGGAACACTTTTACACTGTTGATGGGACTGTAAACGAGTTCAACCATTGTGGAAAACAGTGTGACGATTCCTCAAGGATCTAGAACTAGAAATACCATTTGACCCAGCCATCCCATTACTAGGCATATACCCAAAGGATTATAAGTCATGTTGCTATAAAGACACATGCACACGTATGTTTATTGCGGCACTATCCACAATAGCAAAGACTTGGAATCAACCCAAATGTCCATCAGTGACAGACTGGATTAAGAAAATGTGGCATATATACACCATGGAATACTATGCAGCCATAAAAAAAGATGAGTTTGTGTCCTTTGTAGGGACATAGATGCAGCTGGAAACCATGATTCTCAGCAAACTATCGCAAGAACAGAAAACCAAATACTGCATATTTTCACTCATAGGTGGGAATTGAACAATGAGATCACTTGGACACAGGAAGGGGGAACATCACACACCGGGTCCTATTGTGAGGAGGGGGGAAGGGGGAGGGATAGCATTAGGAGATATACCTAATGTAAATGACGAGTTGATGGGTGCAGCACACCAACATGGCACATGTATACATATGTAACAAACCGGCACGTTGTGCACATGTACCCTAGAACTTAAAGTATAATTTAAAAAAAAAGTGTTTTCTGTTCTGATTTTACATGGAATGGGATGATACTAACAGTAGAACTCTGAAAATATTTTTAAATGAATAACAAATATCCACATTTTGAAGGATAGACACAGAGAGGGAAATGCTGTAACTGGAGAAGCCAGTTATATTACTGTTGATTGGGTACCCATCATGCTAGGAATTACACTAAATAATTTCCATGTATAATCTAACTCGTTCCTTCATCTGCTCTGTGAGCTAGAGAGGTAGATGTCATTAACCAGTTTTTATACATGGCTAAATAGAAGCCTGGTGACGTCTGGTTACTTGACCAAGTTCATTCAACAAATGAGTGACAGACAGAATATAAACCCAGGTATGTCTGTCCCATGAAAGTATTATTTGAGTAAGAACATTTGTTTTTGAAAGTAAACATATCTCTTTCTGAGTCCTTACTTATAAAGACTAATAAGATTTCGAATTGTATTATAACCTTACTGATCTTCCATTCCTCAACTGTATAACTGGTTTCATTCTTACGTCATACAGTTGATGTGCAAAATAACATATTAAGCAAATTAACATGTTAAAAGAAATAACACAGTGCCTGACACATATGGGCTAAATATGAGTTTTTATAATTGCTATTATTTTCTGCCACAGATCTTATGTTCTCTCCAACAACATACACGGGAGTCTAAACTGTGATGATCGTAGGAATTGGACATCATAAATAAATGTCTTTAGCACAAAACTTTTTTCTAAGCTCTAGGCTAATATACAACTGCATATTTTTGACATCTGCCTCCACTCCTGCATGTCAGCCTAAACTCTATCTTATCCTTCAATGAACTCCTCCTCATCCCCCTTCCTCCTCGGTGAAAAATATCACCCAACATATTTCAGAAGCCAGAGATATAAGAATCCTTTTCTAGTTACCACCATATCCTGTAGGTTCACTTCTTTCCATCCACACTGAGGCTCCTCCATTCAAGCCATCATCATTTCTCTTCAGGGTTATAAAACTGACTTTTGGCCAGGCACGGTGGCTCACACCTGTAATCTCAGCACTTTGGGAGGCTGAGGCAGGTGGATCGCTTGAGCCCAGGAGTTCCAGACCAGACTGAGCAACATTGAGAAACTCTATTTCTACTAAAAATACAAAAGTTAGCTCGGTGTGGTGGTGGGAGCCTGTGGTCCCAGGTACTTGGGAGGCTGAGGTGGATGGATTGTTTCAGCCTGGAAGGCAGAGGTTGCAGTGAGCCGAGATGGCACCACTGCACTTCACCCTGGGTGACAGAAAGAGACTATCTCAAAAAAATGAAACAAAACAAAACAAAAATTGCCTTTTAACCTGTCTCCTTGCCTCCTGTTGGGACTTTCACCAGTTCACTTCCTACACCATCTCAGAGTCTTCTTTCTAAAACATGTATCTCATTCTGTAATTCTGCTGCTTAAAATATTTTACTAGAACCCCATATTTTCAGGATGATCGCTAAATTTCTTAATACATATATAAGATCCCTCTCGAAATGGCCTTGGCCAACCTTTCTAGCTTCCTCCTCCACAGTTCACTTCTGCACTCTATTCTGTTCATATCAAAGTGTTGCTTTTAGTTATTTTAGGTATGCATGACATTGCTTCACTCTTAAGAGGACTTTCTGTTTCAATTCTGGGCCTTCACATCTGTTGTTCCCACTATTGGAACTGCCCCTATTTTTCAACTAGCTAACTCTTTCTTATTTTGGCATAATTAGTTTTAAATAAAGGTTCGCTGAATAAATAACTTATTAGACAAATCGATAAAAAATTGATACTAAATACCTGAAAAAGGTTTACTTATATTAAAGATGAGTATTTTGAGGAATGTTTGATTCTAAAGTTAAACAGAAGTGGAATTGAACAAGTTTGTTTCAAGGCAAATAAGCCAAAATGGAAGGGAAAGCATTTCAAAGAAGATTATGATATAAATTACTGTAAGTCTTCACAAGCCAGGTCCCTGGGCTAATGCTCGAGTATCATGAAAGTACCACCAATAATAAAGTGATGAAAAATTAAAAGAGATAAAGCCCTGGGGCCATGACGTGGTTTGGCTCTGTGTCCCCACCCAAACCTCATCTTGAATTGTACTCCCATAATTCCCACATATTATAAGAGGGACCCTATGGGAGATAACTTGAACACTGTTCTCATGGTAGTGAATAAGTCTCATGAGATCTAATGGTTTTACCAGGGGTTTCTGCCTTTGCATCCTCCTCATTTTCTCTTGCCGTCACCATGTAAGCAGTGCCTTTCAACTCCTGCCATGATTCTGAGGCCTCCCCAGTCATATGGAACTGTAAGTCCAATTAAACCTCTTTTTCTTCCTAATCTCGGGTATGTCTTTATCAGCAGCATGAAAACAGACTAATACAGGCCAGTACCTTCAATAACTAAATAAAATTACATTCAGAGCTCTGTCAGAGAGGTGGTGCTGGATACTCTGAGAGATGGGTTCTAAGAAATATATTTGGCATTGGTAGTATCAGTTTGGGCGATAAAGTGAAACTTGGAGCAGTTTTCGTGGGATCCTGAATGGTGCGAGTGAAAGGAGGAGTTGGTGATAGGCACCAACAACAGTGATTGCATTCTCAGTCAGCACCAATGACATTGACTGCTTCTGTGGGGTGTCAGTAATTTTGGCAACCAGAGACATCACCACTGGGGCATGGACAAGAAGGATGAAAATATACTGGGGAACACATCATAGCCAAGGACTAGAGAACACATGTAGAAACCTGAGGATTCCCGGACACATTCAGAGTAATTGCAAGATTCTAGAATTCATAAAGAGGGAGTAGAGTTTACTAGAGACAGACTGCTTTGCGACTTATTCTGATCTTTAAAGCTGATGTGATCTGGGAACCACAGCCTTCAGTGGCAAAAAGGGTTACACCAATGTAAGTGTTGACAAGGGTAAAAAAAAAAAAAAAAAAAAAATGAACATGGTGAGAAAGGAATTTAACAGGAGACACTACAGAGGAAGAAAGTGCCAGAATAGGTGCCAGAATAGAATAAAGGAGAAAATTTCCTTCAGGAAAATTACTGAGGTCCCATATAACAACAAGGAAGATTTTCCCTTCCTGGAAAAGGTGTCAGACCTCATATTCTAATGGAATAATTATGAGTTTAGAAATCATGGTTAAGCTAAATAAAATAGTAGAAGTAAAAGAAAATATATCTTTAAGAATATGTATTTAACGATGAAAGCATGTCGATAAACTGTAAAGTAAGCATTATTGGTAAATATATTAAGGGATGTGTGTGTGTGTGTGTGTGTGACAGGATATTGGAAAAATATGTTTCTATGAGGACAAATCATAATGATAGTTAACTTACTGAGCAAATACTATGTGTTAGCACTATAGTAAGACGTTTACATATTTTGGAATAGAACATTCATATGAAAAGTGTTATCTTCATTTGATAGAGATGGTGCAGAAAGTTAAGCAACTAAACAATAATTGTACAGATGATAAGCAGAGAAGCCAGTATTCAAACCAAGGAACCTGGCTGTAAGGATTATGCTTTCAATTATTGTGCAACAGCAGGATAAGGAATTCCACAAATTTAGAGCAGTGCTGCTGGAATCTGTTAGCCCAGGAACCTTCTTTTCTCCCTATTTATGCACTCTGGATATCACAGCAGTCAAGTCATAAAATTTCCATAGATTTTAGTTACCCTATCTTTAAAACGTGGTTAATTTTATGTAATTGTGCCCCCCTTGCCCCAGAGATTATCGCTAGATTTTTGTGGGGTTTTTTAAAATTAGTTTTTATTTTTTTAAGTTCCCAGGAGCATGTGCAAGATGTGCAGGTTTGTTACATAGGTAAACGTGTGTCACGGTGGTTTGCTGCACCTATCACTCATCATCTAGGTATTAAGCCCAGCATGCATTAGGTCTTTTCCCTAATGCTCTCCACTCCCCTATCACCTTCCCCCCGACAGGCCCCAGTGTGTGTTGTTCCCCTCCCTGTGTTGCAGGACTTTTCCTCAGTTCAGCTAAAAACGGGGTTCTTATCACACAGCCATAAACATCTAGGTGTGCAAACTGTTTGAAGGGTGAGCAGGGCAGGGTTTATTGGGCATAAAGGAAAAAAAGGGGGAACAAGGGCTCAGCGGAGCGAAAGTCCTCCTAGTATAGGCTTCCCACCTTACAGTTTTAATCCCAGGTTCCACCCAGGAAGAGGAGGGGCCAGGCTCCTCCCCACTGCAAATGGCCTGAACTTCTGTGGCTCCACCCCAGTGTGCGTGCCTCCCAGTGCTCAGGTGGGTCAGGGGCTCTGCCAGGGAGCACTTCCCACCTGGCTGTCTCGCCTGTGTCCATGTATTCTCATTGTTCAGCTCCCACTTATAAGTGAGAACATGAATCCCTAGATATTTGCAAAGTTCTCTGATATTTGTTAATAAAAGCTGTGCTGTGAAGATAAAATTTAAAAAAATGATGTACATCTCAGAAAAATTAACCCAAATGGCTTAATGGCCATCAGCACCTAACATTGTATAGTCTACTAAATTGATAAATCTTCTTTAAATGTACTTCACCTGAGAGAAAATGCTAAATATCTTTTCATCTTTTAATAGGAGCTAAATAAGAAAAGTGATGTGAGCTAGAGTTTTCTCTTCATCCAACCTTCAATATTTTACCTCAGTTGTTCATTGATTGTCCATGTCACTTTAAGACTGTCCTTCTGGGGAAGGCTAAGGTATGAAGTTTTGTGAAGTTATGCATAGTGTAAGTCTGTGCAGTAGGCAGAAGTGTTACTTTTCTCATTGTATTGATATTTGTGCATAGTAGTGTGGCGTGTATTTCCATCTCTCTCTAAAGCATATGAGAAGAGAATTTGGCAGGGCCTACCATCTCCCCTTTGTGAACCTTTGTTTCCCCATCTGTGTTATAAAGAGGTTGGACTCAGTGTTCTTTCCAGCTGTAGCACGGGGTGCTTCTCTATTTATTAATCCCACTATATGTGTCTTAAGTTATACTTAATAAATTTTTTTCTGAAGATAGCCATCTATGGGGGGAAATAGGACACCAAAAAAGGGTGCAAACATTTCTCTTGAATAATAGAATAGACCCTCATCTGTGTAAAATGGTTTGTAAGTGGCTCAGCCAAAATACAGAGAGGACAAAAGGGAGGGGAAAACAGCAGGGTTGACCTGAATGAGCTCTGCACATTCACTCTGGCTCACTAATGTTCTGTGTCTGCACATAATAAGTGCTTAATAAATGTTTGTCAAATAAATAAAGTCCATGTGCACTTTATGCCTCTCTGGCTCTCAACGTACTTTCTCATGCATTATCTCATTTGACCACACAATATCCTTACCAAGTGGCTACAGCAGGTATTCTTAATCCCGTTTTCCAGATTCAAGAAACCGAGCCTCAGAGCATTTGAGTGATTATGCCCAGGTCGCAGAGCTAGTAAATGGCAGAGCCAGGCCTCAAACGGAGGGCTTTTAACTTTAAATTCTGTGTTCTTTCCATG
Source organism: Papio anubis (assembly GCF_008728515.1). Taxonomy (NCBI): domain Eukaryota; kingdom Metazoa; phylum Chordata; class Mammalia; order Primates; family Cercopithecidae; genus Papio; species Papio anubis. Next base: position 197,418,060 of record NC_044976.1, read on the forward strand.
GCATTATGCAAGCCTCGTAATTCTAAGATACAGTCCTAAAATAACACAAAAGACTCAGCCAGCCTCCTTCTTTATTCCCTTGACCTCATTAAAGCTTTAAATGGAACTTGTCCTCACAAACTTAGGGTGCAACATCAAATCCGTCTGAGTTTCTAGGGCACGTAGCAACAGCTTGCTTTAATCTAATAATTGGCTGAAGTAGAACCACAGAAAGAAAATAAAAAAGGCAAATTGTTATTTTTCAAAACCAAGCCATTCCCTGCTTAAAAGGTTCACAGCTTTTTCCTTTTCCAAGAAAATATTTATCCCCCTAAAAGATTCCTTCCCGTCAACAATATTTTTACAGCCTTTGTGATACTTTTACAGCATTTTAGATGCAATCTAAATACTATATATTTCAAGAATGGAACCATTACATTAAGAACGCTGCATATGTTTAAAAGTGTCTTTTATGGGGTTTATTAAAAGAAGCCATAAATTTCTGAGAAAGGTTTAAGCCATATTACATTGATCTTACTTCTCATTTAAACAAAATGTAAACTTTAAGTAAAACCTTGATGTGGAATGTAAACTCACTCATATACCCTGAGCTTACTCATTCGCATGTGCCACCTTTAAAATATTAAATCATCTAGGAAGCATTCCATTTCTTTGAGTGTTTTCCAATCACAACAAATAGCTTTCCGGTGATTGCTTGTACCTGTTGAATTTCTAGAATTCATTCACAGTGAAGAATGGGTGGTGCCGGCTGGATACAGAGCAGGGTTTTCAAATCTTTCTGGGCTCTGCACACCTAAGGCAGCTTGCAGCCCAGTTTAACTCTTGAGCTGCCCTCTCCAAAAATAAACTCATATGCCAAAGGTAGATGCTTTTATCCCCATTTTATAGATGGAAACACTAAGGCACAAATAGGATTGAGCAATTTTCCGAAGGCACACTGTTAATAAGAAAGAGTCAGTATGTAAACCCAGGCAGTCTGGCTCCAGATGGCTGAAGCCCAAGCTTTGCTCCAGAGCCTGATTCTATTCTGCCTTCTTTATAGGATTATGAGGATTAGATGAGGTAATACACAGAAAGCATTTAGCACAGTGCTTGACAGATAGCACTCAACAAGATTAGCAATTATTAACATCATCATTACTATTAGCTAGTACATGTTAAGGCTGAGTTATTACCAGAGCCATCCTTCACAAGGGCCAAAGCAAACTGTGCTATGTACCCAAAATTACCCTCTGTAATACTGTGATATAATAAGAAATATATATTTGATTTTCATCTGCAGTTTCTGGCACAGAGCTCCTAAAACCCTCAAAATTTCTAAGTGATAGAGGTAAGAGAAGCAGCTTTTGTTATTCATAACAAGCTCCTTTCAACCATACCTGAGTTTATGTTAATGAGATAACTGATGGCCGGAAGCCCCTAGATAGTTTCAGGATGAGAGCTGGTTGCCAGAGGAATTAGCAGTGTGACTAGAGGGTTGGAACTCTCAGCCCCAGCCCCTAACCTCCAGGGAAGGGTAGAGGGGCTGTGGATTGAGCAAATCACCCATGGCCAATAATTTAATCAATCATTCCTATACAATCGAGCTTTCATAAAAACCCTAAACGATGGGGTTTAGAGAGGTTCTGGGTTGGTAAAGGAATCTATATGCGGGGGAGGAGAACAGCACACCCCAAACTCCAAAGGGACAGAAGCTTCTTGCTCCAGACTCTTCCGGACCTCACCCTATGTACCTCTTTACCTGGATGTTCATTTGTATCCTTTATAATAAACTAGTAGATGTAAGTAAAGTGTTTCCCTGAGTTCTGAGAGTCATTTATAGCAAATTACTGAAACTGAGATGGTGATTGTGGAGACTCCTGATTTGTAGCCAAGACATATAAAATCATAGCAACCTGGGGAACCTCTACTTACGATTGGCTTCTGAAGTGGGGGCAGTCTTGTGGGTCTGAACCCTTAACCTGCAGAATTTGAACTTACTTCAGGCAGTTAGTGTCAGAATTGAATTAAATGGTAACATTTCTATCTGGAATGTTCTCTCATTTCTCCACATGGCAAACTCCTATTAATCCTTCAATACAAAGGTCACATGTCATCCTCTCAATTTCTTCTTTACAAACTTTTTTGACATTTATTAAATCATATTTAAATGGTTGCACTTTACTTATATGTTTACATGTCTGTCTCTCCCATGGAAGTCCAGATGGTAAAATGCTTGAAGAAATGGGCCATGTGTCTCTGTGTCCTTTCACCTCACGCAAAGCCTGGACCAAAGGAGATTTTTCTTAAAAACCTGGCAAGTAAATGAGTGCATGATTACCCCTGTGATCTTAGCCTACTCATTTTACCTCAAAAGCTGGTCATGTCAGAATCAAGAACCAGAAAAAAAACAGAATACAAAAACAAACAAACAAACAAACAAAATAAAAACCTTCACCCAATGCTGTCCCGAAGCTGAGATCTATAGAAGTCACGGAGCAAAATCAGAAATACTGAGCTTTCACCCTTGTCAGCTAGCGGAAAATAAAGCTGTAGGCTTGGCCTTAGTTGTCATAAAGCTAGCCCAAGTGAAGTTACCTCCTGCAACTTCACAAAGGTCCTTCTTAGGCCACTGCGTCCCAATTTTCCATTTTAGTTAGGCCTCGGTGGCCTCTGTCGATTGTTATTCACGTGCTTTCACAGAAATGACTTGCAAATCTTAGAAAGGAGTAGGTGCTCCCTGATAAGGCCTGAGTTGAAGGAATCAAATCCAAGGTTGCTAGAAAGCAGGGAGAAAATGGCTTCCACCAGAGAGTCCATATAGAGAAAGTTTAAGACTTCCAAGTGGGTCTGGAGATTTAGAAGAACTTTTTATAAACAGGTGATCATCACCCCTAGCCTCTGCTATATTTTTGTATTTTGGGAAGAAAGCCATTTATGTATCGATTTTCTCAAGGAATGTTTAATGTGGTCAACCTGAACTCAGATATTATCTCACCTAACTAGCTATGTAGTAGTGACATCTACTGGGGAACATTGTCACTTCAGAGTTTTTGTTTGTGTAGTGTACTAAGAAACTTTAAAGTGTTAACTCACTTAATCTTCATAACAACCGTATGAGGTAGTTAATATTATAATCTGCATTTGTTGGATGAGGAAACAGAGACAGGGTAATGAAATAACTAGCCAAGCATCATACAGGTATCACGTGGCAGAGCTGGGATGTGAATCCAGGGCAGCGTGGCTCCAGAGTCTGTGTGCTTAAACATTAAGATCTGTTGCCTCTGCTATCACTCATCATCTGAACTCCGAATATGCCCACTAAATAGCATTTTGCCTATTGCTTTGAAGCTGTGTGTTTATATTTTCAATTCCCCAGTAGACACTGTCCCTCTCAGGGCAGGGTCTGTGTTTCATTTTTATATTTGCAATGTCAGCACGTAGCACAGTTCCTAACACACAACAGGTGTTTAATAAATATTTGTTAAATAAATGTTGCATAAATGAATGAATGAGCAAAAGACTACCTTTGTGTTTGAGGGCAGGTCCAGAGTGGGGAGAGAGAGAATGGTCAGCAAGGCATGGCTGCTCTCTTTGGAGTCATCAGACTTCACAATATGGTTTTCAGAAATGCACATGAATGAGAGCTGGGGCATCTATAATTCAGGTCTGCTAATCCTTGAACTCATCAGAGGTGCCTCATAGCTTTCAGAATTAAGTCCACATTTCCTTGCTTGAAATAGAAGACCCTTCAGGATCTGGCTCCTACCTACCTCTCCAGCTTCTGGGTTTACCACAGTACCCTGCATCCTTCCCAGTGGTCTTGTGCTGCTTGTGAGTCTCTGTGCAAGCCGTGCCTTCACACCTGCAAGCTTTGACATTTTCTTTAACTGGAATTCCCTTTTCACCTTACCGGTCCCCTTCTTACTTTGCCTGAGCAACCCGTATTCATTTTCAAAATTGAGGCACCATCTCCTCTAAGAAACTTCCCCAGAGGTGACAGGGCTCAGACTGTCTTCTGTGGCACAATAGCATCATGGGTAGAGGAAGTGCTCCAGGGTGCAACTAAGTGGCCTGGGATTGAATCCCAGCCTGATCATTCACTAGATGTGTGACCTTAGGTGAGTCGCTTAATTGTTCTATGCATTAGTCCTCCCATTTTCAAAATGGGAGTATTGAAAAACAGTATCTACTTCATAGTGTTGTAAGCATTGAGTGAGTGAATAAATGTACTATGTTTAGAACAGTGCATAGTAAGGGGAATTGAAGTATTTGCTATGATTATCCCAATATTTTCTACTCATCTTTCTTTTCCTACCAGTCAATGAGTTCCATAACCAGAGGCTGTTTCTTCAGTATCTTTATGTCCGTAGGGCCTAGCAAACTACCCCTTAGGAAACAATAAATGCCTGGGAGAGAGAGGGAAGAGAGCAATGTAGAAATCAATGTGTTTGTTTTTTGTGTGGTTACAATACCCTGCAAACAGAATTAGACAGTGTATAAGATCTGAGCAAGAACTTGAGCAAAGATGGAGCAAAGAAGTACATTTCATTTTGGCTTTGTCTCATTCTGCTCTCTGCGTTGTTCTGTGCCAAAGTTCTTCTCTGGTTGCTTCATCCCCTCAGCCCCTTTCCTGATCTCCAAATCCATCCCCCACCAAGATATCTTTTGAAAGTCACAACCACTTCCACACATGGAAAACATATTGAAGCCATTCTGGATGGTCCTTATGAAGAGACAGAAACCAAAGTGATATGGTCTTTCTGGGGCCAGGCCTCATCAGCTGGGTAGGGAAACATCTCTTTGGGTACAATGTAAAAAAAAAAAAAGCCAAAATGCATTTGGCTCCAGAATGCTTCCCCTACCTCTCTCCCTCCATAGCTGAACATTCTGGTATTAGACCCATTCCTTGGTTTAAGTCATCGTATTTCTAGAAAGACTCCATTCCAAATACAAAGATGCTACTCAGAAGGCTAATCTCATTTATACACATGGAAGGATTTCTTGTTCCCATGGAAAGCAGAGACCTAGAGACTTTTAGGTAATGAGCTGGTTCAAGTTGCAGAGAAAAATAAGAGTTACCATTTATCAAGTACTTTCTATGTGCTATTAGCCTTCATGAAAATGTCTTTTAAACATTTGACTTTTAAGTGCTGTGTTAAGAAGGTGGGGCTGGGTGGTTGGCCCTAACTGGTGGCCCTTTGTTGACAGGAGGAGGAAAGCTTCTGAGGAGAGAGGGCAGGTCAAAGGAGTGAGAAGTGTGGGCAGTAGGTCAAATACCTCCAAAGGTAAGCCCATACTAGACAGTTTTAGGAGAGGCTGCTGGTGGGGAGGAGGCAATGGCATGGCTACTTGGGGAGTCATTCCCATCCCTCACTATATGGACTCAAATTAAACATGTATTTTATTACCCTCATTCTCTTCCTTTTCCTCTCTTTTTCATTAGAACCCATTCCCAAAGAGAACCAGGTAGATAAACTCTTTTTTTCTAAGACCGTGAGTTGCCCATTCACTCATTTGCCCAGTAGGTGTGGATTGTATACCTAAGCTCTGCCATACACACAGGAAGGCACTAGGATAAAAAATCCAGACAGACCAGCATCACTCTCAGGTTTACAGAACCCAGAGAGAGAGCTTCATGTAAAACTGGTATGACAAATTCTTGAAAATTTCACCCCCTCTTGGGTGGATCCCACCTCTCCCTCTTGCTACCACTTCTTTTGTCAGCCTTCCTCATCTCTCCCGTGGAACCCTGCAGGAGCATCTTAGCTGTTTTGTCTTAGGTTGACAGTCTCTGACTTCAGAACAAGAACCTTGTTCCTTAACAAGGTATGTTAGAAGCTTAGGATCTGGCCCCATTTGCTTCCAGAGCCTTCTCCCCTCCAGCTTTCCCATAAGTCACGTGTGTCACCGCAGACCAGAGGAGACTCCAGAAGTCTCCTATAGCACAATGTGTACATATGCATCTCTGAACCTTTAGGCTTGTCCCCACTCTCATTCTGTGGTCACTGTTCACTTAATATTAATATTTATTCTCACCCTTCACAACTCATCTCCACTGGAACCTTCACCAATCTTCTCAGAAAGTTTCCTCCTCCCCTGTGTGCTCCCAGCACCTTGTTCAATGATACTGATCACCTTGCTTTAATCATTTTCTTACCTGTGTGTTTGCTTCCAGAGGCTGTGAGCTTTGGGGTCCAGGAAATGCTTCCTAGTGATATCTGTATTTACCATTCACAAGGCCCCTATCACACTGAAGACACATGTTAGAGGCCCAAATTATGCTTGAGTGAATCAGTGAATGAAATGAAATGAAAAGAAGAAAAGAATAAACATTTTAAGGGATAAAATACAGTAGAGTTGTGTAAAAGGGCTATGGGAACTCATACTTGGAGTTACTCACTCTACCTAGAGGAAGTGAGGGAAAGGAATCTCCTTTATGCTTTGAAGGATCATTAAGGATTGTCCTCTATTTCTGGAAGAGGTACATTTAAAAGGGGCAGAAAGCACACCTTAGGGGCTGGCAAAATTCCCTAACAGAAATGGGTTAGATTTCCATTACCCTATCATGGACTCCTGAGTTCACATCATCAAACAGATTCCTATCTGAATATCTAACCCTACTTTCCTATGCATGTTTGTCTTGTCCTGGGGAAATGCAGGAGTCTGTACTTCTCTAGAAAGATTATTAAAAACTTCTGAGATTATATAATATTTTACCTTTTGTGTCTGGCTTATTTCACTTAGCATAATGTTCTCTAGTTTCATCTATGTTGTCACAAAAAGCAGAATCTTCTTTTGTATTAAGGCTGAATAGTTGCCCATTTTATATATACAAGTTGAGCATGCCAAATATGAAAATCCAAAATGCTCAAGAGTCCAAAATTTTTGGAGTGCCAATATGGCGTTCAAAGGAAATGCTCATTGGAGCACTCTGGGTTTCAGATTTTCAGATTTGGGATGCTCAACCAGTAAACATAATGTAAATATTTCAAAATCTGAAAGAAAGGTAAAATCCAAAACACTTCCCGTCCTAAGCATTTTGGATAAGGGATACTCAACTTGTGTATATACATCACAGTTAGATAGGATTAATGGTCTAGAGATGTAAACGTACAGCATGATCACTATAGTTAACAATAAGGTATTTTATACTGGAAATTTACCAAGAGAGATTTCAGGTACTCTCACCACACACACACACAAAAGAAGATAACTATGTAAGGAGATGAATATGTTAATTAGCATGAGTCTAGTAATCATTTCATTATGCATATGTATATCAAGACGTCATGTTGTACATCATGAATATATACAATTTTTATTTAATAAACGAAAGACAGAAATGGCTGGGAGTGATTGGGCACAAAAGGAATAGCCAGGCCCTGGTGTCTCTTCCTTTCCATCACTTCTGATGTCAGTCTTGCTTCAGTGCTCCCTCTGCATGCAGGCCTGCTCTTACTTGCAGGTCAAAATCTCATGCTCATAAGATCCAAAGTCCAAACTAAATCTGAATGACTACACAGGGCAGCTTTTCATAGTCCCATGTCCCACCGTCTCACCAACTCCCACATAAATGCTTTGGGCTTTCAAGTGCTTTAAAGACTCTCCTGGATTTCCCTGTCATTCTTGGTACAAACTTAAGATTGAGAAAGGGAAGACAGATGGTAATAACGTCAAGAGGAAGGGCGCAAGATTATTTTTTCTTCACGACCATCTTGTTGGAAATGACTAGTTTTTTTAACTGCCCATTAACTATGTGTAATTGGCTACTGATTCATTAAAGGCAAGCAGCTCAAATATTTGCATGCATAGGTATTTCCTCAAGATATAAAATACTATTGTGAGTGTAAATCTCTCTGTAGATGTGGTGATTCTTCTGTACATTGTGTGAGGCACATGACTTAGGCACAGGCTTTCCCATTGCCACATTTCTACCTTTTTCTTGACTTTGGAGAAATACTGGCACTTGAATTGAATTCGGTCTCTGTAGCTTTATTTTAGTCACCTTCGACTCTATCCTTATCTTATTTCTTGAAAAAAATTCTACTTTTCTAACTCTCAGTCAAACAAATTAACACATTTGTGTGTGTATCCTTTCCAAATCTTGAAGAAACCATTTTAATATTCAGAAAACTATTTATACTTCTGGTAAAAACAAATAGTCTACAATGTCTCCTACCTGTTTTAGAAATCAATCTTGAGGAGCTCTGTTATAGAAACAAGTTATTAATATTGGAGCCTGATGATCATTGTCACAATAAAGAGAAGAAATGAATATAAAAGTCAAAAACCCCTAAACAGTGATGCCTCTGGAGATACATATCAGCAGGCAGAACATACTCCTCTTCTTTAAAAGAAAGTAAAACTTAACCTGAAGGGGAAACATAAAGAACCTTGGAGAATTTTATATTAGGACATAAAGAAGCCCTGAGCTACTGTATGGATTTTGGCAGAATAGAAGCAAGAGAAATAGTTTTTCTCAATGCAGTAGGAGCAAAGGAGGCTAAAGAACAAGACAAGGGGCCGGGCCTGGTGGCTCACGCCTGTAATCCCAGCACTTTGGGAGGCCGAGGTGGACAGATCATGAGGTCAGGAGCTCGAGACCATCCTGGCTAACACGGTGAAACCTCGTCTCTACTAAAAATACAAAAAATTAGCTGGGCGTGGTGGCAGGTTCCTGTAGTCCCAGCTACTCGGGAGGCTGAGGCAGGAGAATGGCGTGAACCCGGGAGGCGGAACTTACAGTGAGCCGAGATCGTGCCACTGCAATCCAGCCTGGGCGACAGAGCGAGGCTCCATCTCGAAACAATAAATGAATAAATAAAAAAGAATAGGACAAGGATGAGAAAGGGAAGGAGGAGAGGAGCGGATGGAGAAGGAGGAGGAGGAAATGGAGAAAGAGAAGGGGAAGATGGAGAAGAAGAGGAAGGAAGGAAGAAGGAAGGAAGGAAGGAAGGAAGGAAGGAAGGAAGGAAGGAAGGAAGGAAGGAAGGAAAGAAGGAAGGAACAAAAGGAATGCAGTGAGTTGTCCATGACATCTGACAGCTTAAATGTATTGGTAAATGAACCTCATGGAGGTTAAGTGAAAGAGGAACCATGTTGTGAGAATACTAAGGCAGTTCAAAACTAAAGGAAGAGATAAAAAGCCCCAGGAGCACTAGCAACTAGAGTAGGCCCGAAGAGTTAGGACCCCAGCTCTACAGGAAGCTACTGTCAGAGCAACCATGCTTCTCATCCTTATAATTTCTATCAAAGTTTCAAATTTGAAGTAGAGAAGAACTGATTGGCCTGGCTTGGTTCGGATTTAAAAGCTTCTGGATCAATAGCTATAGCTAATTTGCAGGGCAGGGGTAAGAGTAGAGGACAGATGTGCATCAAAACCAGTTTAAAAATACCTAAGTATTTAATGCACCCTTCCTATACATCAGAAGCTTTTTTTTTTTTTTTTTTTTTTTTGAGACAGACTCTTGTTTTGTAGCCCAGGCTGGAGTGCAGTGGCGTGATCTCCGCTCACTGCAAGCTCTGCCTCCCTGGTTCACGCCATTCTCCCACTTCAGGCTCCAGAGTAGCTGGGATTACAAGCATATGCCACCACGCCCAGCTAATTTTGTATTTTTTTAGGAGAGACAGGATTTCACTGTGTTTGTCAGACTGGTCTCAAACTCCTGACCTCAGGTGATCCACCTGCCTCGGCCTCCCAAAGTGCTGGGATTACAGGCATAAGCCACTGCGCCTGGCCCATCAGAAGCATTTTGAGGAGCTAACGATATAATGGAGAATAAGCAGACAGAATTTCTGCCCTTCAGGAAGTTCAGGGGATCTGTATGGGCAAGGCTGCCACCCAATTAGTGTCTATTACACTAAGTCAGGAAATACTGTTTCTGAGACTGACACAGGAAAATCTGCAAACCAGAAAACTGTAGACTTATTTCTGCGGGAATTCTTGACAATAAGTCCTCCACTAAAACCCCCAAACCACGTAGCAGCTTATGGAGGTTTCGGTTTTAAGGAGGTAGGGAGAAGAAAGAGAGAGACAGAGAGAGAGATGGAGAACATGGTTGAGAGAAAGAGAAGCCTTATCAAGTTAAGGGAAGATCAACTTCATATTAAACAATGTTAAGACAACAATTAGGGTTAATAGAAAAAAGTCCAAATTGTAGTCACATTTGTGATAATTACTTAGCATAGTACTTGGTACAGTAGATGCGTAAATATTAACTAAACCTGAATTTATGCTTTATTTATTGATAGAAAGTCACAAAATATAGGCATAGTAACAGATATACAGGCTTTACATACAGGCAGCTTGAACTCTGGTATATCATTGCTATGTGACCCTGGACAAAGAAGTTAGGGTCTTTCAACTGAGGACATTAAGGTATATTGATAGAGTTTCATGAAGGTTAAATAATATAATGCATATAAAATCATATATTAAGTGCACAGTAAATATTCATTCCTGTCTTCATCTTCTTATTAAGTGCATGTTCTTAACATCCAGCATTTGATTTTACTAGAAAGTTTATGTCTTAAGACAAAATCTTAAAAAGTTGTTCTTATAAATGTAATGTGCTAGACAGAAAATCTAGGTCTTAACTCTGTTTCTAGCAGTTCAATGACACTGTCCATTAAAGGCTGCTGCTATCACCACCTGGTGGCAGCATACTGTATAATTTTTTTTAATTTAAAAATGACATACTCATACATATTTACAGGGTAAAGTGTGATATTTTGATACCTGTATACAAGTCATAATAGTCAAATTATGGTAATTAGCATATTTATCACCTCAAATATTTATCATTTCTTTGTGTTGGGAACGTTCAAAATCCTCTCTTCTAGCTATGTAAAAATAGAGAATAAATAATTATTAACTATAGTCATCCTTCAGTGCTACAGAATACTAGAACTTATTCCTCATATCTGGGTATAATTATGTGTTCCTTAACCAACACCTTTCCCTATCCCCTCTTCTTTTCACCCTTCCCAGACTCTAGATATCATTATTCTGCTCTTTACTTCTATGAGGTCTTACTTAGCTTCCACATATGAGTGAGAATACATGGCATTTATCTTTCTGTTCTTGCCTTACTTCACTTAATATAATATTCTGTAGGCTCACCCATGTTGCTATAAATGAGAGGATTTCATTCTTTTTATGCTGAATAGTATTCCATTGTGTATGTATACCATGTTTTCTTTATCCATTCATCTGTTGATGGACACTTAGGTTGATTCCGTATCTTGGCTATTATGAGCAGTGTTTCAGTAAACATGGGAGTGCATATATGTCTTTGACACACTGATTTTCTTTACTTTGGATATATGCCCAGTAATGGGATTATTGGATCACATGGTAGTTTGTTTTATTTTTTGAGGCACCTGCATACTGTTTTCCATAATGGCTATACTAATTTACATTTCCACAAACAGTGTATAGGAGTTTCATTTTCTCCTCCACATCCTTGCCAGCTTTGTTATTTTTTGTCCTTTTGATAATAACCATTCCAGCTAGGGTGAGATAGTATCTCATTTTGGTTTTCATTTGCATTTCCCTGATGATTAGTGATGTTGAGCATTTTTTCCATATACTTCTTGAACATTTGTATGCCTTCTTTTGAGAAATGTCTATTCATATCATTTGCCCATTTTTAATGTGTGTGTGTGTGTGTTGGCTGTTGAGTTGTTTGAATATTCTGAGTATTGTTCCCTTGTTAGATAAATAATTTGCAAATATTTTCTCCCATTCTGTAGGTTGTCCTTTACTCTGTCTATGTTTCCTTTGCTATGCAGAAGTTTTTTAATTTGAGATAATCTCACCTGTATATTTTGGCTTTTGTTGTCATTTTTGTTGTCTTTTTTAAGGTTTTCTCCATAAAAATATCTGCCTAGACCAATGTCCTGAAGCACTTCTCCTAAGTTTTCTTCTAATATTTTTATAGTTTGAGATTTAGGTCTTTAATCCATTTTGAACTGACTTTTGTATATGGTGATAGAAGCCTAGTTTCATTCCTCTTTGTATGAATATTTGGTTTTTCCAGCATTATTCATTAAAGAGAATGTTCTTTCCTCAATGTATGTTCTTGGGGTGTCTTTGTTGAAAATCAGGTGTCGGTAAGTATGTGGATTTATTTCTGGGTTCTCTTTCTGTTCCGTTGTTCTATGTGTCTATTTTTATGCCAGTACCATGCTGTTTGGGTTATTATAGTTTTATAATATATTTTGAGGTCAGGTAGTGTGATGCCTACAATGTTATTCTTTTCACACAGGATTGCCTTAGCAAATTGTCCCTGCTTGCAAGATGATATGATCTTACATACAGAAAAACTAGACTCAAAAAACTCTTAGAACTGAGAAACAAATTTAGTAAAGTTGCAGGATACAAAATCAACATGCAAAAAAACCCCATATCATTTCTATATACCAATAATTAGCTGGAAGAAATTTTTATTATTTCATTATATATGTTCATCACTCAAAATATTCTACAAAAATCAAGAAAGCAATCCCATTTATAATAGCCACAAAAATAATAAAATTTCTAAAAATAAATTTACCAAGGAGGTGAAAGAACCCCATAAGAAAAACATAAAATTCTGATGAAAGAAATTGAAGAGGATACAAAACAATGGAAGGACATCCCATGTTTATGAGTTTGGAAGAATTAATATTGTTAAAATCACTGTACTACCCAAAGAAATCTGACGATTTAATGCAATCTCTATCAAAATACAAATGACATTCTTCACAAAAATATAAAAAATTCTAAAATGTATATGGAACCACAAAAGACCCCAAATAGCCCAAAGCAATCTTGTATATTTTGGGGTGACAACTATATACAATGAAATCCTAAACATTCCTTAGGTTCTCACATGTTACACATATAGGAAAAGTTTAGACAACAACTGTTTGTACAACACATTTTCCTATAACCAATATGTGATGACACTTTGGTATGTTATGAAGATACCTGAAGTAGTAACTTGGATTTTCAAAATTTACTGGTGTCTGCCTTTAATGCCATCAGCTTAATACCACTCTCCTTCAATATCCCTCAGTACCCCTGTTGCAGCCTGAATTCAAAAGCTTAGGCATTGCTCTGAAGAGTTGTGTAAAAATAAAGCAGATCATGACATCAAAAGCATACACTAAAAAGACAAAGAAAATAAATACACTGGACATCATCAAAATTAAAAACCCTTATGTTCCAAAGGATATTATCAAGAAAGTGAAAAGACGATCCATAGAATGAAAGAACATTTTTGTAAATCATATATCTGATAAGGGACTTGTATCTAGAATATAAAAAAGACTCCTACAACTCAATAAAAAGATCAATAACCCAATCAAAATGGTCGAGATCTAAGTAGATATTTCTCTAAAGAATATGTATGCAATGCCAAAAAACACATACAAAATGTTCAGCATCAGCCATCACAGAAATGCAAACTAAAAACATAATGAGATACCATTGCACACACACAAGGATGGCTATAATAAAAAAGACAGCAAATAACAAATGCTGGCAAAGATTTGAAGAAATTAGCACCCTTATATACTATTGATAGAAATGTAAAATGGTGCAGCTACTGTGGAAAACAGTCTGGCAGTTTGTCAAAAGATTAACCCAAGGTTATCATATGACCCATCAATTCTACTCCTAGGTATAATCTAAGAGAAGTGAAAACATAAACCCATGCAAAAACTTGTACATGAATGTTCATAAGAGCATTATTTGGCTCTTTTCACACCAAAAAGTGAAAACAACCTCAAATGTCCCTCAATTAATTCTTAAGGTGGAATATTATCATCAATAAAAAGAATAAAGTATCGATACATGCAACGACATGGCTGAACCTTGAAAATACTACCCAAAGTGAAAGAAGTCAATCACAGAACCACACATTATATAATTTTATTTATGTGAAATACTCAGAACAGGAAAGTCCATAGAAACAAAATGTAGATTGCATTTGCCTGGGGCTGGAGGGGTATGCTGAAGCTGGGGGTAATGGTTAAGGGAAATGGGGTTTCTTTCTGGGGTAATGAACACATTCTAAAATTGATTGTGGTGATGGTTGCACAACTCTGTGAATATATAAAAGGCCTTTATGTATTTATAGGTGAACTGTATGACATCTTAAATGGGTGAATTATATATTTTAAGTATATCTCAAAAGGTTGTTAAAAAGTAAAAAACAAAGCATGTCCAACATGGTGATGGAGAAGAGATTCATCATTTCTCCCCTATGCACATATTTTTAGTTCTTTTCAGAACTAAAAATTTCAATCTAACATTGGAGGCTAATCTTTTATAGAAGTTAAAATATTTTTATAGAAGCTAAAATATTTTACATAAACTAATTTGGAGCTTTGGAAACATTTTTTTCCGGATTTTATTTTACCATAAAAGAGTATTCTCTTCTGGCTTCAGTGGTGCTCATCAAAATGGAAAAATAACACAATTTTACATTTAACTGTAACAAGATTCGCTTTAGATATCTAGAGCAGAGCTAATCTCACCACCAGAAGTCACTGATGTTGGTATCGTATTACTGATTTTATGATCTGACCCATGGTCACAATCCCTTCCATAACACACACACGTACACATGCGTGCGCACACACACACATTCTCACATGTATGTATGCATACAATACTCTGGTACATTGGGTTGTGACATGGAATATCTTAGGGAACCTTGTCTGCAGTGCCAAGGCAGGCCCTGGCTAGACTCACTGATGCATCTGTTTAGTTTAGGCTTCTTATAATCCTGAAAACAGTATTTCTTGATCTCTATAGCTCATTGAAACAAATCACAGAATCTATGTATTGAAAAGCACTTTACAAGCATCTAAGTCTTACATAGACTTTCCAATGTGAATTAAACCAACCCAGTCTTTCATTCCTATCTGATTCTGTTACAGTCATAGAGATGCCGCGCAAAGGATAAAAGAGCCATTTTTCATGACCTTCCTCGTTTCTCTGAACAAAGCCCAGTGTCAAAATCCTTGAAAAGCATGTATTATAGTGAAGAACAAGATTCAAAAAAAATGTTTGGAAGCATTCATGATACAGAAAAATAATTTCCTCTCTCTCATCCCAAAATAAAAATCAACCTTATGATGTGTTAGATTGAAATGTTTAAATATTGAACCAGTGCCAAAAAATGATCTGTAAGCCTCAATAAGTTTCATGAAATTTAAAAATGATATTATTATCCCATCTGACAGAGTGTCTTTCAGGACTCGGAGCTGTGTGGCCCAGATTAGGGGCCTTCTAATGAAAAATAATCGTGCAGCACATTTGACTTACAAATATAGTGACATATATAATATTCAAAAGACATATATTCATAGGTCTATTTGCAATTGCTAGTTACTAGTATCAATTTTGCTTCCTACACAGAACAACGGGGTCTTTTTTCTTATATATTAGATGCTGATACTTACAACATAAAGTTTCTTTCCAGAAAGAAAAAAAGATATGTACATACGAAAAACAACACAGTGCCTATTTGCACTTAATGGACTATCCAAACTTGATATTTAAAAAGAGGGACAACTGATCGTCAAGGAGATGGGTATAATATTTACATATATAATATGAAACTCACTTATCATTTGTATATCATAAATGTTGTAACATGAACAATGTTAGCTGAACGCCTGGCAGTCCTTTCTACAGTCTCAGCTCTATCCATCCCAGCTCTTACTATGTAATGAATTTCCTAAAGCCACTGACATTGGAGAAAAGGACCCTGTTTGGGGTTTGTTTTGTTTTGTTTCTATTCTTCTGTTTCCATCTCTTTACCAGAAATGCTTTATGCAAATAGAATCTTTTCCTTTGCCATCTCCTGCTGTGCTACAAAACACTGGAGAGGAGAGTGAGAGATGGTTAGAAAGAGGGGGCGGGGCTGGAAGGGTCCTTGTTCACTCTCAGCTGCTCTGAGCTTAGAGCAGGCACAAGATTGATGACACTCCCTGGGTGTACAGGAAGATCTCCTCCTTGTGAAACACTGCTCATGAGGCCTGATAGACTTGTCATCTCTTAATAAACATCACTGATATGTCGGAAGGAGAGAGCCAGCATAGGAGAAGGGCATACTCAGCAGAGTGCTTGCCATTCTTGATGATTTACTTAGCATATCCTGCTGATGGTGCCACAGAGGAATGGGCTTTATTCCCCACCCGGAAGACCCTCTGCAAGGCCTCAATTCCCTCTCGGGACCCAGAGAGGTGTAATTGTGATCCAGCTCCTCCTTTTGGGGGAAACGTCCTAATTTCCCAGGTCTCTTTGCATCCCTGAATATGGATGCAAAGAGGAATTCAGGATTACAGTGTTACAGATCTTTCTTTCCCCTGGAACGCAGGGCACTCCACACACTGTTGTTTTCCCTAGTCCCTGGGAAGCTTCTTCTCTGTGCTTTTAGAGTGATATGGAGAGAGCATCGAAACAACTTTAGTAAAGTCACACTGTGGCAGAAGCAACCCCAGGAGAAAGTCTGTCCTAGTTCTACAAACTTCTTTACCTCTTCTTCCTCTCTTCCCATCTGTTCTTTTTCTACCTAGCTTAAAAATCATTCCTGAAATCCAATCTTCTCCACAAATATGGCCCTCATTAATTCAGTGGGCCGTCCTTGCTGCCCTTTAGCGCATGTAGTCCACGAAGGGAATTCTCAGAATTTCTTCTCCATTTGACTCCACAGGGAACGCATCTTTGTTTCTCCATCCAGGTCCCACCTAAGAGCTGGCACTGAGCACACGTGCCGCAGACATTTGATACAGAGTAAATGTGTGCATGGATGAGTTCCATGTTCATTCTTTTCCCTGCCAAACTTGAAACCAAACTTGTTTTTGCCTCCTACGTAAACATGTAAACATTTCAGTGTTCATTTTGATTTTCACTGGGATGTTTAATTCTTCTTTTCAGTGGGTGATCAGCATGTTCACTTCTACACACCTACATTAGAGCATCCTGGAGGACAGGGAGCCAGAGGCTGTCTCTGGGCAGCACTAGAGTCCTTTTGCAGAAAGTAAAGTCTTTCCTGATGGATGTTGCCAACGACCGTGATGAAGGCGCTCACGGACACCTTCTCCACTACTGCAGATGTGTTTCATTGTGTTAAATGAGCCACACAGGCAGCTTAGGCAACATAAGACAGAGGTACGGCCATTGGAATAACAAAAAACCCAAAGACATAAATTGGGGCCCCAGCCTAGTTGTTGTAGTAGGGGCCCTGTGGCCCAGGTTCTTCCTGAGGTCGGAGTCTCCTTGCTCTGTTTCCCCCACAGGAAATTGTTCTTCTGATATTTTGAAGTCTTTTATGTGTAACATATGTGTGCGGCCAAATAGTGAGCTTTCATTTTCATCTTGAAATAATTGCGATTAATAAATTACAATGGAGCTGCAGTATTAGCTTCATTCCCAGGGGAACCAGAATGTGTTTACATTCCTAGAAGTCAGCCACAGCCTGAACTCAAGAAGTTCATCTCCCATGGGAATTCAAGGAGGCTTCTAGGAGATGTGTGTCAAGACTGGGGAATGGGGAAGGAGATGAAGTTTACCTTTAGAACACTCTTCTGTGATCCTCTTTTGTTCTCTATAGTGGGCCCATTCCTAAGGCAACTGTCTCTTTATTATTTCCCTATTCCCCTCATCCTCAGACCCAGACCAGCAAACAGCACCAGATGCAACAGGGCTCCTCTCTTTAGTCCTCTACTTCTTCAGGCCAGCAGCCTTGCAGGATACCTTGCAGGAAGCCTACATCAGCCATTTGCTCTGCAAATTCACTTGCTGGGGCATCTGGGAAAACAGATATTCTGTAGCGGTATGGACAGAGTTAGCTGCTTAGCTCTGTTAGAGAACCATTTTTCTTTAGGTTTTGTATTAGTCCGTTCTCACACTGCTGTAAAGAACTACCTGAGACTGGGTAATTTATAAAGAAAAGAAGTTTAATTGACTCCAGTTCCACATGGCTGGGGAGGCTTCAGGAGACTCACAATCATGGCAAGAGGAGAAGGAGTAGCAAGCATGTCTTACTACCACAAAGCAGGAGAGAGAGCAAGTGAGCAAGGTGGGACATGCCACACTTTTAAACCATCAGATCTCATGAGAACTCACTCACTAGCACAAGAACGACATGGGGGAAATCCACCCCCATGATCCAATCACCTCCCACCAGGTCCTTCCCCTGACACGTGAGGATTACAATTCAACATGAGATTTGGGCGGGGGGACAAAGCCAAAGCATATCAGGTAATTTCAGAAATACTGGTTAATTTTGTGGAAATACTAAAATTCACTATATAAGAGGCCTTCTACTCAATCTAAGCAGCAAAGAAGTAAGAAGCTTCTGCTTGTGAGTGAAACTGGCTTTGATTCCAGGTTCTGCCACTTAATTGTCTGGCTTCAAATATTTTTTTAATTATTAACTTTTAATTTTTGTAGGTACATAGTAGATGTGTGTGTGTGTGTGTATATATATATGTGTGTATACATAAGAATACATAAGACAGAATACATAAGACATCTTGATACAGGCATACAATGCATAATAATCATATCAGGGCAAATAGGGCACCCATCACCTCAAGCATTTATCCTTTCTTTGTGTTATGAGCAATCCAGTTATACCGTTTTAGCTATTTTAGTTATTTATTGTACATTTGTACAATAACAAAATAATTTAGTGTACATTTGTCCAATAACAAAACCGTTGTCCTACTTTTTATATTCATGAGTTGAGTTGTTTCCATTTTTAGTTCCCCAAATAAGTGAGAACATGTGAAATTTGTCTTTCTGTGCCTGGCTTATTTCACTCAACATAATGACGTGCAATTCCATCCATGTTGCAAATGACAGGATCTCATTTTTTCTTAAGACTAAAAAATACTCCATAGTTACAAGTACCATGCTTTCTTTCTCCATTCATTTATTGATGGACACTTACGTTGCTTTCCAATCTTGGCTATTGTGAATAGTGCCACAATAAACATAGAAGTGCAGATATTTCTTCAATATATTAATTTTCTTTCTTTTTGGTATATCTAGCAGTGGGATTGCTGGGTTATATAGTAGCCCTATATTTAGTTTTTTGAGGAATCTCAAATTGTTCTCCATAGTGGTTGTACTAAGTTACATTCCCACCAACACTATATAAGGGTTCCTGTTTCTCCACATCCTCACCAGCATTTGTCCTTTAGATAAAAGTCGCTTTAACTGGTGTGAGATGATATCTCATCGTAATTTTGATTTGCATTTCTCTGATGATCAATGATGTTGAGCACCTGTCCACATACCTGTTTATCATTTGTATGTCTTCTTTTCAGAAATGTCTTTGCAGATCTTTCACTTTTAAGAAATTAAATTATGGCCAGCGTGGTGGCTCATGCCTGTAATCCCAGCACTTTGGGAGGCTGAGGCAGGCAGATCATGAGGTCAGGAAATCGAGACCATCCTGGCTAACATGGCGAAACTCTGTCTCTACTAAAAATACAAAAGATTAGCCGGGTGTGGTGGCAGGCGCCTGTAGTCCCAGCTACTCGGGAGGCTGAGGCAGGAGAATGGTGTGAACTTGGGAGGTGGAGTTTGCAGTGAGCCAAGACCGCACCACTGCACTCCAGCCTGGGTTACAGAGCAAGATTCCGTCTAAAAAAAAAGAAAAAAAAAATCAAACTATTAGAATTTTTCCTATAGAGTTGTATGAGTTCCTTATGTATTATGGTTTTTTGTTTGGTTGATTGGTTTTGTTTTGAGACGGAGTCTTGCTCTGTCACCCAGACTGGAGTGCAGTGGCGTGATCTCAACTCACTGCAACATCTGCCTTCCCGTTCATGCAATTCTCCTGCCTCAGCCTCCCGAGTAGCTGGGACTACAGGTGTGCACCACCACGCCAGGCTAATTTTTTGTATTTTAGTAAAGATGGGGTTTCACTGTGTTGCCCAGGCTGGTCGCAGACTCCTGAGCTCAAGCAGTTCGTCCACCTTGGGCTCTCAAAGTGCTGGGATTATGAGCATGAGCCACCATGCCCAGTCATGTATTTTGGTTATTAATCCCAGATGGGTAGTTTGCAAATATTTGCTCCCATTCTGTGGGCTGTCTCTTCACTTTGTGTATTGTTTTCTTTGCTGTGCAGAAGGCTTGATATGATTCCATTTGTCTATTTATTCTTTGGTTGCCTGTGCTTGTTGGGTATTACTAAAGAAGTCTTTACCTGGTACAATATCCTGGAAAGTTTCCTTAAAGTTTTCTTTTAGTAGTATCATAGTTTAAGAACTTAGATTTAAATCTTTAATCCATTTTGATTTTATTTTTGTATATGGTGGAAGACAGGGGTCTAGTTCCATTTGTCTGCATAGGGATTTCCATTTCTCCCAGCATCATTTATTGGAGAGATTGTCTTTTTCCCAATGTATGTTCTTGGCACATTTATTGAAAATGAACTCACTATTGGCGTATGGATTTGTTTACATTTTCTCTATCCTGTTCTACTGGTCTATGTGTCTGTTTTTATACCAGTACCATGCTGTTTTGGTTACTATAGCTCTGTAATATAATCTGAAACCAGGTAATGTGATTCCTCCAGTTTTATTCGTTTTGCTGAGGATGGCTTTGTCTATTCTGGGTCTTTTGTGATCCTATATATATTTCATAATTGTTTTTTCTATTTCTGTGAATAATGTCATTAGTCTTTTGAAGGGTATTGCATTGAATCTGTAGATTCTTTGGGTGGACAATACTGTGGACATTTAAACAGTATTGATTCTTCCAATCCATGAACATGGAATCTTTTTCTATTTTTCAGTGTCCTCTTGAGCATTTTTTCCTTCAATGTTTTATAGTTTTCACTGTAGAGATCTTTCACTTCTTTGGTTAAGTTCCTAGGTATTTTATTTTATTTGTAGCTATTACAAATGGGATTACTTTATTGATTTCTTTTAAAGATTGTTTGCTGTTGGAATACAGAAATACTATTGATTTTTGTATGTTGATTTTGTATTCTGCAACTTTACTTAATGTTTTGATCAGTTCTAATAGTATTCTTGTGGGGTCTTCAGGTTTTTCCAAATATAAGACCATAATGTCTGCAAACAAGGAAAATTTGACTTCTTTCTTTCCAATTTGAATGCCTTTATTTCTTTCTCTTGTCTGATTGCTCTAACTAGGACTTCTAGTGTTATGTCGAATAACAGTGGTGAAAGTGGGCATCCTTGTCATGCTTCAGACCTTAGAGGAAAGACTTTCAGTTTTTCCCTATCTAGTATGCTACTAACTGTGGGTATGTTATGTATGGCTTTTATCATGTTGAAGTATGTTCCTTCTATAGCCAGTTTTATTTAGGGTTCTTATCTTGAAGGGACATTGAATTTTATCAAATGCATTTTCAGCATCAATTGAAATGATTATAGGATGTTTGTCCTTCATTCTGTTGATATGATGTATCACAGTGATGATCTGCATATGTTGTACCATCCTTGCATCCATGGGATAAATCTCAGTCATGATGACTAATCTTTCTAATGTGGTGTTGAATTCAGTTTGCTAGTATATTGCTGAGGATTTCTGCATCAATGTTCACCAAGAATATTGGCCTGAAGTTTGTTTTGTTTTGTTTTGTTTTTTTAATGTCTTTGTCTGGTTTTGGTATCAGGGAAAATACTGGCCTCATACAATGAGCATGAAAGTATTCCCTCCTCCTCTACTTTTCATAATAGTTTAAATATAATTGGTATTAGTTCTTCTTTAAATGTTTGGTAAAATTCAGCAGTGAAGCCATTGGGTCCCTGGCTTTTCTTTGCTGGGACAGTTTTATTATGGCTTTGATCTCCTTACTTGTTATTAATCTGTTCAGGTTTTGGATTTCTTCATGGTCCAATCTTGGTAAGTTGTATGTGTCTAGGAATTTATCCATTTCTCCTAGGTTTTGCAATTTATTGGTATATAGTTGCTCATAGTAGGCTCCAATGATCCTTTGATTTTCTATAGTATAGGTTGTAATGTCTCATTTGTCATCTCTGACTTTATTTACTGGTGTCTTCTCTCTCTTTTTCTTAGTCTGGCTAAAGGTTTGTTGATTTTATTTATCTTTTCAAAGAACCAACGCTTCCTTTTATTGATCTTCTGTATTGTTTTCTTCATTTCAATTTCATTTATTTCTGCTCTGATATCCTTCTTTCCTTCCTTCCTTCTTATTTTCTTTCTTTCATCTTTTTTTTCAGTCTTACTCTGTCAAGATTGGATCGTGAAGAAATCCAAAACCTAACATATGGATTATCTTTGAGAATGAGTCATGTAATGAGAAGAATGTATATTCTGCAGCCATTGGATGAATGTTCTATAAATATCTATTAGGTCCATTTGGCCTATAGTAAATAATAAGTCTGATGTTTCTTTGTTGATATTCTATTTGGATGATGAAAGTGGGATGTTGCAGTCTCCAGCTATTATTATGTCATATTATATCAGAGTCTCTCTCTCTCTTTAGCTCTAATAATATTTGCTTTATATATCTGAGTGCTTCAGTTTAAGGTGCATATATATTTACAATTGTTATATCCTCTTCCTGAATTGAGTCCTTTATCATTGTATAATGACATTCTTTGTCTCTTTTTAGCATTTCCATCTTGAAATCTATTGTGGTTGATATAAATATAGCTATTCCGACTCTTTTATGGTTTCCATTTTCATGGAATATCTTTTTCCATCCCTTTATTTTCAGTCTATGTCTGTCTATAGAGATGAAGTGTGTTGTTCTTGTAGGCAACAGATTATTGGGTCTTTTTTAAATCAATCACTCTATTTTTTTATTATTTATTTATTTTATTTTATTTTTTGACACAGAGTTTGGCTCTTGTTGCCCAGGCTGGAGTGCAATGGCATGATCTCGGCTCACTGCAACCTCTGCCTCCAAGGTTCAAGTGATTCTCCTGCCTCAGCCTCCTGAATAACTGAGATTACAGGTGCCCACCACCATGTCTGGCTAATTTTTTGTATTTTTAGTAGAGGCGGGGTTTCACCATGTTGGTCAGGCTGGTCTAGAGCTATTGACTCTAGTTGATCTTACCCCCCTGGGCCTCTCAAAGTACTGGTATTACAGGCGCGAGTCACCATGCTCTTTTGATTGCAGAGGTTAGTTCATTTACCTTCAATGTTATCATTGCTAAGTAAAAATTCCTGCCATTTTGTTATTTGTTTTCTGGTTGTTCTGTGGTCTGTTCCTCCTTATTTCCTTTCTTCTTTTAGTGAATGTGATTTTCTCTGGTGATATGTTTTAATTACTTGCTTTTAAATTTTTTGTGCATCTGTTGTATTTTATTATTTTCTGTTATCATGAGGATTGCAAATAATATCTTATAACCTATTATTTTAAAGTGATGACAATTTAACACTGATTGCATAAACAAACAAGCAAAGAGAATACTAATAAAAACTTTACATTTTAACTTTGTCTTCCTCCTTTTTAACTTTTTGTTGCTTCTATTTATATCTTATTATACTATGTCTTGAAAAGTTGTTCTAGTTATTATTTTGGATTTGTTCATCTTTTAGTCTTTCTACTCAAGATATGAGTAGTTTATACACCATGATTATAGTGTTATAATATTCTGTGTTTTTCTTTGTACTTACTATTACCAGTGAGTTTTGTACCTTCAGATGATTTATGATTCCTCATGTTATATAAATAGCCTTTTCTTTCAGATTAGAGAATCCCATTTAGCATTTCTTGTAGGACAGGTTTGATGTTGACAAAATTCCTCAGCTTTTGTTTGTCTGAGAAAGTCTTTATATATATCCTTCATGTTTTAAGAATATTTTTGCCAGATAGACTATTCTAGGATAAAAGTGTTTTTTTTTTTTTCCTTCAGCCTTTTAAATATGTTATGCCACTCTCTTCTGGCCTGTAATGTTTCTACAGAGAAGTCTGCTGCCAGATGTATTGGAGCTCCACTGTATGTCATTTGTGTCTTTTCTCTTGCTGCTTCTAGGATCCTTTCTGTATGCTTGACCTTTGGATGTTTGGATTAAATGTCTTGAGGTAGTTTTCTTTGGGTTAAATCTACTTGGTGTTCTATAACCTTCTTGTACTTGAATATTGTTGCCTTTCTCTCAGTTTAGAAAGCTCTCTGTTATTATCCCTTTGAATAAACTTTCTACCCCTCTCTCTTTTCCCACTGCCTCTTTAAGGTCAATAAATCTTACTTAAATTTGCCCTTTTGAGGCTATTTTCCAGATCTTGTAGGCATGCTTCATTATTTTTTATTCTTTTTTTCTGTTGTCTTGTCTGACTATGTATTTTCTAATAGACTGTTTTCAAGCTCACCAATTCTTTCTTCGGCCTGGTTGATTCTGCTGTTAAAATACTCTGATGCATTCTTCAGTATATTGACGGTGTTTTTCAACTCCAGAATTTCTGCTTAATTCTTTTATTTTAAGTCTTTTAAAAAATTATCTGATAGGATTCTGAATGTCTTCTCTGTGTTACCTTGAATTTCATTGACTTTCCTCAAAACAGCTATTCTGAATTATCTTTCTGAAAGGTCATATATCTCTGTTTCTTCAAAACTGACCCTTGGTGTCTTATTTACTTGGTTTGGTCATGATTTCCTGAATGGTTTTGATGCTTGTAGATATTCAGTGGTGTCTGGGCATTGAAGAGTTAAGTATTTATTGTAGTCTTTGCAGTCTTGGCTTGTTTGTACCCATGCTTCTTGGAAAGGCTTTCCAGCTATTCAAGGGGACTTGAGTGTTGTGATATAATTTTTCAGTCACTGCAGCTGTATCTGCATTAGGGGGCACCCCAGGCCTAATAACACTGTGTCTCTAACAGACCCATAGAAGTACTGCCTTGGTGATCTTAGATAAAATCTAGAAGAATTCTCTGGATTACTAGGCAGGGAGTCTTATTCTCTTCCCTTGCTTTCTCCCAAACAAACAGAGTCTGTCTGTCTCTCTCTCTCTCTCTCCTGAGCTGCCTGGATCTGAGGCATGCGTGACACAAGCACCCATGTGGCCACCACCCTTGAGACTGCACTGGGTCAGACCTGAAGCCAGCATACCACTGGGTCTCACCTAAGGCCTGCAGTAACCATTGCCTGGCTACTGCCTACGTTTGCTCAAGGTACTAGCCCTACAACCAATAGATGGCAAAGCCAGTAAGCCTTGTGTCCTTCCCTTCAGGGTAGTGAGTTTCCCTGGCTCTAGGTGGGTCGCTCATCTGGAAACAAGGGCCTGGAGCTGAAAACCTTAGGAATCTACCTGGTTCTCTATTCTACTGCAGCTGAGCTGGCACCAAAGCCATAAGACAAAGTCCTTGCCACTCTTTCTTCTCTGTTTCACAGGCAAAGGGGCCTCTCTCTGTGGCTGCTACTGCCCCGGGCCCATGGCAAGTACTGCCTGGCTACCACCAATGTTCATTTAAAGCCAAAGGGCTCTTCAGTCAGCTTGTGGTAAATGCTGCCAGGCCTATGATCCTCCCTTCAAGGCAGTGGCCTTCCCTCTGGCCCAGGGCAGGTCAAGAAATGTCTTCTAAGAGACAAGGTCCAGAATCAGAGCCTCCTTGGCAGTGTACCCCACTGGGGATGAGCTGATAATTAAGTTGCAAGAAAAAGTCCCCTTTACTTTTCCCTCTCTTTTTTTCAAGCAGAAGGAGTCCCTCCCCATACCTACCACTTCTGGGAATGTGCTGGGTCCCTACTGAAGTCAGCACTCTCTGATTCTCACCCAAAACCCACAGCAAGTACTGCCTGGGTACCAGTTCTGATTATTAGGGGCCTAATGGCTCTTTAGTCAGCAGTTGGTGAATCCTTCCAGGACTGGGTCTTTCCCTTCAGGGCAATGGGTGTGTCTAGAAATGTCATCCAGGAGCTAGGGCTTGAGATGGGGGCCTCAGGACTGTGCCTAATGCCATATACTACTGGGGCTCAGCTGGTATCCAAGTTGCAAAATACAGTCCTCTTTACTCTTTCCTCTCCTCAAGTGGAAGGAAGTTCTCCCAGAGCTGTAAGTTACAGTCCCTGGGGTTGGGGAAGGGGTAATACAAGCGCTCCCTTGGCCTCCCGAGCTTGTGTCTCACTAGGTCACATGCCTCCAAAGTCCACTGGCTCCAAATGCAACACAGCACCAGGACTTGCTCAGCAATTGCAGTTTTTGTGGCTAGACTGCCTTTCAAATTTTAGGATTCTAGAGCACTTTGGTCCGTGATGGAAAGGCTTGCCAGAACTCACATTCTGACTGCTAGGATGGTGGATTCCTCTCTGGATACGGCTGTTTAATTCTCTCTCTGTGGGCACTGTCTAAGTTCTGCCCAGTGTTGCTTCCCACCGTGACAGGGCAGCACTGAATTCCAATGCAAAGTCCCACAATACTGCGCTCTCCCTCCCCCAAGCACATAAATAATTTATCCATGCTGCACAGCCACACTAGTGGATGGGAGAGGTGGGGCATTGGAAATTCAAGACTGTCTATCCTACCATCTTCAGCACCTCTTTCAGTGATATAAAGTTAAAACCAGGTAGTGTGATCACTCACCTGATATTTGCTTCTCATGAAATTGCTTTCTTGTATGGATGGTTGTTCAATTTGGTGTTCCTGCAGGGAGGACAATCAGCAGAGGCTTCTATTCAGCCATCCTGCTCTACCTCAAGCTGGCTTCACAAATTTTTATAACTCCTCCACAACACTGTTTTGTCACCTTTAAAGATTATCCATGGATACTGTCTTATACACAATAATCACTCAATACATTATATTTATTGTTAGTATTACCACAGCTTTTATCATCATCATCATTAATATTACCAGGCACAACTGAAGTTTCCTTCATTAGTTCAACAAACATTTATTGATCATGTCCTATGTGGTCAAAGATGATTGAAAAGTGTGGTGCCTGAAATGAATGTACTTTGTTACCTATCATCATAACTGCAAAACTATTCATAGAAACAAGAAATGTCCAGGCAATATCAGGTTGAGGATAAAAATGAAGACATAATTATAATAACAAAAGTACATTATTTAGCTTTGTATCTACCAATTATGAGAGTTAAGGACTCACTCAGTTATTTCCTAATTAAATCTTGGGGTTCCTGAGCAGTTTCTTAGGGCTCATAAAATAGTTCCCTCAGCTAGCAAGAGACATATAGGCTATATTATTTTGCTTCTGTTTCCCCCTTTGTTGTCTCCTTTTGTAACTATCCTCAATAAATCAAGAAAGAAAAACTTTTTATCTCTCTTTGGATGGCTCTATACAACATGTTTCTTTAGCGGGTGGGGAGTTAGCAATGAATTTTTTAAATGCTGGCTCAATCCTTTAAGCCAGCTTGCCCTCTCTAGTTTGACAGACCCCACCATTACCAATTGTCTTATATCTGTCACTTCACATTTCACACATCTTTATGCTGCTTGCCAGGACCCTAAAAGATTTTTTTTTCATTTTTTTACAAACACCCCTTCCCATAACTTCACTAATTTCAAAAGCTAGTGATACTCCCTGAGGGTATCAACACTGCTGTCAGACCAAGGAGGCCACACAGTGTGATGCTTTCTCCTGCCTCTTCTCCATTCTGGCTATCCTGGGCACAGAGGAAATGCTCCATCATAGAATGAGTGAGTAAATGTACAGTTGGACGCATTCATTCCATATTCCGGCATACTCAAACCATAGCTCCATGAGAAAGAAATCCTTGATGTTATGTCTTGTGATTTAGGATACAAAACAAGGCAGTCTTGTAATTTCCACATATCAGGGAAATCTTAGAGAAACAGCTTTTTATTTTTACTGTCTTTATTGTTGCTTCCTCTCCCAGGCAAGTTTTATGAGAGCTGGAGAAAACAATTGGGGAGCATCCCATTGTTCTCAGAAGAGTGTGTGTGCGTGGGCATTGTTGTGTTTTACCTCCTCCTTACTCCAGGTAGAAAGATACTGCATTCTCAGAGAACTCAATCAGTCAGAAACGCAACCAATTCAATTGCCAGCACTAGAAAATCCCTACAAAAGTGGTTTACAGAAATAACGGATTTAGTTGCAGCATGTAACAAGTTCGAGTATTGGCATTGCAGAGTAAGACAATGATTCCGTGAGCCAGGTCCCTCCTATCTTCCTACTCTGCCATCTTCACTGTGTGGTTTCGATTTTATGGTCTTAAGATGGCAGCTGTACTTCAAGCATCATGTCTGCAGGCCAGACAGAAAGGAGTAGAAAAGAGCACAAGGCAAAAGGGTGTGTAAATCAACTTTGTCCTTCTTAAAAGCTTTCCCAGAAACCTCAACCACTAACTGCCACTTGTATCTCAATGAACAGAATAGGGTCACATGTTAATATCTATTTTCAAGGAAGTCTGAGGATGAATCATTTTTAACCAGCCTCACTACCCCACCAAATAAAATCAGTTTTTCGTCATCAGGGAAAAAAGAGACTGGAAATTGAATAGGTAATTAGCACCGTCTGCCAAGAATAATGTTTGAAGTAGTGAAGAGGGTCATCAAAGATATTTGCAAAAGAAAATTTTTAGGTATAATTTCTAAGAAGAACCTTTGTTTTAGGTTGCTGGCACTCTGTAAAAGCATAACAGGAAACTACAGGACACTTTCATAAGCAGTGACTTCTAAGGTCAAAGGTGAAATGCCAGATTTCGAGTACAACTGCATTTGAAAGTGAGATTATGGACATTCTGTGTAGGCTTTGCATAGGGAGTGGCCATTAACTGGCCCTCTGTTCATAAGCTGAGCACACACCTCCAGCCTCCATAAGGACGGTAGAGGCGTTCCCCTCACCTCAAGTCAGGTGAAGGGATCTGCATGAGAACCACCTGGAGCACTTGACTTGTGTTCACTGAAAGTCAAGGGACACAGGGACCAGTATTTGATCCTGCCTTGGAGAAGACTCAAGATGGGAACTTATGTTTAATCCTGCCCTGAGAGCAGAGCAAAGGAGGTGGCTGTACTCAGAGTGAGATGCACTTCCCCAAAAATCTAGGAATAAGGGTATGTTTTTCAGGAAGGTATGTGTTTCTATGTGTAAGAACTCCTTCTATGCAAGTACTAACCAGGCCCAAACCTGCTTAGTTTCTGAGATCAGATGAGATTGGTCATATTCATGGTGATATGGCCATAGACTAGGTATAAGACCTCATAGAAGAGGAATGCTCTGGACTTGTTTGAAAATGGATTGCAACGTAAAAGACCAAGGATTCATCCTAAACTGTCACCATTTGTTTTCTCTGCAGCAGGTGAGTCATGATAAGTAGGATGACCTTGCATCCTGGTTGGTCTGGGGAAGGCCCACGTGACCTCTGCTGTTACTGCAACAGTATTGATAGCCCCTCCTTCCACTCTCCAAAGTGTCCCAGTTTGAATGATAAATTACATGGTCCCTTGGTAATAAGGGACTCTTACTGATTCATGGAACTGGATTACCAGCCTACTGTTTTTCAAGATTCTAATCTATGAAGGCCCTAAAACATCACTGGAAAGGCACTACCAAAACTGTTTTTGAGAGAGAGTATATAATGTGGTTAATAGGATTATTTCAAAGTATTGATTAGGATATAGAAGGGTTATAGGGTATAAGAGCAGATGATTGCTAAATTACTTTCTCAGAAGGATAATTCCAGGTAACTGAAGGGCTTTTATCCTGCAAACAGGTTAGCAGGATTGAACAAATCAGGGAATAGAAGAAAATATGTGGAGTACCACAAGTGGTCTTCTGAGTCTATACTCCCAACCTGGAACTCAGTGCTAAATAAACATTGAACAAATATGTAAAGAACATATCAGTTTAAAGAGGTGTCCAATAATGTGCCCTGCCATGGATTCTCACATCTTATTCAAGCCTTCTCAATGCATCATAATTTGAGCAATTAACAAATTATTGTGTGTTTTATTTCTCTACAACATTTTTTGAGGTTAATGAGGAACCGAATATATCCACAGAGGAGTTTCCTATATGCAAAATTTATCAGTTACATGACAGCAGGACAAAACATTAGATAACAAATGATCTTTTGGGATACAGATCCTGTTACTATCACATTTGCTATCCTTTCCAGAATGTGAAGAGGGAAAAGAGAGAAGGAAGAGAGAAAAGAGCCAAATACAGTCCATATACCATAGGAATTAAAAATATCCTGAAGATAGGGCATGTTGGACAAACGATAAAATAGTTTCTTCAAAACTACTCTATACACATCAGTGATCAAAAGTTTGATTAGGACAGTGTTCTATTAGGTGCTGCTCACAATTCCTTCAAAATGGTGATAATTTGTTAATTACCTTTTGGATACAGCCATTTGCAAAGTTCCTAATTTACTTACCTTAAGCCCAGTTCACATTTCTTCCTGTACAGAGAGTAGCATGAAAGAGCTTGTTATGTGCCTTGCTGAAATCCAACTAAACTAGGCCTATTTTACTTCCCTAATACAGCCATCTAATAATAATACTATCAATGAAATAAATGGTGCTGGTCTGGCATGATTTGTTCTTTGTGAGCCCAATACTGCCTAAGTTCTTAGTCATTACTGCTACTACTTCTACATGCCTACAAACTATACACTATAGCAGCTTACTAGGGTCAATGCCAGCCTTCTCAGGATTTAGGAAATTCATCTTCCTTTTCTTTTTACGAATCAAAATAGTAGTTTCTCATCTAGAGTTACGGCACTTCTCCGATTTGCCACAATTCTGCAAATATCACATATTTCAATAAAAGTTGCCAGATATTAAACATTTACTAGGTGTCAATCAGTGTGATAGGAGCTCTTTTGTACATTATCTACTATATGTAAAGGAGACTAATGGGCCCAGCATAGCTGTAAGAACTGTGAATATAAGATGCTAATTTTTAGCACTTTTAAACGAACATGCTATAATTTGTTGTCTATTTTCAAAACTATCTTGATGTCTATTTACAAAACTCAGGTGTCCCCAGGTTCTCCTGCCTGCCAAGTTGCACTTTCTAATTTCCTAAAGATCATCATTCAATTTCCTGTTTCTGCTGCTGTCAGGAAGCTCGGTGTCTTTCTCAAGTGCTTCTGAGGATCTCAAGGAGAGTTTACTTAGTCCTGTCATCATTTGTTACTACAGAGAACAGCTTTCCTAGGCTTTCTCAGGATGCTCCTCCACAACCACTGAGTTTCTCCTCACTTCCATATTCCTTGGTTTGGGCAACTACCCTCTTTATTTCTCAAATAGAGCTGACACTAGACCATAATAACCAAAAACTGGAATTAGTGCTTGATGATGGCACAAGGCAGAAATCTCAGTTCCACCTTACCACTCCGATGGCTCCACTTCACTATGATGGGTGTAGAAGGGCATGAGGAAAAGAGAGTGAGCTAACTTCCAAATTTCTTTATTGTGTCTCCCAGGCCTGGGTATGAGGATAATCAAACCCTATTCTTTGGGAAACAACAGCCACAAAGTTTCTCTATGTCCTCCACTTTGTTTTTTGTACACACCGGAGCTCTCTCTCCTTCAGGAAGAAAGTTAGAACAAAATGAGATAGGATAGATAAATGACCAGCAATAAGAGCAATGCAAGATATAAGGGGGTCTGTGTGTGGCCACACAATGGAGCTGTATATTCATTTCATAGATGCTGCCATTTTAAAATATTGTAGTGTTCCCTTTTGGAATTGTTTTTGATTTATTTAGAAACTAGATATATTCAATGGACCAACTTTGTTTAACACTTTTGTGGTGATTTTAATTTCTAAAAACAAGCAAAACGTGTTTAGAACTAAGTCTGGCAAGGTGAATAATTCCTTCTGGGTCAAAAAGCAGATGTGGTGATATTGTAATGATGCTGATGATTGCTTTAACTGAGGAAAGAGCTATTAAGGATATTCTCAAAGAGAGATTTACAAAGATGTTTGAGCATTTGCAGTCTGAATATTATGAGGCATAACACTCACCAAAGAAATATTGTAGCATGACAAAGAACATAGTCTTTGCGGGTTAGCTCTAGGGCTAAAGCCATACTCTTCTCCTCACTCTGTCAATTTGTAAAAGATTTTTTGGCCATTTTTCATTTCAGCCTTTAGCTGTAATAAATAAATAATACCTGCCTGTAAAGGTATTGTGAGGATTGTTGTGAGGTGGGTGGCCCACAGTTGGTCCTCTACTAATACTTCTGCTTTCCCTTTTTCAATGAGTAAAACCTAAGATGCTTGAAAGCCTTTGCCGGCTTCCAATCTCAAGGTGTATATTTTACAACATATGAAAAAGTGATCACCTCCTTATTAAAATACTGCAGCCCTCAATTTGCTGTCTCCAAGTTTCAACGTACACAGGAGCTGAGAACTTTTTTCCGAGTATTCAAGAGGCAAAGATATTTCATGGAGAAGATACAATTTTATGAAATTCAAACATTCATAAATGGTGATTCTATCTGTTGAGACAGTCTTCCTTGCCCACCATCCAATAAAATGGACAACCGTTCACCATTTTGCTGCCTTGATTGGTGGAGAGTCAGGTTCAGCTGGCATAATGACAGAAGCCTGAGCAAATCATACAAATAGTTATTGAGCCAGAAGTTTCTTTCATAGAGCATATTTTCACACACAACACACACATACACACACACACACACACACACACACTATACAGAGAAAGAGAAAGTAAAGGCTGGGGGAGATATCCGTTCTGAAAATCCTACTTTGGGACAATGGAGATAATAATTAACAGATACAGATAACAGAAGCACAGTTTTCCATGCAATAGCTTTTGTTTGAGAAATTTTGTCAGTAACTAGTTATATTTTTTTAATAAAACTAATTCAAATAATAATAGCAATATTTATGGAACTTCTAAGCATTGTACTAAATGTTACATCCACATCATCATATTTGCTTCAGCTTAGTATAAAAGTCAGTATCCACTGGTTGCATTTTAAAAATGAGTTTGTACTGATATAAATATTAATTATATAGTTGTATCTATTTGCAAGTAAAAGAAGTGAAGTTCATAAGGGTGTGCAGGCAGTTTGAATTTCTTGGCACATCCTCTGGAGTTGGGATATGGACCAGGCTAGCTGGGTGGAGACTATTCTTAGATGCTAGGAGAGGAAGGGAGGTCATGAGGGCAAGGAGACAGCCCACTATTCTAAAGCAAATCATTTATTGTTGGATTGCTGGTGATTTTACAAAAGAGATGAGTCCTGCAGCAAGGGCAGCCATGTTTCACCAGCAGGCAGAGTTATGGGGCCAGTCAGAATTCCATAAAGCTTCTGAGGTTTGTGAAAGGCACTATATGGGCCTCGATAAACAACAATGATCAGGTTAACCTCTTGCTTCTGAGATGCCTCTAATTTCCATTTGCAGCAGGACCTGATTTTGAACGTGGGTAACAGCATCCCCCACTGATCCTGCCCTTTGCAAAGCAAATGCATTGTGACAAAATGACAGAAGATAATCTCAAAATCTAAGTCCACTTGATGAGTATGGATGTCGGATTTCAGAATGAAGGTGTTTTACATTACTGCCATCCTCTTTCAGCCAAACAAAGAGAAAGCACTCCCCGGCAGAGCTTTTATTTTGTTTAAAGTCCCTCTGATGGGCTCCTGCTCTCGGTAGTTATATAACAAAGTGGTGGCATAATATATGGGGGCAGTGGGGCGGGAGTTGAACATACCTGTATTTGCAGCCATAATGAGAGCTTGGAGGTAACAAGGGGGGTAATTTGGATAATAATTAATAACCTGAGTTCCAGGCACAACTGGAGCCGCATGCAAATTCTATGACCCTGCAGTGGCACCTCTTGAAGAAGAAGGTGCTTTATTGCCTCTGTCAGGCGTTCCCTTCTCAGCTGCGACTCCTCGCAGCAGCCTTGTTGGTTTGCATACTGCAGCTAAACATTAGGCGGTAATGAATGACAACTCAGCCACTCTGCGCACTGCAGCGAGAAGCTGCCATAATTGGCTCCCCCATCACCACCATCCTCTCCCCCTTTGCAAAGGACAGGAGGTGTTGATAAGCAAGCACTTTGACAAAATGCAAAGGGCAGCAGGACCCACGACAGTACTCTAAGGGCACAGGGGTAGTTTTTCCAACCCCCTATTTATACCCTTCCCAGAGATACAGAGACCACTAGCTTACGATATTTCATATCCTCCTCACACTCTGGAAAGTGCTTGACTCTGAGGAGAGAACCTAAGTGCTAGAATTCGGTATATTTGTGCCTGCTTTCTGGGCTTCTATCCCATACTGTGTCTGGGTTGATTATGGATTATAGAATGAGAAGATATACATGAAAGACTGAAGGAACAGAAGTGAACACATCCTAATTTGAGTTTTGTTCCTATGTTTTTTGTTATTGTTGTTGTCATTTTTAATGTCAGACTGTGTCCAGACCTTAAACAGATGCTGCCACTAAATATATGATCCTGAACAGAATGGAAAACAATTCTTAGTTGCAAATGGCAAAAATTTCAGCCGTAATAACTGAAAGTGAAACAAAATAGGTTAAGAATGCCTCTAAAGGTTAAAGCCATATAAATACAAAGTTCTATTCTTATGCCTATCTTCTACCTTATACCCCACTTTTAAAACTTCTTTTATGTTGTCACACAATGAAAGACCTACTTTCTGTTTTTTGAATTCCGCAATAAGGCGAAATCTTCCTTTCCGGCCTAAATGACTGCATTTAATTGCAAGCTAAATGCTCTATTTCTTACTAGTACACAGACCTAGTGACTAGAATAACAAAAGAGCCAGGAATAAGCTTGATAATGAATAGTAAACATTGGCGTAGTAGACTAATGTTGAATATAAAGTAAAACTCTAAAAAGTAAGTACTTGGTACTTACAGGTATAACATAGTTATACTCTGGAAAAAAGTTTGATTGTTTAATTACAGTGCTAGAAATTTAGCTGAGATTATAATTTAGTATTCCCTTGCTCCATATAGTTATTTGAATAACACATAGAATGATTGTTTACCCTGGGAATTCATAAATATAATCAATGGCTTGAAAACAAATAAACTAATATGAAGAAATAACTGTACTGAATGTACTGAACTTTACTGAATGTGACCTGTATAGCCCAGACATTAAGCGCAAAGACTCTTGAGAGATATTGCCTGAGTATCTCTCAGATAAGGAAGGATAAAAGATTGCGATGATGGAGATAAACAAGATAACCTTAATTTAGACAGAGTAGTCACAAAGGATTGCACAGCCAAAATGTGATAAACAGGGAAGAGGTTGTCATAGGATTGGGAGGAGCAGCCAAGGGTGAGACGATTTAGGCTGTTGTGGTAGAGACTGGTAGTAGCCTATTAGAAGTTAAGTAGCCTATTAGAAGTTAATTCTCTTATTCACCCTTATAAGAGAAGCCTGATTTTTCTGGAAGTTGGAAATTTACGGAAATAAAATACATTATTTTTCTTAGTCTCCTTTGAATACAGATGTGAACACATAATTAGGTTCCACTGAAGGAGACATAAGCAGAACTTTCTGGGTAAGAACTTCTAGAAAAGTTTCTGCAAAGGAGAGTAAAGAACTGAAGTTACTTTTGTTAGACCTTTTCATTTCTTCTCTTCCCTTGGAAAATAAAGGTGATAGCTGGGGGTCCATCAGCCCATCTTATGATCATGGGGCAACATGGAGGATTGAAGCCAGGGCTAAGAATAGCAGAACAGAACAACAGAAGAAGCCAGAGTTCCTCATGACTTTGTGGAGCCATAAAACCAATACTGGATAAACCCTTTTAGAGTTATTTTATATGAGAGGAAAAAACACTTGATCTATTTAAATATCAAGGTCAAATCTCTGTTTTAGGAGCCGAACACATTTTCTTGCAAATACAGACACCAAAAACGTAAGTATTTTATTTTATTCCCACTGTGATGGGAAGTCATGGAGGGCTTTTTAAGCACATGAATGGCATGACCTAATTTACATGCTTAAAAAGAAAATTGGCTGCTATGTGAAGAACGAATTGAAGGGAAAAAAGGGTAAAGGAAAGACATCAGTTAGAAATGTATTGCCTTGGTTCAAGTGGGAAATAAGTATATTATAGCTTGGAGTTGGATGGTGCCAATAGAAACGGAGGAAAAAAAAACCCAGATTTGAAACATTTTGGAAGTTGAAGCTATGAGACATGTGAAACCCATGGGTGTTGATGTGAAATGAGAAAGAAGAAGGTATTAACGATAAATCTCAGGTTTCTGACTTGTTATTTACAACTAGAGGAATAAAAAAAAAATGTCTTAGGTGAGAATGTAGAAAAAGAAAGGGAAAGAAGACAAGAGGAATCAGGACTAAGCTATGCAAAACTCCAACATTTAGAGGTAAAGTAGAAGAGAATGAGCCAGCAATGAAAACTGAGATGGCAATGTCTGGGAGGTAAAAGGAAAAAGAAGAGTGTGGAGTTACAGAACTCAAAAGGGAAACATGTTTCAAAAAGGAAAGAATGTTCAGTGGTGCCCAGTGCTATTGAGGTTTAAGTAAGATGAGATTCAAGAAAGCATTAATCAAGCACGGGAATATGTCGGCCAATGGATGTTAACAAGGCAGCTGAATGAAGCCACATTGAGTGGGTTGAAGAGTGATGAGAGGAAGGCCTTCTGAAAATTTAAAAAAAAAAAAAAAAGTCTATTCTGACCAACCCTCCTACTAAAAACAACTAGAAAATATAGAACACACACATTAATGTACTTGAAGTCATCATAGATGTGTCAAAGATAAAGCAGGGTACCAGTTAAAGCAGTAAGAACAGATTTTAATCAGCAATATATTATTGTAATAAGGAAAAGAGTACAGCATGAACTGAACCTAACTTCGATTTGTAGAGATAAATAAGCTTCTTAAAGGCAGAATGTGGAAATAGGGAGAGGGGTGAACAAAAGCTCAGTGAAATCAAAGAAGTAAAAAATAACAAAAAGGGAAAAGAGGGGTTGATGAATGTAAAACCCATGGGTGTTTGCTAACTGATGCTTACTGAAGTTAGCAAAGTTAGCTGCTACACATCCACCAAGGCTCAGAGACAAGGACTCTATCTTCAGGTGTCAGCTGGATGGAACAAAAGTAAATTCTTCCAGCAGCCTTGGGTTTTCTCAGGCAAACACTTTAAAGGGGTTAGGGTCATCATGGGGGTGTGGCCTTGAGCTGTTAGAAATTATGTTAGTGTTTTGTTGAAACGTTTA